>NW_027596290.1:0-433324 GCF_964194155.1 Cetorhinus maximus | reverse complement strand
GGGACCTTTTGTGGGGCTGGAGGAGGTTACAGAGATAGGGAGTGTTGCAGGGGCTGGAGGAACTTACACAGATAGGGAGCATTGTAGGGGCTGGAGGAGGTTACAGAGATAGCGAGGGTTGTAGGGGCTGGAGGAGGTTACAGAGATAGGGAGTGTGGTAGGGCCTGGAGGAGGTTACAGAGATAGGGAGGGTTATAGGGGCCGGAGGAGGTTACAGAGATAGGAAGGATTGTAGGGGCTGGAGTAGGTTACAGAGATAGGGATGGTTGCAGAGACTGGAGGAGGTTACAGTGATTGGGAGGGGCAGTAGGGACTGGAAGGCAGGGATGAGTGGGTTGCAGAGGCTGGAGGAGGTTACAGAGATAGGGAGCATGGTAAGGGCTGGAGGAGGTTGCAGAGATAGGGAGAGTTGTAGGGACTGGAGAGGTAACAGAGATAGGGAAGGATGGAGGGGCTGGAGGAGGTTACAGAGATAGGGAGGGTTTTAGGGGCTGGAGGAGGTTACAGAGATAGGGAGGGATGTAGGGCATGAGGTGGTACAGAGATAGGGAGGGATGTAGGGTCTGGAGGACGTTACATAGAAAAAAAGGGAGGGTTGTAGGGGCTGGAGGAGGTACAGAGATAGGGAGGGTTGTAGGGGCTGGAGAATGTTACAGAGATAGGGAGGGTTGTTAGAACTGGAGTAGGTTACAGTGATAGGGAGGGATGTAGGGGCTGGAGGAGGTTACATAGATAAAAAGGGAGGGTTGTAGAGGCTGGAGGAGGTTACAGAGATATGGAGAGTTGTAGGGGGCTGGAGGAGGTTACAGAGATAGGGAGGGTTGTAGGGGCTGGAGGAGGTACAGTGATAGGGAGGGATGTAGGGGCTGGAGGAGGTTACATCCCTCCCTATCACTGTAGCCTCCTCCAGCCCCTACAACCCTCCCTATCTCTGTAACCTCCTCCAGCCCCCTACAACTCTCCATATCTCTGTAACCTCCTCCAGCCTCTACAACCCTCCCTTTTTATCTATGTAACCTCCTCCAGCCCTACATCCCTCCCTATCACTGTAACCTACTCCAGTTCTACAACCCTCCCTATCTCTGTAACATTCTCCAGCCCCTACAACCCTCCCTATCTCTGTAACCTCCTCCAGCCCCTACAACCCTCCCTTTTTTTCTATGTAACGTCCTCCAGACCCTACATCCCTCCCTATCTCTGTAACCACCTCAAGCCCCTACATCCCTCCCTATCTCTGTAACCTCCTCCAGCCCCTAAAACCCTCCCTATCTCTGTAACCTCCTCCAGCCCTCCATCCTTCCCTATCTCTGTTACCTCTCCAGTCCCTACAACTCTCCCTATCTCTGCAACCTCCTCCAGCCCTTACCATGCTCCCTATCTCTGTAACCTCCTCCAGCCTCTGCAACCCACTCTATCCCTGCCACATCTTCCAGTCCCTACGCCCCTCCCAATCACTGTAACCTCCTCCAGTCTCTGCAACCATCCCTATCTCTGTAACCTACTCCAGCCCCTACAATCCTTCCTATCTCTGTAACCTCCTCCGGCCCCTATAACCCTCCCTATCTCTGTAACCTCCTCCAGGCCCTACCACACTCCCTATCTCTGTAACCTCCTCCAGCCCCTACAACCCTCGCTATCTCTGTAACCTCCTCCAGCCCCTACAATGCTCCCTATCTGTGTAAGTTCCTCCAGCCCTGCAACACTCCCTATCTCTGTAACCTCCTCCAGCCCCCACAAAGGTCCCTATCTCTGTAACCTCCTCCAGCCACTACATCACTCCCTATCTCTGTAACCTCCTCCAGCCCCTACAACCCTCCCTATCTCTGTAACCTCCTCCAGTTCTACAACCCTCCCTATCTGTGTAACCTCCTCCAGCCCCTTCAACCGTCCCTATCTCTCTTACCTCCTCCAGCCCCTACTACCCTCCCTATCTCTGTAACCTCTTGAGCCATTACATCCCTTCCTATCTCTGTTACCTCCTCCAGCCCCTACCACCCTCCCTATCTCTGTAACCTCCTGCAGCCCTAAAACCCTCCCTATCTCTGTAACCTCCTCCAGCCCCTCCATCCTTCCTTATCTCTGTAACCTCGCCAGCCCCTACAACACTCCCTATCTCTGTAACCTCCTCCAGCCCCTACATCCCTCCATATCTCTGTAACCTCCTTCAGCCCCCTGCAACCCTCCCTATCACTGTAACCTGCTCCAGCCTCTACAACCCTCCCTTTTTATCTATGTAACCTCCTCCAGCCCCTACATCCCTCCCTATCTCTGTAACCTCCTCCAGTTCTACAACCCTCCCTATCTCTGTAACCTCCTCAAGCCCCAACATCCCTCCCTATCTCTGTAACCTCCTCCAACACCTACAACCCTCCCTATCTCTGTAACCTCCTCCAGCCCCTACAATCCTCCCTATCTGTCTAACTTACTCCAGTCCCTTCAACCGTCCCTATCTCTCTAATCTCCTCCAGCCCCAACTACCCTCCCTATCTCTGTAACCTCTCGAGCCCATACATCCCTAACTATCTCTGTAACCTCCTCCAGCCCCTACCACCCTCCCTATCTCTGTAACCTCCTCCAGCCCCTAAAACCTCCCTATCTCTGTAACATCCTCCAGCCCCTCGATCCTTCCCTATCTCTGTAACCTCTCCAGTCCCTACAACGCTCCCTATCTCTGTAACATCCTCCAGCCCCTACATCCCTCCCTATCTCTGTAACCTTCTCCAGTTCTACAACCCTCCCTATCTCTGTAACGTCCTCCAGCACCTACATCCCTCCCTATCTCTGTAACCTCCTCCAGTTCTACAACCCTCCCTATCTCTGTTACACCCTCCAGCCCCGACAACACTCCCTATCTCTGTAACCTCCTCCAGCTCCTACAACCCTCGCTATCTCTGTAACCTCCTCCAGCCCGTACCATGCTCCCTATCTGTGTAAGCTCGTCCAGCCCCTGCAACCCTCCCTATCTCTGTAACCTCCTCCAGCCCGTACAATGCTCCCTATCTCTGTAACCTCGTCCAGCCTCTACATCCCTCCCTATCTCTGTAACCTCCTCCAGCCCGCTACAACCCTCCCTTTTTATCTATGTAACCTCCTCCAGCCCCTACATCCCTCCCTATCTCTGTAACCTCCTCCAGTTCTACAACCCTCCCTATCTGTGTAACCTCCTCCAGCCCCTTCAACCGTCCCTATCTCTCTAACCTCCTCCAGCCCCTACTTCCCTCCCTATCTCTGTAACCTCTCGAGCCCATTCATCCCTTCCTATCTCTGTAACTTCCTCCAGCCCCTACCACCCTCCCTATCTCTGTAACCTCCTGCAGCCCCTAAAACCCTCCCTATCTCTGTAACCTCCTCCAGCCCCTACAACGCTCCCTATCTCTGTAACCTCCTCCAGCCCCCTACAACCTTCCCTATTTCTGTAACCTCCTCCAGCCTCTACAACCTTCCCTTTTTATCTTTGTAACCTCCTCCAGCCCCTACAACGCTCCCTATCTCTGTAACCTCCTCCAGCCCCCTACAACCTTCCCTATCTCTGTAACCTCCTCCAGCCTCTACAACCTTCCCTTTTTATCTATGTAACCTCCTCCAACCCCTACATCCCTCCCTATCTCTGTAACCTCCTCCAGTTCTACAACCCTCCTTATCTGTGTAACCTCCTGCAGCCCTAAAACCCTCCCTATCTCTGTAACCTCCTCCAGCCCCTACGACCCTCCCTATCTCTGTAACCTCCTGCAGCCCCTAAAACACTCCCTATCTCTGTAACCTCCTCCAGCACCTCCATCCTTCCTTATCTCTGTGACCTCTCCAGCCCCTACAATGCTCCCTATCTCTGTAAACTCCTCCAGCCACTACATCCCTCCCTATCTCTGTAACCTCCTCCAGCCCCGACAACCCTCCCTCTCTCTGTAACCTCCTCCAGCCCCCTACAACCCTCCACCTCTGTAACCTCCTCTAGCCTCTACAACCCTCCCTTTTTATCTATGTAACCTCCTACAGCCCCTACATCCCTCCCTATCTCTGTAACCTCCTCCAGCCCTTACATCCCTCCCTATCTCTGTAACCTCCTCAAGCCCCTACAATCCTCCCTATCTCTGAAATTTCCTCCAGCCTCTGCAACCCTAGCTCTGTAACCTCCTCCAGCCCCTACAACCCTCGCTAACGCTGTAACCTCATCCAGCCAATACAATCCTCCCTATCTGTCTAAGCTCCCCCAGCCCCTGCAACCCTCCCTATCTCTGTAACCTCCTCCAGCTCCTCCATCCTTCCATATCTCTGTAACCTCTCCAGCCCCTACAACGCTCCCTATCTCTGTAACCTCCTCCAGCCCCTACATCCCTCCCTATCTCTGTAACCTCCTCCAGCCCCTACAACCCGCCCTATCTCTGTAACCTCCTCCAGCCCCTACAACCCTCCCTATCTCTGTAACCTCCTCCAGTTCTACAACCCTCCCTATCTCTCTAACCTCCTCCAGCCTCTACAACCCTCCCTTTTTATCTATGTAACCTCCTCCAGCCCCTACATCCCTCCCTATCTCTGTAACCTCCTCCAGTTCTACAACCCTCCCTATCTCACTAACCTCCTCCAGCCTCTACAACCCTCCCTTTTTATCTATGTAACCTCCTCCAGCCCCTACATCCCTCCCTATCTCTGTAACCTCCTCCAGTTCTACAACCCTCCCTATCTCTGTAACCTCCTCCAGCCCCTACAACCCTCCCTATCTCTGTAACCTCCTCCAGCCCCTACAACCCTCCCTTTTTATCTATATAACGTCCTCCAGCCCCTACATCCCTCCCTATCTCTGTAACCTCCTCAAGCCCCTACATCCCTCCCTATCTCTGTAACCTCCTCCAGCCCCTTCAACCGTCCCTATCTCTCTAACCTCCTCCAGCCCCTACTACCCTCCCTATGTCTGAAACCTCTCGAGGCCCTAAAACCCTTCCTATCTCTGTAACCTCCTCCAGCCCCTCCATCCTTCCTTATCTCTGTAACCTCTCCAGCCCCTACAATGCTCCCTATCTCTGTAACCTCCTCCAGCCCCTACAACCCTCCCTATCTCTGTAACCTCCTCCAGCCCCCTACAACCCTCCCTATCTCTGTAACCTCCTCGAGCCTCTACAACCCTCCCTTTTTATCTATGTAACCTCCTCCAGCCCCTACATCCCTCCCTATCTCTGTAACCTCCTCCAGTTCTACAACCCTCCCTATCTCTGTAACCTCCTCCAACACCTACAACCCTCCCTATCTCTGTAACCTCCTCCAGCCCCTACAATCCTCCCTATCTGTCTAACTTACTCCAGTCCCTTCAACCGTCCCTATCTCTCTAATCTCCTCCAGCCCCAACTACCCTCCCTATCTCTGTAACCTCTCGAGCCCATACATCCCTAACTATCTCTGTAACCTCTCCAGCCCCTACCACCCTCCCTATCTCTGTAACATCCTCCAGCCCCTAAAACCCTCCCTATCTCTGTAACATCCTCCAGCCCCTCGATCCTTCCCTATCTCTGTAACCTCTCCAGTCCCTACAACGCTCCCTATCTCTGTAACCTCCTCCAGCCCCTACATCCCTCCCTATCTCTGTAACCTTCTCCAGTTCTACAACCCTCCCTATCTCTGTAACGTCCTCCAGCACCTACATCCCTCCCTATCTCTGTAACCTCCTCCAGTTCTACAACCCTCCCTATCTCTGTTACACCCTCCAGCCCCGACAACACTCCCTATCTCTGTAACCTCCTCCAGCTCCTACAACCCTCGCTATCTCTGTAACCTCCTCCAGCCCGTACCATGCTCCCTATCTGTGTAAACTCCTCCAGCCCCTACAACCCTCCCTATCTCTGTAACCTCCTCCAGCCCCTACAATGCTCCCTATCTCTGTAACCTCGTCCAGCCTCTACATCCCTCCCTATCTCTGTAACCTCCTCCAGCCCGCTACAACCCTCCCTTTTTATCTATGTAACCTCCTCCAGCCCCTACATCCCTCCCTATCTCTGTAACCTCCTCCAGTTCTACAACCCTCCCTATCTGTGTAACCTCCTCAAGCCCCTTCAACCGTCCCTATCTCTCTAACCTCCTCCAGCCCCTACTTCCCTCCCTATCTCTGTAACCTCTCGAGCCCATTCATCCCTTCCTATCTCTGTAACTTCCTCCAGCCCCTACCACCCTCCCTATCTCTGTAACCTCCTGCAGCCCCTAAAACCCTCCCTATCTCTGTAACCTCCTCCAGCCCCTACAACGCTCCCTATCTCTGTAACCTCCTCCAGCCCCCTACAACCTCCCCTATTTCTGTAACCTCCTCCAGCCTCTACAACCTTCCCTTTTTATCTTTGTAACCTCCTCCAGCCCCTACAACGCTCCCTATCTCTGTAACCTCCTCCAGCCCCCTACAACCTTCCCTATCTCTGTAACCTCCTCCAGCCTCTACAACCTTCCCTTTTTATCTATGTAACCTCCTCCAGCCCCTACATCCCTCCCTATCTCTGTAACCTCCTCCAGTTCTACAACCCTCCTTATCTGTGTAACCTCCTGCAGCCCCTAAAACCCTCCCTATCTCTGTAACCTCCTCCAGCACCTACGACCCTCCCTATCTCTGTAACCTCCTGCAGCCCCTAAAACCCTCCCTATCTCTGTAACCTCCTCCAGCACCTCCATCCTTCCTTATCTCTGTGACCTCTCCAGCCCCTACAATGCTCCCTATCTCTGTAAACTCCTCCAGCCACTACATCCCTCCCTATCTCTGTAACCTCCTCCAGCCCCGACAACCCTCCCTCTCTCTGTAACCTCCTCCAGCCCCCTACAACCCTCCAACTCTGTAACCTCCTCTAGCCTCTACAACCCTCCCTTTTTATCTATGTAACCTCCTACAGCCCCTACATCCCTCCCTATCTCTGTAACCTCCTCCAGCCCTTACATCCCTCCCTATCTCTGTAACCTCCTCAAGCCCCTACAATCCTCCCTATCTCTGAAATTTCCTCCAGCCTCTGCAACCCTAGCTCTGTAACCTCCTCCAGCCCCTACAACCCTCGCTATCGCTGTAACCTCATCCAGCCAATACAATCCTCCCTATCTGTGTAAGCTCCCCCAGCCCCTGCAACCCTCCCTATCTCTGTAACCTCCTCCAGCTCCTCCATCCTTCCATATCTCTGTAACCTCTCCAGCCCCTACAACGCTCCCTATCTCTGTAACCTCCTCCAGCCCCTACATCCCTCCCTATCTCTGTAACCTCCTCCAGCCCCTACAACCCAACCTATCTCTGTAACCTTCTCCAGCCCCCTACAACCCTCCCTATCTCTGTAACCTCCTCCAGTTCTACAACCCTCCCTTTCTCTCTAACCTCCTCCAGCCTCTACAACAATCCCTTTTTATCTATGTAACCTCCTCCAGCCCTACATCCCTCCCTATCTCTGTAACCTCCTCCAGCCCCTACATCCCTCCCTATCTCTGTAACCTCCTCCAGCCCCTACAACCCTCCCTATCTCTGTAACCTCCTCCAGCCCCTACAACCCTCCCTATCTCTGTAAACCCCTCCAGTTCTACAACCCTCCCTATCTGTGTAACCTCCTCCAGCCCCTTCACCGTCCCTATCTCTGTAACCTCCTCCAGCCCCTACTACCCTCCCTATCTCTGTAACCTCTCGAGCCCATAAATCCCTTCCTATCTCTGTAACCTCCTCCAGCCCCTACAATCCTTCCTATCTCTGTAACCTCCTCCAGCCCCTATAACCCTCCCTATCTCTGTAACCTCCTCCAGGCCCTACCGTACTCCCTATCTCTGTAACCTCCTCCAGCCCCTACAACCCTCGCTATCTCTGTAACCTCCTCCAGCCCCTACAATGCTCCCTATCTGTGTAAGCTCCTCCAGCCCCTGCAACCCTCCCTATCTCTGTAACCTCCTCCAGCCTCTACAACGCTCCCTATCTCTTTAACCTCCTCCAGCCCCGACATCCCTCCCTATCTCTGTAACCTCCTCCAGTTCTACAACCCTCCCTATCTGTGTAACCTCCTCCAGCCAAATCTACCCTCCCTATCTCTGTAACGTCTCGAGCCCATACATTCCTTCCTATCTCTGTAACCTCCTCCAGCCCCTACCACCCTCCCTATCTCTGCAGCCTCCTGCAGCCCCTAAAACCGTCCCTATCTCTGTAACCTCCTCCAGCCCCTCCATCCTTCCTTATCTCTGTAACCTCTCCAGCCCCTACAACACTCCCTATCTCTGTAACCTCCTCCAGCCCCTACATCCCTCCATATCTCTGTAACCTCCTCCAGCCCCCTACAACCCTCCCTATCTCTGTAACCTCCTCCAGCCTCTACAACCCTCCCTTTTTATCTATGTAACCTCCTCCAGCCCCTACATCCCTCCCTATCTCTGTAACCTTCACCAGTTCTACAACGCTCCCTATATCTGTAACCTTCTCCAGCCCCTACAACCCTCCCTATCTCTGTAACCTCTCGAGCCCATATATCCCTTCCTATCTCTGTAACCTCCTCCAGCCCCTACCATCCTCCCTATCTCTGTAACCTCCTGCAGCCCCTAAAAACCTCTCTATCTCTGTAACCTCCTCCAGCCCCTCCATCCTTCCTTATCTCTGTAACCTCTCCAGCCTCTACAACGCTCCCTATCTCTGTAACCTCCTCCAGCCACTACATCCCTCCCTATCTCTGTAACCTCCTCCAGCTCCTACAACCCTCCCTATCTCTGTAACCTCCTCCAGCCCCTACAACCCTCCATATCTCTGTAACCTCCTCCAGCCTCTACAACCCTCCCTTTTTATCTATGTAACCTCCTCCAGCCCCTACATCCCTCCCTATCTCTGTAACCTCCTCCAGTTCTACAACCCTCCCTATCTCTGTAACGACCTCCAGCCCCATAACCCTCCCTTTTTATCTATGTAACCTCCTCCAGCACCTACATCCCTCCCTATCTCTGCAACCTCCTCAAGCCCCTACAATCCTCCCTATCTCTGAAATTTCCTCCAGCCTCTCCCACCCTATCTCTGTAACCTCCTCCAGCCCCTACAACCCTCCCTATCTCTGTAACCTCCTCCAGCCCCTACAACTCACCCTATCTCTGTAACCTCCTCCAGCCCCTACCACGTTCCCTGTCTCTGTAACCTCCTCCAGCCGCTACTATGCTCCCTATCTCTGTTACCCCCTCCAGCACCCACTACACTCCCTATCTCTGTAACTTCCTCCAGACCATACAAGCCTCCCTATCTCTGTTACACCCTCCAGCCCCCACAACACTCCCTATCTCTGTAACCTCTTCCAGCTCCTACAACCCTCGCTTTCTCTGTAACCTCCTCCAGCCCCTACCACACTCCCTATCTCTGTAACCTCCTCCAGCACCTAAAACCCTCCCTATCTCTGTAACCTCCTCCAGCCCCTCCATCCTTCCTTATCTCTGTAACCTCTCCAGCCCCTACAACGCTCCCTATCTCTGTAACCTCCTCCAGCCACTACATTCCTCCCTATCACTGTAACCTCCTCCAGCCCCTACAACCCTCCCTATCTCTGTAACCTCCTCCAGCCCCCTACAAGCCTCCCTACTTCTGTAACCTCC
The DNA here is from genome assembly GCF_964194155.1 of Cetorhinus maximus. Taxonomy (NCBI): domain Eukaryota; kingdom Metazoa; phylum Chordata; class Chondrichthyes; order Lamniformes; family Cetorhinidae; genus Cetorhinus; species Cetorhinus maximus. Next base: position 423,775 of record NW_027596290.1, on the reverse strand, counting down.
TCCAGCCTCGACAACCCTCCCTTTTTATCGATGTAACCTCCTCCTGCACCTACATCCCTCCCTATCTCTGTAACCTCCTCCAGTTCTACAACCCTCCCTATCTCTGTAACCTCCTCCAGCCCCTACAACCCTCCCTAACTCTGTAACCTCCTCCAGCCCCTACAACCCTCCCTTTTTATCTATGTAACGTCCTCCAGGCCCTACATCCCTCCCTATCTCTGTAACCTCCTCCAGCCCCTTCAACCGTCCCTATCTCTCTAACCTCCTCCAGCCCCTACTACCCTCCCTATCTCTGTAACCTCCTCCAGCCACTAAAACCCTCCCTATCTCTGTAACCTCCTCCAGCCCCTCCATCCTTCCCTATCTCTGTAACCACTCCAGTCCCTACAACGCTCCCCATCTCTGTAACCTCCTCCAGCCCCTACTATGCTCCCTATCTCTGTTACCCCCTCCAGCCCCCACTACACTCCCTATCTCTGTAACCTCCTTCAGCCTCTGCAACCCACTCTATCCCTGTCACACCTTCCAGACCCTACGCCCCTCCCAATCACTGTAACCTCCTCCAGCCTCTGCAACCATCCCTATCTCTGTAACCTACTCCAGCCCCTACAATCCTTCCTATCTCTGTAACCTCCTCCAGCCCCTATAACCCTCCCTATCTCTGTAACCTCCTCCAGGCCCTACCACACTCCCTATCTCTATAACCTCCTCCAGCCCCTACAACCCTCGCTATCTCTGTAACCTCCTCCAGCCCCTACAATGCTCCCTATTTGTGTAAGCTCCTCCAGCCCCTGCAACCCTCCCTATCTCTGTAACCTCCTCCAGCCCCTACTATGCTCCCTATCTCTGTAACCTCCTTTAGCCCTTACCATGCTCCCTATCTCTGTAACCTCCTCCAGCCCCTACTATGCTCCCTATCTCTGTTACCCCCTCCAGCCCCCACTACACTCCCTATCTCTGTAACCTCCTCCAGCCTCTGCAACCCGCTCTATCCCTGTCACATCTTCCAGCACCTACGCCCCTCCCAATCACTGTAACCTCCTGCAGCCTCTGCAACCATCCCTATCTCTGTAACCTCCTCCAGCCCCTACAATCCTTCCTATCTCTGTAACCTCCTCCAGCCCCTCCATCCTTCCTTATCTCTGTAACCTCTCCAGCCCCTACAACGTTCCCTATCTCTGTAACCTCCTCCAGCCCCTACATCCCTCCCTATCTCTGTAACCTCCTCCAGCCCCTACAACCCTCCCTATCTCTGTAACCACCTCCAGCCCCCACAACACTCCCTATCTCTGTAACCTCTTCCAGCTCCTACAACCCTCGCTTTCTCTGTAACCTCCTCCAGCCCTACAACCCTCCCTATCTCTGTAAACTCCTCCAGCCCCTAAAACCCTCCCTATCTCTGTAACCTCCTCCAGCCCCTCCATCCTTCCTTATCTCTGTAACCACTCCAGCCCCTACAACGCTCCCTATCTCTGTAACCTCCTCCAGCCCCTACATTCCTCCCTATCACTGTAACCTCCTCCAGCCCCTACAACCCTCCCTATCTCTGTAACCTCCTCCAGCCCCCTACAAGCCTCCCGACTTCTGTAACCTCCTCCAGCCTCGACAACCCTCCCTTTTTATCGATGTAACCTCCTCCAGCACCTACATCCCTCCCTATCTCTGTAACCTCCTCCAGTTCTACAACCCTCCCTATCTCTGTAACCTCCTCCAGCCCCTACAACCCTCCCTATCTCTGTAACCTCCTCCAGCCCCTTCAACCCTCCCTTTTTATCTATGTAACGTCCTCCAGCCCCTACATCCCTCCCTATCTCTGTAACCTCCTCAAGCCCCTACATCCCTCCCTATCTCTGTAACCTCCTCCAGCCCCTTCAAACGTCCCTATCTCTCTAACCTCCTCCAGCCCCTACTACCCTCCCTATCTCTGTAACCTCCTCCAGCACCTACAACCCTCCCTATCTGTAACCACCTCCAGCCCCCTACAACCCTCCCTATCTCTGTAACCTCCTCCAGCCCCTACATCCCTCCCTATCTTTGTAACCTCCTCCAGCACCTACAACCCTCCCTATCTGTAACCACCTCCAGCCCCCTACAACCCTCCCTATCTCTGTAACCTCCTCCAGCCCCTACAACAATCCCTTTTTATCTATGTAACCTCCTCCAGCCCTACATCCCTCCCTATCTCTGTAACCTCCTCCAGCCCTTACATCCCTCCCTATCTCTGTAACCTCCTCCAGCCCCTACAACCCTCCCTATCTCTGTAAACCCCTCCAGTTCAACAACCCTCCCTATCTGTGTAACCTCCTCCAGCCCCTTCACCGTCCCTATCTCTGTAACCTCCTCCAGCCCCTACTACCCTCCCTATCTCTGTAACCTCTCGAGCCCATAAATCCCTTCCTATCTCTGTAACCTCCTCCAGCCCCTACAATCCTTCCTATCTCTGTAACCTCCTCCAGCCCCTATAACCCTCCCTATCTCTGTAACCTCCTCCAGGCCCTACCGTACTCCCTATCTCTGTAACCTCCTCCAGCCCCTACAACCCTCGCTATCTCTGTAACCTCCTCCAGCCCCTACAATGCTCCCTATCTGTGTAAGCTCCTCCAGCCCCTGCAACCCTCCCTATCTCTGTAACCTCCTCCAGCCTCTACAACGCTCCCTATCTCTTTAACCTCCTCCAGCCCCTACATCCCTCCCTATCTCTGTAACCTCCTCCAGTTCTACAACCCTCCCTATCTGTGTAACCTCCTCCAGCCCCTACTACCCTCCCTATCTCTGTAACGTCTCGAGCCCATACATTCCTTCCTATCTCTGTAACCTCCTCCAGCCCCTACCACCCTCCCTATCTCTGCAGCCTCCTGCAGCCCCTAAAACCGTCACTATCTCTGTAACCTCCTCCAGCCCCTCCATCCTTCCTTATCTCTGTAACCTCTCCAGCCACTACAACACTCCCTATCTCTGTAACCTCCTCCAGCCCCTACATCCCTCCATATCTCTGTAACCTCCTCCAGCCCCCTACAACCCTCCCTATCTCTGTAACCTCCTCCAGCCTCTACAACCCTCCCTTTTTATCTATGTAACCTCCTCCAGCCCCTACATCCCTCCCTATCTCTGTAACCTTCACCAGTTCGACAACGCTCCCTATCTCTGTAACCTCCTCCAGCCCCTACAACCCTCCCTATCTCTGTAACCTCTCGAGCCCATACATCCCTACCTATCTCTGTAACCTCCTCCAGCCCCTACCACCCTCCCTATCTCTGTAACCTCCTCCAGCCCCTTAAACCCTCCCTATCTCTGTAACCTCCTCCAGCCCCTCCATCCTTCCTTATCTCTGTAACCTCTCCAGTCCCTTCAACGCTCCCTATCTCTGTAACCTCCTCCAGCCCCTGCATCCATCCCTATCTTTGTAACCTCCTCCAGCACCTAAAACCCTCCCTATCTGTAACCACCTCCAGCCCCCTACAACCCTCCCTATCTGTGTAACCTCCTCCAGCCCCTACAACACTCCCTTTTTATCTATGTAACCTCCTCCAGCCCTACATCCCTCCCTATCTCTGTAACCTCCTCCAGCCCCTACATCCCTCCCTATCTCTGTAACCTCCTCCAGCCCCTACAACCCTCCCTATCTCTGTAAACCCCTCCAGTTCTACAACCCTCCCTATCTGTATAACCTCCTCCTGCCCCTTCACCGTCCCTATCTCTGTAACCTCCTCCAGCCCCTACTACCCTCCCTATCTCTGTAACCTCTCGAGCCCATATATCCCTTCCTATCTCTGTAACCTCCTCCAGCCCCTACCATCCTCCCTATCTCTGTAACCTCCTGCAGCCCCTAAAAACCTCTCTATCTCTGTAACCTCCTCCAGCCCCTCCATCCTTCCTTATCTCTGTAACCTCTCCAGCCCCTACAACGCTCCCAATCTCTGTAACCTCCTCCAGCCACTACATCCCTCCCTATCTCTGTAACCTCCTCCAGCCCCTACAACCCTCCCTATCTCTGTAACCTCCTCCAGCTGCTACAACCCTCCATATCTCTGTAACCTCCTCCAGCCTCTACAACCCTCCCTTTTTATCTATGTAACCTCCTCCAGCCCCTACATCCCTCCCTATCTCTGTAACCTCCTCCAGTTCTACAACCCTCCCTATCTCTGTAACGACCTCCAGCCCCATCTCCCTTTTTATCTATGTAACCTCCTCCAGCACCTACATCCCTCCCTATCTCTGCAACCTCCTCAAGCCCCTACAATCCTCCCTATCTCTGAAATTTCCTCCAGCCTCTCCCACCCTATCTCTGTAACCTCCTCCAGCCCCTACAACCCTCCCTATCTCTGTAACATCCTCCAGCCCCTACAACTCACCCTATCTCTGTAACCTCCTCCAGCCCCTACCATGTTCCCTGTCTCTGTAACCTCCTCCAGCCGCTACTATGCTCCCTATCTCTGTTACCCCCTCCAGCACCCACTACACTCCCTATCTCTGTAACTTCCTCCAGACCATACAACCCTCCCTATATCTGTTACACCCTCCAGCCCCCACAACACTCCCTATCTCTGTAACCTCTTCCAGCTCCTACAACCCTCGCTTTCTCTGTAACCTCCTCCAGCCCCTACCACCCTCCCTATCTCTGTAACCTCCTCCAGCCCCTAAAACCATCCCTATCTCTGTAACCTCCTCCAGCCCCTCCATCCTTCCTTATCTCTGTAACCTCTCCAGCCCCTACATTCCTCCCTATCACTGTAACCTCCTCCAGCCCCTACAACCCTCCCTATCTCTGTAACCTCCTCCAGCCCCCTACAAGCCTCCCTACTTCTGTAACCTCCTCCAGCCTCGACAACCCTCCCGTTTTATCGATGTAACCTCCTCCAGCACCTACATCCCTCCCTATCTCTGTAACCTCCTCCATTTCTACAACCCTCCCTATCTCTGTAACCTCCTCCAGCCCCTCCAACCCTCCCTATCTCTGTAACCTCCTCCAGCCCCTACAACCCTCCCTTTTTATCTATGTAACGTCCTCCAGCCCCTACATCCCTCCCTATCTCTGTAACCTCCTCAAGCCACTACATCCCTCCCTATCTCTGTAACCTCCTCCAGCCCCTTCAACCGTCCCTATCTCTCTAACCTCCTCCAGCCCCTACTACCCTCCCTATCTCTGTAACCTCTCGAGCCCCTACATCCCTTCCTATCTGTGTAACCTCCTCCAGCCCCTTCAACCCTCCCTATCTCTGTAACCTCCTCCAGCCCCTAAAACCCTCCCTATCTCTGTAACCTCCTCCAGCCCCTCCATCCTTCCCTATCTCTGTAACCACTCCAGTCCCTACAACGCTCCCTATCTCTGTAACCTCCTCCAGCCCCTACTATGCTCCCTATCGCTGTTACCCCCTCCAGCCCCCACTACACTCCCTATCTCTGTAACCTCCTTCAGCCTCTGCAACCCACTCTATCCCTGTCACACCTTCCAGTCCCTACGCCCCTCCCAATCACTGTAACCTCCTCCAGACTCTGCAACCATCCCTATCTCTGTAACCTACTCCAGCCCCTACAATCCTTCCTATCTCTGTAACCTCCTCCAGCCCCTATAACCCTCCCTATCTCTGTAACCTCCTCCAGGCCCTACCACACTCCCTATCTCTGTAACCTCCTCCAGCCCATACAACCCTCGCTATCTCTGTAACCTCCTCCAGCCCCTACAATGCTCCCTATTTGTGTAAGCTCCTCCAGCCCCTGCAACCCTCCCTATCTCTGTAACCTCCTCCAGCCCCTACTATGCTCCCTATCTCTGTAACCTCCTTTAGCCCTTACCATGCTCCCTATCTCTGTAACCTCCTCCAGCCCCTACTATGCTCCCTATCTCTGTTACCACCTCCAGCCCCCACTACACTCCCTATCTCTGTAACCTCCTCCTGCCTCTGCAACCCGCTCTATCCCTGTCACATCTTCCAGCACCTACGCCCCTCCCAATCACTGTAACCTCCTCCAGCGTCTGCAACCATCCCTATATCTGTAACCTCCTCCAGCCCCTACAATCCTTCCTATCTCTGTAACCTCCTCCAGCCCCTCCATCCTTCCTTATCTCTGTAACCTCTCCAGCCCCTACAACGTTCCCTATCTCTGTAACCTCCTCCAGCCCCTACATCCCTCCCTATCTCTGTAACCTCCTCCAGCCCCTACAACCCTCCCTATCTCTGTAACCTCCTCCAGCCCCCACAACACTCCCTATCTCTGTAACCTCTTCCAGCTCCTACAACCCTCGCTTTCTCTGTAACCTCCTCCAGCCCCTACCACCCTCCCTATCTCTGTAACCTCCTCCAGCCCCTAAAACCCTCCCTATCTCTGTAACCTCCTCCAGCCCCTCCATCCTTCCTTATCTCTGTAACCTTTCCAGCCCCTACAACGCTCCCTATCTCTGTAACCTCCTCCAGCCCCTACATTCCTCCCTATCACTGTAACCTCCTCCAGCCCCTACAACCCTCCCTATCTCTGTAACCTCCTCCAGCCCCCTACAAGCCTCCCTACTTCTGTAACCTCCTCCAGCCTCGACAACCCTCCCTTTTTATCGATGTAACCTCCTCCAGCACCTACATCCCTCCCTATCTCTGTAACCTCCTCCAGTTCTACAACCCTCCCTATCTCTGTAACCTCCTCCAGCCCCTACAACCCTCCCTATCTCTGTAACCTCTCGAGCCCATACATCCCTACCTATCTCTGTAACCTCCTCAAGCCCCTACATCCCTCCCTATCTCTGTAACCTCCTCCAGCCCCTTCAACCGTCCCTATCTCTCTAACCTCCTCCAGCCCCTACTACCCTCCCTATCTCTGTAACCTCTCGAGCCCCTACATCCCTTCCTATCCGTGTAACCTCCTCCAGCCCCTACAACCCTCCCTATCTCTGTAACCTCCTCCAGCCCCTAAAACCCTCCCTATCTCTGTAACCTCCTCCAGCCCCTCCATCCTTCCCTATCTCTGTAACCACTCCAGTCCCTACAACGCTCCCTATCTCTGTAACCTCCTCCAGCCCCTACTATGCTCCCTATCTCTGTTACCCCCTCCAGCCCCCACTACACTCCCTATCTCTGTAACCTCCTCCAGCCTCTGCAACCCACTCTATCCCTGTCACACCTTCCAGTCCCTACGCCCCTCCCAATCACTGTAACCTCCTCCAGCCTCTGCAACCATCCCTATCTCTGTAACCTCCTCCAGCCCCTACAATCCTTCCTATCTCTGTAACCTCCTCCAGCCCCTCCATCCTTCCTTATCTCTGTAACCTCTCTAAGCCCCTACAACGTTCCCTATCTCTGTAACCTCCTCCAGCCCCTACATCCCTCCCTATCTCTGTAACCTCCTCCAGCCCCTACAACCCTCCATATCTCTGTAACCTCCTCCAGCCTCTACAACCCTCCCTTTTTATCTATGTAACCTCCTCCAGCCCCTACATCCCTCCCTATCTCTGTAACCTCCTCCAGTTCTACAACCCTCCCTATCTCTGTAACGTCCTCCAGCCCCTACAACCCTCCCTTTTTATCTATGTAACCTCCTCCAGCCCCTACATCCCTCCCTATCTCTGCAACCTCCTCAAGCCCCTACAATCCTCCCTATCTCTGAAATTTCCTCCAGCCTCTCCCACCCTATCTCTGTAACCTCCTCCAGCCCCTACAACCCTCCCTATCTATGTAACCTCCTCCAGCCCCTACAACTCACCCTATCTCTGTAACCTCCTCCAGCCCCTACCATGTTCCCTGTCTCTGTAACCTCCTCCAGCCGCTACTATGCTCCCTATCTCTGTTACCCCCTCCAGCACCCACTACACTCCCTATCTCTGTAATTTCCTCCAGCCTCTGCAACCCACTCGATCCCTGTCACATATTCCAGTCCCTACGCCCCTCCCAATCACTGTAACCTCCTCCAGCCTCTGCAAACATCCCTATCTCTGTAAACTCCTCCAGCCCCTACAATCCTTCCTATCTCTGTAACCACCACCAGGCCCTACCACACTCCCTATCTCTGTAACCTCCTCCAGCTCCTACAACCCTCGCTATCGCTGTAACCTCATCCAGCCAATACAATCCTCCCTATCTGTGTAAGCTCCCCCAGCCCCTGCAACCCTCCCTATCTCTGTAACCTCCTCCAGCCCCTCCATCCTTCCTTATCTCTGTAACCTCTCCAGCCCCTACAACGCTCCCTATCTCTGTAACCTCCTCCAGCCCCTACAACCCTCCCTATCTCTGTAACCTCCTCCAGCCCCCTACAACACTCCCTATCTCTGTAACCTCCTCCAGCCTCTACAACCCTCCCTTTTAATCTATGTAACCTCCTCCAGCCCCTACATCCCTCCCTATCTCTGTAACCTCCTCCAGCCTCTACAACCCTCCCTTTTTATCTATGTAACCTCCTCCAGCCCCTACATCCCTCCCTATCTCTGTAACCTCCTCCAGTTCTACAACGCTCCCTATCTCTGTAACCTCCTCCAGCCCCTTCAACCGTCCCTATCTCTCTAACCTCCTCCAGCCCCTACTACCCTCCCTATGTCTGTAACCTCTCGAGCCCCTACATCCCTTCCTATCTCTGTAACCTCCTCCAGCCCCTACTACCCTCCCTATCTCTGTAACGTTTCGAGCCCATACATTCCTTCCTATCTCTGTTACCTCCTCAAGCCCCTACCACCCTCCCTATCTATGTAACCTCCTGCAGCCCCTAAAACCGTCCCTATCTCTCAACCTCCTCCAGCCCCTCCATCCTTCCTTATCTCTGTAACCTCTCCAGCCCCTAAAACCCTCCCTATCTCTGTTACCCCCTCCAGCCCCTACAACACTCCCTATCTCTGTAACCTCCTCCAGCCCCCTACAACCCTCCCTATCTCTGTAACCTCCTCCAGCCTCTACAACCCTCCCTTTTTATCTATGTAACCTCCTCCAGCCCCTACATCCCTCCCTATCTCTGTAACCTCCACCATTTCTACATCCCTCCCTATCTCTGTAACCTCCTCCAGCCCCTTCAACCGTCCCTATGTCTCTAACCTCCTCCAGCCCCTACTACCCTCCCTATGTCTGTAACCTCTCGAGCCCCTACATCCCTTCCTATCTCTGTAACCTCCTCCAGCCCCTACAACCCTCCCTATCTCTGTAACCTCCTCCAGCCCCTAAAACCCTCCCTATCTCTGTATTCTCCTCCAGCCCCTCCATCCTTCCATATCTCTGTAACCTCTCCAGTCCCTACAACGCTCCCTATCTCTGTAACCTCCTCCAGCCCCTACAACTCTCCCTATCTCTGTAACCTCCTTTAGCCCTTACCATCCTCCCTATCTCTGTAACCTCCTCCAGCCCCTACTATGCTCCCTATCTCTGTTACCCCCTCCAGCCCCCACTACACTCCCTATCTCTGTAACCTCCTCCAGCCTCTGCAACCCTCTCTATCCCTGTCACATCTTCCAGTCCCTACGCCCCTCCCAATCACTGTAACCTCCTCCAGCCTCTGCAACCATCCCTATCTCTGTAACCTCCTCCAGCCCCTACAATCCTTCCTATCTCTGTAACCTCCTCCAGCCCCTATAACCCTCCCTATCTCTGTAACCTCCTCCAGGCCCTACCACACTCCCTATCTCTGTAACCTCCTCCAGCCCCTACAACCCTCGCTATCTCTGTAACCTCCTCCAGCTCCTACAATGCTCCCTATCTGTGTAAGCTCCTCCAGCCCCTGCAACCCTCCCTATCTCTGTAACCTCCTCCAGCCCCTACAACCCTCCCTATCTCTGTAACCTCCTCCAGGCCCTACCACACTCCCTATCTCTGTAACCTCCTCCAGCCCCTACTACCCTCCCTATCTCTGTAACGTCTCGAGCCCATACATTCCTTCCTATCTCTGTAACCTCCTCCAGCCCCTACCACCCTCCCTATCTATGTAACCTCCTGCAGCCCCTAAAACCGTCCCTATCTCTGTAACCTCCTCCAGCCCCTCCATCCTTCCTTATCTCTGTAACCTCTCCAGCCCCTAAAACCCTCCCTATCTCTGTTACCCCCTCCAGCCCCTACAACACTCCCTATCTCTGTAACCTCCTCCAGCCCCCTACAACCCTCCCTATCTCTGTAACCTCCTCCAGCCTCTACAACCCTCCCTTTTTATTTATGTAACCTCCTCCAGCCCCTACATCCCTCCCTATCTCTGTAACCTCCACCATTTCTACAACGCTCCCTATCTCTGTAACCTCCTCCAGCCCCTACAACCCTCCCTATCTCTGTAACCTCTCGAGCCCATACATCCCTACCTATCTCTGTAACCTCCTCCAGCCCCTACCACCCTCCCTATCTCTGTAACCTCCTCCAGCCCCTTAAACCCTCTCTATCTCTGTAACCTCCTCCAGCCCCTCCATCCTTCCCTATCTCTGTAACCTCTCCAGTGCCTACAACGCTCCCTATCTCTGTAACCTCCTCCAGCCCCTACATCCCTCCCTATCTCTGTAACCTCCTCCAGCACCTACAACCCTCCCTATCTGTAACCACCTCCAGCCCCCTACTTCCCTCCCTATCTCTGTAACCTCCTCCAGCCCATACAACCCTCCCTTTTTATCTATGTAACCTCCTGCAGCCCTGCATCCCTCCCTATCTCTGTAACCTCCTCCAGCCCCTACTATGCTCCCTATCTCTGTTACCCCCTCCAGCACCCACTACACTCCCTATCTCTGTAATTTCCTCCAGCCTCTGCAACCCACTCTATCCCTGTCACATCTTCCAGTCCCTACGCCCCTCCCAATCACTGTAACCTCCTCCAGCCTCTGCAACCATCCCTATCTCTGTAACCTACTCCAGCCCCTACAATCCTTCCTATCTCTGTAACCTCCTCCGGCCCCTATAACCCTCCCTATCTCTGTAACCTCCTCCAGGCCCTGTCACACTCCCTATCTCTGTAACCTCCTCCAGCCCCTACAACCCTCGCTATCTCTGTAACCTCCTCCAGCCCCTACAATGCTCCCTATCTGTGTAAGCTCCTCCAGCCCCTGCAACCCTCCCTATCTCTGTAACCTCCTCCAGCCCCTACAACCCTCCCTATCTCTGTAACCTCCTCCACCACCGATATTCCTCACTTGTCTCTGAGCTCGCACAGTTCTGGCTTCTTGTTAATCCCATCATTTCCCCCAATGTTCTGCCGTAACTTCCCCAGCCTGTACCCTAAGCCCTGGAGATCCCTCCCTGAACCGCTCCATCTTTGTGTCCTAACTTAAGATTTTCCCTAAACCTTTCGTCTTTCATGTAGCTACACCGAACGTGTTCCATATTTCTGTAGGTCGCTGTCAAATTTCTGTCTGAGTAACACCCCAAGAAACCTGAGGCATTTTAGTGCGTTCAAATTGCTAGATAACTGCAAGTTATTTCTGTTTTCATACCTTCACGAAGTAATTGATCCCAGCTACAACTTGCGCGCGATGTAAGAGTGCATGAAGAAATTCCACTTTTCTTTTCAACTCCTCTTCAATTCGATCCTTCAACTGGATAGATATGATAACAAATAGAACATTTCAGATTTTCTGAACAACTGCTAAACGCGCAGGATCACCACTGAGGGAGTGCTGCACTGTCAGAGGGTCAGTACTGAGGGAGTGCTGCATGATCGGAAGTTCAGTACTGAGTGAGTGCTGCAATGTTGAAGGGTCAGTACTGTGGGAGCGCTGCACTGTCGGAGGGTCAGTACTGAGGGAGAACTGCACTGTTGGAAGTACTATATTGAAGGAGCGCTGCACACTGAGGGTCAGTAATGAGGGAGTGCTGCACTGTCGGAGGGACAGTACTGAGGGAGTGCTGCACTATCTGGGGGTCAGTGCTGAGGGACTGCTGCACTGTTGGAAGGGGAGTACTGAGGGAACGCTGCACTATCCGGGGGTGAGTACTGAGGGAGTTCGGCACTGTCGGAGGGTCACTGCTGAGGGAACGCTGCACTATCCGTGGGTCAGTACTGAGTGAGTACCGCACTGTCGGACGGTCAGTACTGAGGGAGTGCTGCACTGTCGGAGGGACAGTACTGAGGGAGTGCTGCACTGTTGGAGTGTCAGGACTGAGGGAGTGCTGCAGTGTCGGTGGGTCAGTACTGAGGGAGTACTGCACTGTCGGAGTGTCAGGACTGAGGGAGTGCTCCACTATCGGAGGGTCAGTACTGAATGAGTTTTGCACTGCCGGAGGGTCAGTACTGAGGGAGTGCTGCACTGTTGGAGGTCTTCTCTGTCGATTTGACACATTGCCAAATTCCCCTCTGTCCTCTCAGGTTGCTGTGAAAGATCCCACGAGCATTATTGAATGAAGAACAATACACAGTTTCTCTACAGTGTCCTGGGGAAGAAACGCTTATCCCTCAAGCAACATCACTGAAACAATTTACCTGGTCATTCTCTCATTGCTGCTTCTAGGAGTTTGCTCTCTGCCAGTTGGCGTTTCCTACATTACAGCAGTAGCCAAAACTGAGTAAAATACTTCATTGTTTGTCGAGTGCTTTGAGATGTCCTGAGATGGTCAAAGCGGCAGGAGTCAGGGCGACTAATGTTCTTCGTCATAGAGATAAAGAGGATATTGAGAATGGTGGATACTTACCGACTGGACAATTTCCTGAACCTCATCAGTTACAGGTGAAGTGGAGATTGAACCGTGCATCTTTCCTGCCATTTTCTCTGTCTCTGGCTCTCTCTATCTCTCTCTTAATCAACTCTCGTTGTCTTTCTGCCCAGTGTTCCTCCTTTTTATTCTTTATTTTTACTCCACCCCTCAGTGATGTTCCTCGTTGTCAGGGAAATCTCTCATTGTCTTGGCTCCACCCTCTGTCTCCAGATATTTGTTTGATACGAAAGCTGGGCTGGGTGGAAGGTGCTCGCTCCTGTTTGTGATTGCCTCACTCCCTCCGTCCTTCTCTCTCTAACACCCGCCTGCTCCTCCCTCCCTCTCTCCCTGCCTACCTCTCTCTCTCTCCCCGCCCTCTCTCTTCCCAACCCTCTCCACCTCTTCCCCCTTTCCTCCTGTCCCCCTCCTCTCTCCCTCCCTCTTCCTGCTCTCTCCCCTTCCCCCTCCTTTCTTCCACCCCCTACGCCTCCTCTCTCCCTCCTCTCCTCCTCCTCTTCCCCCTCCACTCCCTCTCTGTCCCATTTTTTCTCCCACCCTCTTCACCACCCGTCTCTGCCCCCTCTCTGGCCTCTCTCTCGCCAGCCCCTCCATGCCCCCTCCTCCCTCGCCTGTCCCTTTCCCTGCCCTGCTCTCCCCACACCTCTTTCTCCTACCATCTCCCCTTCCTCTCTCTCCCTGCACTTCTCTACCTCACTCTCTCCCCCACCCTTCTCTCTCCCCACTCTGCTCTCCTCCTCCACTCTCCTTCACCTCTACCACCATCCTCTTTCTCCACCTCCCTCCTACTCCCCTCTCCCAATTCCCCCCTCTCATCCCCTCCCCCTCCTCACTACCCCTACTCTCCCCCTCCTCACTACCCCTACTCTCCCCCTCCTCCATTCCCCTCTCCTCTTCACCTCCTCTCTCCCCTCTACCCTTCCTTTCTCCTCCCACTCCTCTCCCCTTCTTTGTACCACTCTCCCACCATCTTCACTGTCCCCCCACATCCTCCACTCTTTACCTCCTCTACCTCTCTCCTCTAATCTCTTCCCCCTCAAACCCCCCCTCCCTCTCCTCTCTCCCCCACTCCTCATCTCTCCCCCTTCTCTACCTCTCTCTCTCTCCCCTCCCTTCTCCCCCTCGGCTCCCCTCTCTCTATAGGTTTCCCTACCCTCTTCCCTGCCCCCTCTCACCACTTACACTCTCCCCATCCTCTCTCTCTCTCCTCCTCTCTCCCCTCTGTTTGTGTGTGTGTGTGAGAGAGAGAGAGTCTGTGTGCATCTGTGTATATGTGTGTCAGTGTATATGTGTGCGTGTGTGTGTTTGAGAGAGTCTATGTGTGAGTCTGTGTTTGTGAGAGAGTGAGAGTGCGTGAGAGTGTGTGTGTGTGCATGAGTGTGTGTTGAGTGTGTGTGTGTGCGTGTGTGTTGAGTGTATGTGCATGAGTGTGTGTGCGTGCGTGAGTGTGTGTGCGTGTGTGTGTTGAGTGAGTGTGTGTTGAGTGTGTGTGTGCGTGAGTGTTCAGTGAGTGTGTGTTGAGTGTGTGTGTGTTGAGTGTATGTGCATGTGTGTTGAGTGTGTGTGTGTGTGAGTGAGTGTGTGTTGAGTGTGTGTGTGTTGAGTGTGAGTATGTGCATGAGTCTGTTGAGTGTGTGAGTTTGTGTGTGTGAGTGTGTGTGTGTGTGTGAGTGAGTGTGTGTGTGCGTGAGTGTGTGTGAGTGAGTGTGTGTGTGTGTGTGTGTGTGTGAGTGTGTGAGTTTGTGTGTGTTGAGTGTGAGTGTGTGAGTGAGTGTGTTGAGTGTGTGAGTGTGTGTGTTGAGTGTGTGTGTGTGAGTGTGAGTATGTGCATGAGTGTGTTGAGTGTGTGAGTGTGTGTGTGTGTGAGTGTGTGTGTGTGAGTGAGTGTGTGTGTGAGTGAGTGTGTGTGTGTGTGTGTGTGTGAGTGTGTGTGTGTGTGTGTGAGTGTGAGTGTGTGTGTGTGTGAGTGTGTGTGTGTGTGTGTGTGTGTTGAGTGTGTGTGTGTGTGTGAGTGTGTGTGAGTGTGTGTGTGTGTGTGTGTGTGAGTGTGTGTGTGTGTGTGTGTGTGAGTGTGTGTGTGAGTGTGTATATTTTATCCTTGAGTGAGTAATTCAATTTCAAAATATCTCAGCAGCAAAGCTATATCGTTCAAAAACCACAGGTCAATTTATTTCACACAATTGCTCTGGAAGTTACCTCAGAAAAGATAAAGGCCATAATTTTCCAGCCCCCCCCACACCAGCAGGACCTTACGGTGAATCCGGATTTCAATAACTCTCCATTCCAGCAGCGGTGGGACCCGCCGCTTGCCGGGTGGGGGGGGCGGGGGTGGGAAATTCAGGCCAAAGTTATTGACACACACACACACACACAAATTAGTTACAGATGAAGATGAAAATAATGCTTTTAAAAATTGGACCAATTCAGTCTCCCTATTGTAAAGTGAGGTTTAAGCACAAGGACTACAAGAAGGATAAAAAACAAGGTTCCTTTATTTCACCAGCATCAAAACTGTGTAAACGTTCAAGGGAAAGGCTAACTCCAAAAACAGCGATTTACAGAGAATATTCACTGCCAATGCTCCCGATCTCTGTCCTTGTCAGGGCCTCGTCTCCTCAATGCTGTCACTCACCAGGGTGTGTTCAGTCTTTCCCTGCTGCCCAGCTCCTGGCAGCTGCCTGCTCCCCTCTCTCTCTCCATCAGGCTTCTCAGACACAGGGGTGCAGCCAGTCAGTCTGACTAGGTCCCAATTCCCCTCCCTGGCTATTCAGACACCCTCAGGGCCCTCAGCTGCCCGAGGTTCCTGTCACATTGGCCACTCACCAGTCCTGGCTTTGTCCTGGCTGCTTTCTCCCCTTACCTCACGGCTGTTGGTTCCACCCCTTAGTTTGTTAAAGGCACTGCTCAGTATCGCACAGGGGGCCGACCAGTTCAGCTGCCCAGTGCCCTCCCCCACCATTGCCACCTGCTCCAGGAGGGCCCCGCTACACTATTGTTCAGTGCAGGCCTCATATATTTTGAGGACGAGGTGTTGCGTTGTCTGAAGTGAAGGTCTTGAGCTTGTAGACTTCTCTCTGCAGCTGTGATGGCTTCCACTGTCAAATTGCCAGACGATGCTTTAAAAGTGCCTTACAGTCAGAAACAGGGGAAATTATAATGGGGAACAAAGAAATGGCTGACCAACTAAATACATACTTTGGTTCTGTCTTCACAAAGGAGGGCACAAATAACATACCAGAAATGTCGGGGAACACAGGGCTTAGTGAGAGGGAGGAAGTGAAAGAAATCAGCATTAGTAGGGAAATTGTGTTGGGGAAATTGATGGGATTGAAAGCCGATAAATCCCCGATAATCTACATCCCATAGTACTTAAGGAAGTGGCCCTAGAAATAGTGGATGCATTGGTGGTCATCTTCTGAGATTCTATAGACTCTGGAAGCATTCCTAAAGATCGGAGGGTAGCTCGTGTAATCCCACTATTTAAAAAGGGAGGCAGAGAGAAAACAGGGAATTTTCGACCAGTCAGCCTGACGTCGGTAGTGCGGAAAATTCTAGAGTCCATTATAAAAGAATTAATAGCTGAGCACGTGGAAAACAGTAGCAGAATCGGACAGAGTCAGCATGGATTTATGAAAGGGAAATCATGCTTGACAAATCTACTAGAATTTTGAGGATGTAACTAGTAGAGTTGATGAGCGGGAGCAAGTGGATGTGGTTTATTTGAACTTTCAGAAGGCTTTCGACAAAGTCCCACATAAGAGATTGGCGTGTAAAATTAAAGCGCATGGGATTGGGTGTAGTGTATTGAGATGGATAGAAAACTGGTTGGCAGACAGGAAACAAAGAGTAGGAATAAACGGGTCTTTTTCCAAAGGGCAGGCAGTGATTGGTGGGGTACCGTAGGGATCGGTGCTGGGACCCCAGCTATTCACAATATATATTAATGATCTAGATGAGGGAATTATTTGTAATATCTCCAAATTTGCAGGCGACACAAAGCTGGGTGGGAGGGTGAGCTATGAGGAGGATGCAGAGATGCTTCAGTGTGATTTGGACAAGCTGAGTGAGTGGGCAAATCCATGGCAGATGCGGTATAATGTGGATAAATGTGAGGTTATCCATTTTGATAGCAAAAACAGGAAAGCAGATTATTATCTGAATGGCTATAAATTGAGAGAGGGGAATGTGCAACGAGACCTGGGTGTCCTTGTACACCAGTCGCTGAAGGTAAGCATGCAGGTGCAGCAGGCGATAAAGAAGGCAAATGATATGTGGCCTTCATAGCCAGAGGATTCAAGTACAGGAACAGGGATGTCTTGCCTCAATTGTACAGGGCCATGGTGAGACCAAACCTGGAATATTTTGTGCAGTTTTGGTCTCATTATCTGAGGAAGGATGTACTTGCTACAGAGAGAGTGCAGCGAAGGTTTACCCAACTGATTCCTGGGATGGCGGGACTGACATATGAGGAGAGATTGTGTCGATTAGGATTATATCCACTGGAGTTCAGAAGAATGAGGAGGGATCTCATAGAAGCCTATAAAATTCTAACAGGACTAGACAGGGTAGATGCAGGAAGGATGTTCCCAATGGTGGGGGAGTCCAGAACCAATGGTCACAGTCTGAGGATATGGGGTAGACCATTTAGGACTGAGATGAGGAGAAATTTCTTCACACAGAGTGTGGTGAGCCTGTGGAATTCGCTACCACAGAAAGTAGATGAGCTCAAAACATTGTATGCTTTCAAGAAGGAGTTAGATATAGCTCTTGGGGCAAAAGGGATCAAAGGGTCTGGGGAGAAAGCGGGAGCAGGCTATTGATTTGGATGATCAGCCATAATCATGATGAATGGCGGAGCAGGCTCGAGGGGCCAAATGGCCTACTCCTGCTCCTCGTTTCTATGTGTTGTGAACTGAAATCTGCTGCCTGAATGGAGCGGACAAATAGGAATTGAATTGAAGGCAAAAAATTCCACCATTCTGTTTCCCGGTTTTTCCCTTGGAACTGCTCATTGCGTAAAGTAATGACTCCCTCATACCTACTCCTACGACAATCTGACAGTGACCTCCCTGCACTAGGTTGAATGTTGTTTCTCAGCGTCTACGGGAAGGAATGACTCCAGGGTAAAAAATCTATTTTAGAAAAATATCCCTGTGCAAATATGTTGCCTGCCGAAGGTTTCATTTAGCAGTTTTGGATGCCACGCCCATGAAATATCGGTCTGGTTCAAATGGTCCTCAAACACACTCTCTCATCTCTGAACCTGAAGGTCGCGGGCCCAGGAAAATATTTCAGAGATTTGAGCCCCATGACATAGCGCTTAACACTTTGGCTCCAGTTATGCATCGCACCCTCAGTCCTGGTCCTCCGACACTGCAGCACTCCCTCAGTACGAACCCTCCGACACTGCAGCACTCCCTCAGTACTGACCTTCTGACCGTGCAGCAGTCCCTCATTCCTGACCCTATGATAGCGCAGCGCTACCTCAGCATTGTCCCTCTGACAGTGGAGCATTCCCTCAGCACTGTCACTCCAACAGTGCGGTGCTCCGTCAGTACTGTCGCTCTGACAGTACAGCACTCGGGCAGTGCCAACATTCTAACAGTACACCATATTATTGTACTGTTGCAGCATAGTGATTGTTTTCATGTGCTAGTATTTCAGAGACCTGGAAGTTGAGAGACCTGGAACTTGAGTTCAAATCCCATCTGGACACTTTGCAAATGGAAATTGAAGTAATTAAGATATTCGGCATTAAAGGCTGGTATCTGAAGTGCAGGATTTGACAGTATTGCATTCTCATGGAAACCCATCTGGATCACTAATACCCTTTCGAGCAGAAAATCTAGTGGCCTTAGCCCATCTGGCCATTCTGTCACTCCAAACCCACAGCAATGTGCTTGACTCATGACTACCCCCTGAATTGCCCTCATAACATACTTAGTTATATTGAACAGTGACAGAAAAGCTCCAATCAGAATAAGGATGGTGAACTTCCAAGCATCGACCGAGGCACCAGAAATGAAAATGGAGCACACACTGGGTATTGTGGCACGACCATGGTGCTCAGTGGGATAGATTGAGAACAGATCTAATTAATTAATCTAATTAATTTGGGATTAATACAGGAGTGTAAGGAAGCAATGGGCACAAGCTGTGATTGATTCATGGGTTGATTCAGGGGTATGGTGTGAGAGGGGGACAGAGGGATTCATGTGGTTTTGATAGAGGACAGTAGGAGATTAGCAGAATGTTAGTATTAGTTTGGGATTGATACAGGGCTTTGATTAGAGAGAGGGAGAGAAAGTGCAATGAGTCTGGGATTGATACAGGGCTTTGATGTGACAGAGACTGACAGTGGAATGAGTCTGGGATTGATACAGGGCTATGATGAGAGAGAGAAAGTGCAATGAGTCCTTAACTCCCACTCTCTGCTCTCTGCCCTACGACCCTTTACTCCCACTGTCTGCTCTCTGCCCAACAATCCTTAACTCCCACTGTCCGCTCTCTGCCCAACGATCCTTAACTCCCACTATCCGCACTCTGCCCAACGATCCTTAACTCCCACTGTCTGCTCTCTGCCCAATGACCCTTAACTCCCACTGTATGCTCTCTGCCCAACGATCCTTAACTCCCACTGTCTGCTCTCTGCCCAACAATCCTTAACACCCACCGTCCGCTCTGTGCCCAACGACCCTTAACTCCCACTGTCTGCTCTCTGCCCAACAATCCATCACTCCAACTGTCTGCTCTCTGCCCAACGATCCTTAACTCCCAATGTCCGCTCTCTGCCCAACGGCTCTTAACTCGCACTGTCTGCTCTCTTCCCAAAGATTCTTAACTCCCACTGTCCGCTCTCGGCCCAATGACCCTTAACTCCCACTGTCCACTCTC
Source organism: Cetorhinus maximus (assembly GCF_964194155.1). Classification (NCBI taxonomy): domain Eukaryota; kingdom Metazoa; phylum Chordata; class Chondrichthyes; order Lamniformes; family Cetorhinidae; genus Cetorhinus; species Cetorhinus maximus. Next base: position 404,300 of record NW_027596290.1, on the reverse strand, counting down.
TGCCAACGACCCTTAACTCCCACTGTCTGCTCTCTGCCCAACGACCCTTAACTCCCGCTGTCTGCTCTCTGCCCAACGATTCTTAACTCCCACTGTCCGCTCTCTGCCCAACGATCCTTAACTCCCACTGTCTGCTCTCTGCCCAACGACCCTTAACTCCCTCTGTCTGCTTTCTGCCCAACGACCCTTACCTCCCACTGTCTGCTATCTGCCCAACCATCCTTTACTTCCACGGTCCGCTCTCTGCCCAACGACCCTTAACTCACACTGTCCACTCTCTGCCCAAAGACACTAAACTCCCACTGTCTGCTCTCTTCCCAACGACACTTAACTCCCACTGTCTGCTCTCTGCCCAACGACCCTTAACTCCCACTTCCTGCTCTCTGCCCAACTACCCTTAACTCCCACTGTCTGCTTTCTGCCCAACGACACTTAACACCCACTTTACGCTATCTGCCCTACGATTCTTAACTCCCACTTTCCACTCTATGCCCAACGATTCTTAACTCCCACTGTCCCCTCTCTGCCCTCCGACCCTTTACTCCCACTGTCTGCTCTCTGCCCAACGATTCTTAACTCCCACTGTCCGCTCTCTGCCCTACGACCCTTTACTCCCACTGTCTGCCATCTGCCCAACGATTCTTAACTCCCACTGTCTCCTCTCTGCCCAACGACCCTTAACTCCCACTGTCTGCTCTCTGCCCAACGATCCTTAACTCCCACTACCCGCTCTCTGCCCAACGACCCTTAACTCCCACTATCTGCTCTCTGCCCAACGACCCTTAACTCCCACTGCCAGGTCTGGGCCCAAAAACCCTTAACTCTCACTGTCCACTCTCTGCCCAACGACCCTTAACTCTCACTGCCTACTCTCTGCCCAACGACCCTTAACTCCCACTGTCTGCTCTCTGCCCAACGACCCTTAACTCCCACTGTCCGCTCTCTGCCCAACGATCCTTAACTCCCACTTTCTGCTCTCTGCCCAACGACCCTTAACTCCCACTGTCCACTCTCTGCCAACGACCCTTAACACCCACTGTCTGCTCTCTGCCCAACGACCCTTAACTCCCGCTGTCTGCTCTCTGCCCAACGATTCTTAACTCCCACTGTCCGCACTCTGCCCAACGACCCTTAACTCCCACTGTCTGCTCTCTGCCCAACGACCCTTACCTCCCACTGTCTGCTATCTGCCCAACCATCCTTTACTTCCACGGTCCGCTCTCTGCCCAACGACCCTTAACTCACACTGTCCACTCTCTGCCCAAAGACACTAAACTCCCACTGTCTGCTCTCTTCCCAACGACACTTAACTCCCACTGTCTGCTCTCTGCCCAACGACCCTTAACTCCCACTTCCTGCTCTCTGCCCAACTACCCTTAACTCCCACTGTCTGCTTTCTGCCCAACGACACTTAACACCCACTTTACGCTATCTGCCCTACGATTCTTAACTCCCACTTTCCACTCTATGCCCAACGATTCTTAACTCCCACTGTCCCCTCTCTGCCCTCCGACCCTTTACTCCCACTGTCTGCTCTCTGCCCAACGATTCTTAACTCCCACTGTCCGCTCTCTGCCCTACGACCCTTTACTCCCACTGTCTGCCATCTGCCCAACGATTCTTAACTCCCACTGTCTCCTCTCTGCCCAACGACCCTTAACTCCCACTGTCTGCTCTCTGCCCAACGATCCTTAACTCCCACTACCCGCTCTCTGCCCAACGACCCTTAACTCCCACTATCTGCTCTCTGCCCAACGACCCTTAACTCCCACTGCCAGGTCTGGGCCCAAAAACCCTTAACTCTCACTGTCCACTCTCTGCCCAACGACCCTTAACTCTCACTGCCTACTCTCTGCCCAACGACCCTTAACTCCCACTGTCTGCTCTCTGCCCAACGACCCTTAACTCCCACTGTCCGCTCTCTGCCCAACGATCCTTAACTCCCACTTTCTGCTCTCTGCCCAACGACCCTTAACTCCCACTGTCCACTCTCTGCCAACGACCCTTAACACCCACTGTCTGCTCTCTGCCCAACGACCCTTAACTCCCGCTGTCTGCTCTCTGCCCAACGATTCTTAACTCCCACTGTCCGCACTCTGCCCAACGACCCTTAACTCCCACTGTCTGCTCTCTGCCCAACGACCCTTAACTCCCACTGTCTGCTCTCTGCCCAACGACCCTTACCTCCCACTGTCTGTTCTCTGCCCAACGACCCTTACCTCCCACTGTCTGCTCTCTGCCCAACGATCCTTTACTTCCACGGTCCGCTCTCTGCCCAACGACCCTTAACTCACACTGTCCACTCTCTGCCCAACGACACTAAACTCCCACTGTCTGCTCTCTGCCCAACGACACTTAACTCCCACTGTCTGCTCTCTGGCCAACGACCCTTAACTCCCACTTTCTGCTCTCTGCCCAACTACCCTTAACTCCCACTGTCTGCACTCTGCCCAACGATCCTTCACTCCCACTTTCTGCTTTCTGCCCAACGACACTTAACACCCACTTTACGCTTTCTGCCCTACGATTCTTAACTCCCACTTTCCACTCTATGCCCAACGATTCTTAACTCCCACTGTCCGCTCTCTGCCCAACGATTCTTAACTCCCACTGTCTCCTCTCTGCCCTACGACCCATTACTCCCACTGTCTGCTCTCTGCCCAACGATTCTTAACTCCCACTGTCTTCTCTCTGCCCTACGACCCATTACTCCCACTGTCTGCTCTCTGCCCAACGATTCTTAACTCCGACTGTCCGCTATCTGCCCAACAACCCTTAACTCCCACTGTCTGCTCTCTGCCCAATGATCCTTAACTCCCACTGACCGCTCTCTGCGTAACAACAATTAACTCCCACTGTCCGCTCTCCGCCCAACGATCCTTAACTCCCACAGTCTGCTCTCTGCCCAACGATCCTGGACTCCCACTGTCCTCTCTCTGTCCAACGATCCTTAACACCCACTGTCCACTCTCTGCCCAACGATCCTTTACTCGCACTCTCTGCTCTCTTCCCAACGACCCTTAACTCCCACTGTCTGCTCTCTGCCCAACGATCCTTAACTCCCACTGCCCGTTCTCTGCCCAACGACGCTTAACTCCCACTATCTGCTCTCTGCCCAACGACCCTTAACTCCCACTGCCAGGTCTGGACCCAAAAACGCTTAACTCTCACTGTCCACTCTCTGCCCAACGACCCTTAACTTCCACTGTCTGCTCTCTGCCCAACGATCTTTAACTCCCACTTTCTCCTCTCTGCCCAACGATCCTTAACTCCCACTGTCTGCTCTCTGCCCAACGATCCTTAACTCCCACTGTCTGCTCTCTGCCCTAGGACCCTTAACTCCCACTTTCGTCTTCTGCGCAACGATCCTTAACTCCCTCTGTCCGCCTCAGCGCAACGACGCTTAACTCCCACTGTCTGCTCTCCGACCAACGATCCTGAACACCCACTGTCCTCTCTCTGTCCAACGATCATTAACACCCACTGTCCGCTCTCTGCCCAACGATCCTTTACTCGCACTCTCTGCTCTATTCCCAACAGCCATTAACTCCCATAGTCTGCTCTCTGCCCAACGATCCTTTACTCTCACTGTCCGCTCTCTGCCCAATGACCCTTAACTCCCACTGTCCGCTCTCTGCCCAACGACACTTAACTCCCACTGTCCTCTCTCTGCCCAACGATCCTTAACTCCCACTGCCTACTCTCTGCCCAACGACCCTTAACTCCCACTATCTGCTCTCTGTCCAACGACCCTTAACTCCCACTGTCCGCTCTCTGCCCAACGATCCTTAACTCCCACTTTCTGCTCTCTGCCCAATGACCCTTAACTCCCACTGTCTGCTCTTTGCCCAACGATCCTAAACTCCCACTGTCCGCTCTCTGCCCAACGAGCTTTAATTCCCACTTTCTCCTCTCTGCCCAATGATCCTTAACTCACACTGTCTGCTCTCTGCCCAACGATTCTTAACTCCCGCTGTCCGCTCTCTGCCCAACGATCCTTAACTCCCACTGTCTGCTCTCTGCCCAACGATCCTGGACTCCCACTGTCCTCTCTCTGTGCAACGATCCTTAACACCCACTGTCCGCTCTCTGCCCAACGATCCTTTACTTGCACTCTCTGCTCTCTTCCCAACGACCATTAACTCCCACTGTCTGCTCTCTGCCCAACGACCCCTTAACTCCCACTGTATGCTCTCTGCCCAATGACCCTTAACTCCCACTTTCGTCTTCTGCGCAACGATCCTTAACTCCCTCTGTCCGCATCTGCGCAACGACGCTTAACTCCCATTGTCTGCTCTCCGACCAACGATCCTGAACACCCACTGTCCGCTCTCCGCCCAACGATCCTTAACTCCCACTGTCTGCTCTCTGCCCAACGATCCTTAACTCCCACTGCCCGTTCTCTGCCCAACGATCATTAACACCCACTGTCCGCTCTCTGCCCAACGATCCTTTACTCGCACTCTCTGCTCTATTCCCAACGGCCATTAACTCCCACTGTCTGCTCTCTGCCCAACGATCCTTTACTCTCACTGTCCGCTCTCTGCCCAATGACCCTTAACTCCCACTGTCCGCTCTCTGCCCAACGACACTTAACTCCCACTGTCCGCTCTCTGCCCAACGATCCTTAACTCCCACTGCCTACTCTCTGCCCAACGACCCTTAACTCCCACTATCTGCTCTCTGTCCAACGACCCTTAACTCCCACTGTCCGCTCTCTGCCCAACGATCCTTAACTCCCACTTTCTGCTCTCTGCCCAATGACCCTTAACTCCCACTGTCTGCTCTTTGCCCAACGATCCTAAACTCCCACTGTCCGCTCTCTGCCCAACGAGCTTTAATTCCCACTTTCTCCTCTCTGCCCAACGATCCTTAACTCACACTGGCTGCTCTCTGCCCAACGATTCTTAACTCCCGCTGTCCGCTCTCTGCCCAACGATCCTTAACTCCCACTGTCTGCTCTCTGCCCAACGATCCTGGACTCCCACTGTCCTCTCTCTGTGCAACGATCCTTAACACCCACTGTCCGCTCTCTGCCCAACGATCCTTTACTCACACTCTCTGCTCTCTTCCCAACGACCATTAACTCCCACTGTCTGCTCTCTGCCCAACGATCCTTTACTCCCACTGTCCGCTCTCTGCCCAACAACCCTTAACACCCACTTTCTGCTCTCTGCCCAATGACCCTTAACTCCCACTGTCCGCTCTCTGCCCAACGATCCTAAACTCCCACTGTCCGCTCTCTGCCCAACGATCTTTAACTCCCACTTTCTCCTCTCTGCCCAACGATCCTTAACTCCCACTGTCTGCTCTCTGCCCAACGATCCTTAACTCCCGCTGTCCGCTCTCTGCCCAACGATCCTTAACTCCCACTGTCTACTCTCTGCCAAACGACCCTTAACTCCCACTGTCCGCCTCTGCGCAACGACCCTTAACTGTCACTGTCTGCTCTCTGCCCAACGAACCTTAACACCCACTGTCTGCTTTCTGCCCAACGACCCCTTAACTCCCACTGTCTGCTCTCTGCCCAACGACCCTTAACACCCACTTTGGTCTTCTGTGCAACGATCCTTAACTCCCACTGTCCGCCTCTGCGCAACGACGCTTAACTCACACTGTCTGCTCTCCGCCCAACGATCCTGTACACCCACTGTCTGCTGTCTGCCCTATGACCCTTTACTCCCACTGTATGCTCTCTGCCCAACGATTCTTTACTCCCACTGTCTGCTCTCTGCCCAACGATCCTTAACTCCCGCTGTCCGCTCTCTGCCCAACGATCCTGAACTCCCACTGTCTGCTCTCTGCACAACGACCCTTAACTCTCACTGTCTGCTCTCTGCCCAACGAACCTTAACTCCCACTGTCTGCTCTCTGCCCAACGACCCTTAACTCCCACTTTCGTCTTCTGCGCAACGACCCTTAACTCCCACTGCCAGGTCTGGGCCCAAAAACCCTTAACTCTCACTGTCCACTCTCTGCCCAACGACCCTTAACTCCCACTGTCTGCTCTCTTCCCAACGACCCTTAACTCCCACTGTCCGCTCACTGCCCAACGATCCTTAACTCCCACTTTCTGCTCTCTGCCCATTGACACTTAACTCCCACTGTCTGATCTCTGCCCAACGATCCTAAACTCCCACTGTCCACTCTCTGCCCAACGAGCTTTAATTCCCACTTTCTCCTCTCTGCCCAACGATCCTTCACTCCCACTGTCTGCTCTCTGCCCAACGATCCTTAACTCCCGCTGTCCGCTCTCTGCCCAACGATCCTTAACTCCCACTGTCTGCTCTCTGCCCTAGGACGCTTTACTCCCACAGTCTGCTCTCTGCCCAACGATTCTCAACTCCCGCTGTCCGCTCTCTGCCCAACGATCGTTAACTCTCACTGTCTGCTCTCTGCCCAACGACCCTTAACTCCCACTGTCCGCCTCTGCGCAACGACCCTTAACTCTCACTGTCTGCTTTCTGCCCAACGACCCCATAACTCCCACTGTCTGCTCTCTGCCCAACGACCCTGAACTCCCACTTTCGTCTTCTGCGCAACGATCCTTAGCTCCCACTGTCCGCCTCTGCGCAACGACGCTTAACTCCCACTGTCTGGTCTCCGACCAACGATCCTGAACACCCACTGTCTGCTCTCTGCCCAACGATCCTGGACTCCCACTGTCCTCTCTCTGTCCAACGATCATTAACACCCACTGTCCGCTCTCTGCCCAACCATCCTTTACTCGCACTCTCTGCTCTCTTCCCAACGACCATTAACTCCCACTGTCTGCTCTCTGCCCAACGATCCATTACTCCCGCTGTCTGCTCTCTGCCCAACGACCCTTAACTCCCACTGTCCGCTCTCTGCCCAACGACCCTTAACTCCCACTATCTGCTCTCTGCCCAATGACCCTTAACTCCCACTGCCAGGTCTGGGCCCAAAAACCCTTAACTCTCATTGTCCACTCTCTGCCCAACGACCCTTAACTCCCACTGTCTGCTCTCTGTCCAACGACCCTTAACTCCCACTGTCTGCTCTCTGCCCAACGATCCTTAACTCCCACTTTCTGCTCTCTGCCCAATGACCCTTAACTCCCACTGTCTGCTCTCTGCCCAACGATCCTAACCTCCCACTGTCCACTCTCTGCCCAACGAGCTTTAATTCCCACTTTCTCCTCTCTGCCCAAAGATCCTTAACTCCCACTGTCTGCTCACTGCCCAACGATCCTTAACTCCCACTTTCTGCTCTCTGCCCAACGATCCTAAACTCCCACTGTCCACTCTCTGCCCAACGATCTTTAACTCCCACTTTCTCCTCTCTGCCCAACGGTCCTTAACTCCCACTGTCTGCTCTCTGCCCAACGATCCTTAACTCCCGCTGTCCGCTCTCTGCCCAACGATCCTTAACTCCCACTGTCTACTCTCTGCCCAACGACCCTTAACTCCCACTGTCCGCCTCTGCGCAACGACCCTTAACTCTCACTGTCTGCTCTCTGCCCAACGAACCTTAACTCCCACTGTCTGCTTTCTGCCCAACGACCCCTTAACTCCCACTGTCTGCTCTCTGCCCAACGACCCTTAACACCCACTTTGGTCTTCTGTGCAACGATCCTTAACTCCCACTGTCCGCCTCTGCGCAACGACGCTTAACTCCCACTGTCTGCTCTCCGACCAACGATCCTGAACACCCACTGTCCGCTCTCTGCCCAACGATCCTTAACTCCCACTGTCCCCTCTCTGTCCAACGATCATTAACACCCACTGTCTGCTCTCTGCCCAACGATCCTGGACTCCCACTGTCCTCTCTCTGTCCAACGATCATTAACACCCACTGTCCGCTCTCTGCCCAACGATCCTTTACTCGCACTCTCTGCCCTCTTCCCAACGACCATTAACTCCCACTGTCTGCTCTCTGCCCAACGATCCTTTACTCCCGCTGTCCGCTCTCTGCCCAACGACCCTTAACTCCCACTGTCCGCTCTCTGCCCAACGACCCTTAACTCCCACTGTCCGCTCTCTCCCCAACGACCCTTAACTCCCACTGCCCACTCTCTGCCCAATGACCCTTAACTCCCACTATCTGCTCTCTGCCCAACGATCCTTAACTCTCACTGCCAGGTCTGGGCCCAAAAACCCTTAACTCTCATTGTCCACTCTCTGCCCAACGACACTTAACTCCCACTGTCCGCCTCTGCGCAACGACCCTTAACTCTCACTGTCTGCTTTCTGCCCAATGACCCCTTAACTCCCAGTGTCTGCTCTCTGCCCAACGACCCTTAACTCCCACTTTCGTCTTCTGCGCAACGATCCTTAGCTCCCACTCTCCGCCTCTGCGCAACGACGCTTAACTCCCACTGTCTGCTCTCCGACCAACGATCCTGAACACCCACTGTCCGCTCTCCGCCCAACGATCCTTAACTCCCACTATCTGCTCTCTGCCCAGCGACCCTTAACTCTCACTGCTAGGTCTGGGCCCATAAACCCTTAACTCTCATTGTCCACTCTCTGCCCAACGACCCTTAACTCCCACTGTCTGCTCTCTGCCCAACGACCCTTAACTCCGACTGTCCACTCTCTGCCCAACGACCCTTAACTCCCACTGTCAGCTCTCTGCCCAACGACCCTTAACTCCCACTGTCTGCTCTCTGCCCAACGACCCTTAACTCCCACTGTCCGCTCTCTGCCCAACGATCCTTAACTCCCACTTTCTGCTCTCTGCCCAATGACCCTTAACTCCCACTGTCCGCTCTCTGCCCAACGATCTTTAACTCCCACTTTCTCCTCTCTGCCCAACGATCCTTAACTCCCACTGTCTGCTCTCTGCCCAACGATCCTTAACTCCCGCTGTCCGCTCTCTGCCCAACGATCCTTAACTCCCACTGTCTACTCTCTGCCCAACGACCCTTAACTCCCACTGTCCGCTTCTGCACAACGACCCTTAACTCTCACTGTCTGCTCTCTGCCCAACGAACCTTAACTCCCACTGTCTGCTTTCTGCCCAACGACCCCTTAACTCCCACTGTCTGCTCTCTGCCCAACGACCCTTAACACCCACTTTGGTCTTCTGTGCAACGATCCTTAACTCCCACTGTCCGCCTCTGCGCAACGACGCTTAACTCCCACTGTCTGCTCTCCGCCCAACGATCCTGTACACCCACTGTCTGCTCTCTGCCCAACGATTCTTAACTCCCACTGTCTGCTCTCTGCCCAACGATCCTTAACTCCCGCTGTCTGCTCTCTGCCCAACGATCCTTAACTCCCACTGTCTGCTCTCTGCCCAACGACCCTTAACTCCCACTGTCCGCCTCTGCACAACGACCCTTAACTCTCACTGTCTGCTCTCTGCCCAACGAACCTTAACTCCCACTGTCTGCTCTCTGCCCAACGACCCTTAACTCCCACTTTCGTCATCTGCGCAACGATCCTTAACTCCCACTGCCAGGTCTGGGCCCAAAAACCCTTAACTCTCATTGTCCACTCTCTGCCCAGCGACCCTTAACTCCCACTATCTGCTCTCTGCCCAACGACCCTTAACTCCCACTGTCCGCTCTCTGCCCAACGATCCTTAACTCCCACTTTCTGCTCTCTGCCCAATGACACTTAACTCCCACTGTCTGATCTCTGCCCAACGATCCTAAACTCCCACTGTCCACTCTCTGTCCAACGAGCTTTTATTCCCACTTTCTCCACTCTGCCCAACGATCCTTCACTCCCACTGTCTGCTCTCTGCCCAACGATCCTTAACTCCCGCTGTCCGCTCTCTGCCCAACGATCCTTAACTCCCACTGTCTGCTCTCTGCCCTAGGACCCTTTACTCCCACAGTCTGCTCTCTGCCCAACGATTCTCAACTCCCGCTGTCCGCTCTCTGCCCAACGACCCTTAACTCTCACTGTCTGCTTTCTGCCCAACGACCCCTTTACTCCCGCTGTCTGCTCTCTGCCCAACGACCCTTAACTCCCACTGTCCGCTCTCTGCCCAACGACCCTTAACTCCCACTATCTGCTCTCTGCCCAATGACCCTTAACTCCCACTGCCAGTTCTGGGCCCAAAAACCCTTAACTCTCATTGTCCACTCTCTGACCAATGACCCTTAACTCCCACTGTCTGCTCTCTGCCCAACGACCCTTAACTCCCACTGTCCGCTCTCTGCCCAACGATCCTTAACTCCCACTTTCTGCTCTCTGCCCAATGACCCTTAACTCCCACTGTCTGCTCTCTGCCCAACGATCCTAACCTCCCACTGTCCACTCTCTGCCCAACGAGCTTTAATTCCCACTTTCTCCTCTCTGCCCAAAGATCCTTAACTCCCACTGTCCGCTCTCTGCCCAGCGACCCTTAACTCCCACTATCTGCTCTCTGCCCAATGACCCTTAACTCCCACTGCCAGGTCTGGGCCCAAAAACCCTTAACTCTCATTGTCCACTCTCTGCCCAACGACCCTTAACTCCCACCGTCTGCTCTCTGCCCAACGACCCTTAACTCCCACTGTCCGCTCTCTGCCCAACGATCCTTAACTCCCACTTTCTGCTCTCTGCCCAGTGACCCTTAACTCCCACTGTCTGCTCTCTGCCCAACGATCCTAACCTCCCACTGTCCACTCTCTGCCCAACGAGCTTTAATTCCCACTTTCTCCTCTCTGCCCAAAGATCCTTAACTCCCACTGTCTGCTCACTGCCCAACGATCCTTAACTCCCGCTGTCTACTCTCTGCTAACGATCCTTAACTCCCACTGTCTGCTCTCTACCCTAGGACTCTTTACTCCCACTGTCTGCTCTCTGCCCAACGATTCTTAACTCCCACTGTCTGCTTTCTGCCCAACGACCCCTTAACTCCCACTGTCTGCTCTCTGCCCAACGACCCTTAACACCCACTTTGGTCTTCTGTGCAACGATCCTTAACTCCCACTGTCCGCCTCTGCGCAACGACGCTTAACTCCCACTGTCTGCTCTCCGACCAACGATCCTGAACACCCACTGTCCGCTCTCTGCCCAACGATCCTTAACTCCCACTGTCTGCTCTCTGCCCTAGGACCCTTTACTACCACTGTCTGCTCTCTGCCCAACGATTCTTAACTCCCACTGTCTGCTCTCTACCCAACGACCCTTAACTCCCACTGTCCGCCTCTGCGCAACGACCCTTAACTCTTACTGTCTGCTTTGTGCCCAACGACCCCTTAACTCCCACTGTCCGCTCTCTGCCCAACGATCCTTAACTCCCACTGTCCCCTCTCTGTCCAACGATCATTAACACCCACTGTCTGCTCTCTGCCCAACGATCCTGGACTCCCACTGTCCTCTCTCTGTCCAACGATCATTAACACCCACTGTCCGCTCTCTGCCCAACGATCCTTTACTCGCACTCTCTGCCCTCTTCCCAACGACCATTAACTCCCACTGTCTGCTCTCTGCCCAACGATCCTTTACTCCCGCTGTCCGCTCTCTGCCCAACGACCCTTAACTCCCACTGTCCGCTCTCTGCCCAACGACCCTTAACTCCCACTGTCCGCTCTCTCCCCAACGACCCTTAACTCCCACTGCCCACTCTCTGCCCAATGACCCTTAACTCCCACTATCTGCTCTCTGCCCAACGATCCTTAACTCTCACTGCCAGGTCTGGGCCCAAAAACCCTTAACTCTCATTGTCCACTCTCTGCCCAACGACACTTAACTCCCACTGTCCGCCTCTGCGCAACGACCCTTAACTCTCACTGTCTGCTTTCTGCCCAATGACCCCTTAACTCCCAGTGTCTGCTCTCTGCCCAACGACCCTTAACTCCCACTTTCGTCTTCTGCGCAACGATCCTTAGCTCCCACTCTCCGCCTCTGCGCAACGACGCTTAACTCCCACTGTCTGCTCTCCGACCAACGATCCTGAACACCCACTGTCCGCTCTCCGCCCAACGATCCTTAACTCCCACTATCTGCTCTCTGCCCAGCGACCCTTAACTCCCACTGCTAGGTCTGGGCCCATAAACCCTTAACTCTCATTGTCCACTCTCTGCCCAACGACCCTTAACTCCCACTGTCTGCTCTCTGCCCAACGACCCTTAACTCCGACTGTCCACTCTCTGCCCAACGACCCTTAACTCCCACTGTCAGCTCTCTGCCCAACGACCCTTAACTCCCACTGTCTGCTCTCTGCCCAACGACCCTTAACTCCCACTGTCCGCTCTCTGCCCAACGATCCTTAACTCCCACTTTCTGCTCTCTGCCCAATGACCCTTAACTCCCACTGTCCGCTCTCTGCCCAACGATCTTTAACTCCCACTTTCTCCTCTCTGCCCAACGATCCTTAACTCCCACTGTCTGCTCTCTGCCCAACGATCCTTAACTCCCGCTGTCCGCTCTCTGCCCAACGATCCTTAACTCCCACTGTCTACTCTCTGCCCAACGACCCTTAACTCCCACTGTCCGCTTCTGCACAACGACCCTTAACTCTCACTGTCTGCTCTCTGCCCAACGAACCTTAACTCCCACTGTCTGCTTTCTGCCCAACGACCCCTTAACTCCCACTGTCTGCTCTCTGCCCAACGACCCTTAACACCCACTTTGGTCTTCTGTGCAACGATCCTTAACTCCCACTGTCCGCCTCTGCGCAACGACGCTTAACTCCCACTGTCTGCTCTCCGCCCAACGATCCTGTACACCCACTGTCTGCTCTCTGCCCAACGATTCTTAACTCCCACTGTCTGCTCTCTGCCCAACGATCCTTAACTCCCGCTGTCTGCTCTCTGCCCAACGATCCTTAACTCCCACTGTCTGCTCTCTGCCCAACGACCCTTAACTCCCACTGTCCGCCTCTGCACAACGACCCTTAACTCCCACTGTCTGCTCTCTGCCCAACGACCCTTAACTCCCACTTTCGTCATCTGCGCAACGATCCTTAACTCCCACTGCCAGGTCTGGGCCCAAAAACCCTTAACTCTCATTGTCCACTCTCTGCCCAGCGACCCTTAACTCCCACTATCTGCTCTCTGCCCAACGACCCTTAACTCCCACTGTCCGCTCTCTGCCCAACGATCCTTAACTCCCACTTTCTGCTCTCTGCCCAATGACACTTAACTCCCACTGTCTGATCTCTGCCCAACGATCCTAAACTCCCACTGTCCACTCTCTGTCCAACGAGCTTTTATTCCCACTTTCTCCACTCTGCCCAACGATCCTTCACTCCCACTGTCTGCTCTCTGCCCAACGATCCTTAACTCCCGCTGTCCGCTCTCTGCCCAACGATCCTTAACTCCCACTGTCTGCTCTCTGCCCTAGGACCCTTTACTCCCACAGTCTGCTCTCTGCCCAACGATTCTCAACTCCCGCTGTCCGCTCTCTGCCCTACGATCGTTAACTCCCACTGTCTGCTCTCTGCCCAACGACCCTTAACTCCCACTGTCCGCCTCTGCGCAACGACCCTTAACTCTCACTGTCTGCTTTCTGCCCAACGACCCATTTACTCCCACTGTCTGCTCTCTGCCCAACGACCCTTAACTCCCACTGTCCGCTCTCTGCCCAACGACCCTTAACTCCCACTATCTGCTCTCTGCCCAATGACCCTTAACTCCCACTGCCAGGTCTGGGCCCAAAAACCCTTAACTCTCATTGTCCACTCTCTGCCCAACGACCCTTAACTCCCACTGTCTGCTCTCTGCCCAACGACCCTTAACTCCCACTGTCCGCTCTCTGCCCAACGATCCTTAACTCCCACTTTCTGCTCTCTGCCCAATGACCCTTAACTCCCACTGTCTGCTCTCTGCCCAACGATCCTAACCTCCCACTGTCCACTCTCTGCCCAACGAGCTTTAATTCCCACTTTCTCCTCTCTGCCCAAAGATCCTTAACTCCCACTGTCTGCTCACTGCCCAACGATCCTTAACTCCCGCTGTCCGCTCTCTGCTAACGATCCTTAACTCCCACTGTCTGCTCGCTGCCCTAGGACTCTTTACTCCCACTGTCTGCTCTCTGCCCAACGACCCTTAACTCCCACTGTCCGCTCTCTGCCCAGCGACCCTTAACTCCCACTATCTGCTCTCTGCCCAATGACCCTTAACTCCCACTGCCAGGTCTGTGCCCAAAAACCCTTAACTCTCATTGTCCACTCTCTGCCCAACGACCCTTAACTCCCACCGTCTGCTCTCTGCCCAACGACCCTTAACTCCCACTGTCCGCTCTCTGCCCAACGATCCTTAACTCCCACTTTCTGCTCTCTGCCCAGTGACCCTTAACTCCCACTGTCTGCTCTCTGCCCAACGATCCTAACCTCCCACTGTCCACTCTCTGCCCAACGAGCTTTAATTCCCACTTTCTCCTCTCTGCCCAAAGATCCTTAACTCCCACTGTCTGCTCACTGCCCAACGATCCTTAACTCCCGCTGTCCGCTCTCTGCTAACGATCCTTAACTCCCACTGTCTGCTCTCTGCCCTAGGACTCTTTACTCCCACTGTCTGCTCTCTGCCCAACGATTCTTAACTCCCACTGTCTGCTCTCTGCCCAACGATCCTTAACTCCCGCTGTCCGCTCTCTGCCCAACGATCGTTAACTCCGACTGTCTGCTCTCTGCCCAACGACCCTTAACTCCCACTGTCCGCCTCTGCGCAACGACCCTTAACACCCACTGTCTGCTCTCTGCCCAACGACCCTTAACTCCCACTTTCGTCTTCTGCGCAACGATCCTTAACTCCCACTGTCCGCCTCTGCGCAACGACGCTTAACTCCCACTATCTGGTCTCCGACCAACGATCCTGAACACCCACTGTCCGCTCTCTGCCCAACGATCCTTTACTCGCACCCTCTGCTCTATTCCCAACGACCATTAACTCCCACTGTCTGCTCTCTGCCCAACGATCATTTACTCTCACTGTCCGCTCTCTGCCCAACGACCCTTAACTCCCACTGTCCGTTCTCTGCCCAACGACACTTAACTCCCACTGTCCGCTCTCTGCCCAACGACCCTTAACTCCCACTGCCAGGTCTGGGCCCAACGACCCTTAACTCTCACTGTCCACTCTGTGCCCAACAACCCTTAACTCCCACTGTCTGCTCTCTGCCCAACGACCCTTAACTCCCACTGTCTGCTCTCTGCCCAACGACGCTTAACTCCCACTGTCCGCTCTCTGCCCAACGACACTTAACTCCCACTGTCCGCTCTGTCCCCAACGATCCTTAACTCCCACTGCCCACTCTCTGCCCAACGACCCTTAACTCCCACTATCTGCTCTCTGCCCAACGACCCTTAACTCCCACTGCCAGGTCTGGGCCCAAAAACCCTTAACTCTCATTGTCCACTCTCTGCCCAACGACCCTTAACTCCCACTGTCTGCTCTCTGCCCAACGACCCTTAACTCCCACTGTCCGCTCTCTGCCCAACGATCCTTAACTCCCACTTTCTGCTCTCTGCCCAATGACCCTTAACTCCCACTGTCTGCTCTCTGCCCAATGATCCTAAACTCCCACTGTCCACTCTCTGCCCAACGAGCTTTAATTCCCACTTTCTCCTCTCTGCCCAACGATCCTTAACTCCCACTATCTGCTCTCTGCCCTAGGACCCTTTACTACCACTGTCTGCTCTCTGCCCAACGATTCTTAACTCCCACTGTCTGCTCTCTGCCCAACGATCCTTAACTCCCGCTGTCCGCTCTCTGCCCAACGATCGTTAACTCCCACTGTCTGCTCTCTGCCCTAGGACCCTTTACTACCACTGTCTGCTCTCTGCCCAACGATTCTTAACTCCCACTGTCTGCTCTCTACCCAACGACCCTTAACTCCCACTGTCCGCCTCTGCGCAACGACCCTTAACTCTTACTGTCTGCTTTGTGCCCAACGACCCCTTAACTCCCACTGTCCGCTCTCTGCCCAACGATCCTTAACTCCCACTGTCCCCTCTCTGTCCAACGATCATTAACACCCACTGTCTGCTCTCTGCCCAACGATCCTGGACTCCCACTGTCCTCTCTCTGTCCAACGATCATTAACACCCACTGTCCGCTCTCTGCCCAACGATCCTTTACTCGCACTCTCTGCCCTCTTCCCAACGACCATTAACTCCCACTGTCTGCTCTCTGCCCAACGATCCTTTACTCCCGCTGTCCGCTCTCTGCCCAACGACCCTTAACTCCCACTGTCCGCTCTCTGCCCAACGACCCTTAACTCCCACTGTCCGCTCTCTCCCCAACGACCCTTAACTCCCACTGCCCACTCTCTGCCCAATGACCCTTAACTCCCACTATCTGCTCTCTGCCCAACGATCCTTAACTCTCACTGCCAGGTCTGGGCCCAAAAACCCTTAACTCTCATTGTCCACTCTCTGCCCAACGACACTTAACTCCCACTGTCCGCCTCTGCGCAACGACCCTTAACTCTCACTGTCTGCTTTCTGCCCAATGACCCCTTAACTCCCAGTGTCTGCTCTCTGCCCAACGACCCTTAACTCCCACTTTCGTCTTCTGCGCAACGATCCTTAACTCCCACTGTCCGCCTCTGCACAACGACGCTTAACTCCCACTGTCTGCTCTCCGCCCAACTCCTCAGTCAGGCAGCTACCGACTGTTCTGTCTGGTTCACTGTCACTTTCTCCTTTTACCGATTTGCGGCCATTTGTTGCCAGAGACTGAAAAAAAATATTGCACTGAGAAAACTGCGGCTGGGTTTCTAGCAATAACCTGCGTTTTGCTCTGTTTAAAAAATTTCCCGTACTACTTTACACTTGAACCCCAATGGACAAATGAACACGTACCATGGTTCTGTGAGGTAAAGGCAAAATATTTCACTGAGCCTGGATGGATTGGATTTGACTGGTTCGATACGGCTTCAACTCCACTGCTCCCAATCGCTTTCATCCTGTTACTCAACGCTTTGACCGTCAGACACATTTTAGTGTCCAGTCGAGTCCGTAAGGGACTGAGGGGTCGGAGCCAGGGAGAGAATGGCAGTGACCCAGAGATGGAGAGCAGGACTAGATATGTGATTTTACTCTTCACCATTTCCGGCAGCTTCATTCTCCTGTGGTCGGTTTATGTTGTAGAATTCTTATATCATATCATCACAGGAACAGATCCCAGGGATTACAACGATTCAGAAAATATATTTGAAAATGTAGGTGACATGCTGCAGGTTTTGAACTGCTGCACCAACACATTTATTTATGGGGCGACCCAGTCCAGGTTTAGGGAGCAGTTGAAGATGGCGGTAAAATATCCGGTTACGTCAATTGTTCAATTAATTGAAAAATGAAACTGAGAGGAGGCAGAGACAAGTCCATGATTGAATTATGTATGAATATATTTTTATATGCATGAATATAAGCGGAATATACATTAGCTGAGATGGCTAAAGCCTTGGTGGGAAAGCAATTTTGAAAGGAGATCCTTTCTTGAGCTAGAGAGGCAGAGAGGGGTGGGGAAGGTAGTCAAGAGTAAGACCAATGTCGGAGCAATTAAAATTGGGGATGCACATGAGGACAGAATTGGATTAGCACAGATATCCCGGAGCGCTGTGCGGCTGAAGGAGATTAAAGTGATAGGGCCATGGAGGGATTTGTAAACAAAGGAAGGGGGAGAAAATGCAATCAATGAGTTGCTTGACTGGGAGGCAATGTCGCTCACCCATAACAAAGCGAGGGGGGAATTGGGCTACCTGTGCGTTACAACACGGGCAGAAGGGTTTCGGATGGCCTCCTGTTTACTGGTGTAAAATGTAGGAGCTGAGAAAGAAGCACATTGGAATAACTTAGTCTAGAGGAGGCAAAAACATGAATGAGGGTTCCCGCAGCGGATCAGCCGAGACAGGCGTAAGTTCAGGTTCCGTTAAAAGCTGGAAGTAGGCCATCTTACCCATGACATGAATGTACAACACAGGCTCAAATGTGGTTGACTCTTAACTGCCCCCTGAAATCGGCTAGCAAGCCATTCGATTCAAGGGCAGATGGGGAAGGGCAATGAAGGCTGTCCTTGTCGGAGATGCACCAATCCCCCCATGACATTTAACATTTGGAAAATGTGAATCTGCAGTTGTGGCGAGGCTGGCTGAATCTCAGAATGCGGACAAGGAGAACGATGGGTGGGGTCAGTAGCTTAAAGCAAAATGGAATTGGATCGGGGATCGAGAACAACGGCCTCAGTCTTTCCCAAAACTGGATGTGGGGTAGGGAGCATCGCAGGGGTTGGGAGAAGTGACGCTGAAAGCTCCCATGTCGCCTTTGAATCGGGTCACTGAGGGGCAACGCACAGCTGAGGAATAGGATGGGGCCAAGGGGAAATCCTTGGCAGCGCCAGAGATAAGGCTCTGGCAGCAGGAGGTGAAGCAATTCCAACTGATTTGCTGGCTACCATGAGCTTTTTCTTATTCATTCATGGGATATGGGCATCACTGACTAAGCTGGCATTTATTGCCCATCCCTAATTGCCCTTGTTCAGAGGGTCAGGAGTCACATATAGGCCCAGGCCAGGTAAGGACAGAAGATTTCCTTCGCTAAAGGGCATTAGTGAACCAGATGGGTTTTTAGAATTTCAGACCTTCAATTCCAGGCTTTTATTTAATTCAATTCAATTTGCTACGGGGAGAATTTGAACCCAGATCCCCAGAACATTACCCTGTGTCTCTGGAATACCAGGATAGGGACAATGCCACTATGGCACCGACTCCCCCTATTAAGGCTTAGATTAAGAATAGGAAGACGTGATAGATAGCCATCCCAGCTGGATGTTAGTAAAGGGGCGTTGCAAGGGTGGATGTCAGGAGCTGCAGGCAGGTCGAGAAACCCCGAACAATCAACCCCCACAACACAGAGCCCACAAATCCCACTTAGGCCCCAAACCGCACTTTCACTGAACCCACAAATCCCACTGAACCCACAAATCCCACTAACACTGAATTCCCCAAATACCATGATCACCAAACCCACAAATCCTGCTAACATAAACCCCCAAATACCACTTTCATTGAACCCACAAATCCCACTGAACTCCTAAATCCCTTGAACACCAAACCCACAAATCTCACTCCCACTGAATCCCCAAATACCACCAACACTTTGGCCTCAACCTGCTAAAACTGAACCCCCAAATCCAACTAATACTGACCCCACAAATCCTACTAACACTTAGGCCCCAAATCGCACATTCACAGAACCCACAAATCCCACTAACACTTAGGCCCCGAACCACACTTTAACTGAACCCACAAATCCCACCGAACCCCTAAATCCCGCTAACACCGAACCCACACATTACATCCTACTGAACTCACAAATCCCACTGAACTGCGAAATCCCGATAACACCTAGGCCTCAAACCGCTAACGCTGAACCCCCAAATCCAACTAACACTGTACCCACAATCCAACTAATACTGAACCCAAAATCCAACTAACCCTGAACCCCCAAATCCAACTAACTCTGAACCCCCAAATCCAACTAACACCGAACCCCCAAATCCAACTAACACCAAAACCCCAAATCCAACTTACACCAAAACCCCAAATCCATCTAACATTGAACCCCCAATCCAACTAACACCGAACCCCCAAATCCAACTAACACCAAAACCCCAAATCCAACTTACACCAAAACCCCAAATCCATCTAACATTGAACCCCCAATCCAACTAACACTGAATCCCCCAACCCAACTAACACTGAACCCCCAAATCCAACTCACATTGAATCCCAATACAACTAACACTGAACCCCCAATCCAACTAACACTGAATCGCCAAATCCAACTAACACCGAAACCCCAAATCCAACTAACATTTAATCCCCCAACCCAACTAACACTGAACCCCCAAATCCAACTAACATTGAGCCCCCAATCCAACTAACACTGAACCCTCAATCCAAGTAACACTGACCCCACAAATCCCACTAACACTTAGGACCCAAATCATAGTTTCACAGAACCCAAAAATCCCACTCACACAAGCCTCAAACCCTTAACAATGAACCTTCAACTATCACTGAACCCCCAAATGCCTCTAACACAGAACCCACAAATCCCGCTAACACCTAGGAACAAAACCGCACTTCGCTGAACCCACAAATCCCACTGAACCACCAAACCCCACTAACACTGAACCCACAAATCCCACTAACACTTAGGCCACCAACCCGCACATTCACCCAACCCACAAATCCCACTGACACTTAGAAAGCAAACCGCACTTCATTGAACCCCACAATCCCACTAACACTGAACCCTCAAATCCCACCAGACTCCTAAATCCCAAACTGCACTTCACTGGACCCACAAATTCCACTGAACCCACAAATCCCACTAACACTTAGGCCCCCAACAACTCATTCCCTGAACCCACAATTCCCGCTGAACCCCACAATCCCACTGACACTGAGCCCACAAATCCCACTAACACCTTGGAACCGAACCACATGTTCACTGAAACCCCAAATCCTACTGAAACCCCAAAAACCACTGACTCTGAACCCACAAATTCCTCTTCGGCCCCAATCCGCACTTTCACTGAAACCACAAATCCCACTGAACCGCTAAATCCCACTAACGCTTAGGTCTCAAACCCCTAACACTGAACCCCGAAATCCAACAAACACTGAACCCCCAATCCAATTAAAACGGAACCCCCAATCCAACTAACAATAAACCCCCAAATCCAACTAACACTGACGCCCAAATCCAACTAACAACGAACCCCCAAATCCAACTAACACTGAACACCCCATCCAACTAACACTGACCCAACAAATCCCACTAACACTGAACCCCAAATCCAACTAACACTGAACCCCAAATCCAACTAACACTGAACCTCCCATCCAACTAACACTGAACCCCCAAATACAACTAACACCGAACCCACAAATCCAACTAACACAGTCCCCACAAATCATACTTACACAGAACCCGTAAATCCTACTAACACTGAACCCCCATCCAACTAACACTGAGCCCCCAAACACCACTAACACAGAACCCACGAATCCCGCTAACACCTAGGAACCAAACCGCACTTCACTGAACCCACAAATCCCACTGAACCCCCGACCCCACTATCACTGAACCCACAAATCCCACTAACACTGAACCCACAAATACCACTAACACATAGTCCCCAAACCACGCTTCCAGTGAGCCCACACATCCCACTAATTCTTCGGTCTCAACCCGCTAACACTGAACCCCCATATCCAACTAACATTGACCCCACAAATCCTACTCGCACTTAGGCCCTAAATTGCACTGTCACAGAACCCACAAATCCCACTAACATTTAGGCCCCGAACCACACTTTTACTGAAACCACAAATCCCACCGAACCCCTAAATCCCACCAACACTGAACCCACAAATTACATCCCCACTGAACCTTCAAATCCCACTGAACCCACAAATCCAACTAACACTTAGGCCTGAAATCGCGCTATTACAGAACCCACAAATCCCACTAACACTTAGGCCCCAAACCGCGCTCTCATTGAACCCACAAATCCCACTGAACTGGTAAATCCCACTAACACTTAGACCTCAAACTCCTAACCCCAAATTAAACTAACACTGTACGCCCAATCCAACTAACACTGAACGCCCAAATCCAACTAACACTGAACCCCCAATCCAATAAAAACGGAACCCCCAAATCCAACTATCACCGGACCCCAAATCCAACTAACACTGAACCCTCTAATCCAACTAACAACGAACCCCCCAAATCCAACTAACACTGAACACCCCATCCAACTAACACTGACCCAACAAATCCAATTAACACTGAACACCCCATCCAACTAACACTGGCCCAACAAATCCAACTAACACTGAACACCCCATCCAACTAACACTGACCCAACAAATCCCACTAACACTGAACCCCAAATACAACTAACACTCAACCCCGCATCCAACTAACACTGAACCCCCAAATACAACTAACACTGAACCCCCAAATACAACTAACACTGACCCCACAAATTGTATTTTCACAGAACCCACAAATCCCACTAACACTGAGCCTACAAATCCCACTGAACCCGTAAATCCCACTAACACTGAACCCCTCCATCCAACTAATACTGAGCCCCCAAATGCCACTAACACAGAACCCATAAATCCCGCTAACACCTAGGAACCAAACCGCACTTCTCTGAACCCCCAAACCTGACTATCACTGAACCCACAAATCCCACTAACACTGAACCCCCAAATACCACTAACACATAGTCCCCAAACCACACTTCCACTGAGACCACACATCCCAATAACACTTCGGCCTCAACCCACTAACACTGAACCCCCCATATCCAACTAACACTAACCCCACCAATTCTACTCGCACTTAGGCCCCAAACCGCGCTTTCATTGAACCCACAAATACCACTGAACTGGTAAATCCCACTAACACTTAGGCCTCAAACCTCTAACACAGGACCCCCAAATCCAACTAACACTGTACCCCTGATCCAACTAACACTGAACCCCCAAATCCAACTAACATTGAATCCCCAATCCAACTAACACTGAACCCACATATCCCACTGGCACTGAACTCACAAATACCACTGAACCCCCAAACCCCACTAACACTGAACCCACAAATCCCACCAGACCCCTAAATCCCAAACTGCACTTCACTGGACCCACAAATCCCACTAACAGTTAGGCCCCCAACCACACATTCACTGAACCCACAAATCCCACTGAACCCCACAATCCAACTGACACTGAGCCCACAAATCCCATTAACACCTTGGAACCGAACCACACATTCACTGAAACCCCAAATCCTACTGAAGCCCCAAATCCTACTGAAACCCCAAATACCACTAACACTGAACCCACAAATCACACTAACACCTAGGAAGCAAACCACACTTCACTGAACCCACAAATCCCACTGAAACCCAAAATCCCACTAACACTGAACCCACAAATTCCACTGAACCGCTAAATCCTGCTAACACTTGGGCCTCAATCCCATAACAATGAACCCACAACTCCAACTAACACTGAAACCACAATTCCCACTAATACTTAGGCCCCGAACCACATTTCACTGAACCCACAAATCCCACTGAACCCCGAAATCCCACTGGCACTGAGTGGCAATGCACAGCTGAGAAATAGGATGGGGCCAAGGGGGAAATCCTTGGCAGCGCCAGAGATAAGGCAGCAGGAGGTGAAGCAATTCCAACTGATTTGCTGGCTACCATGATTCGATAGAGAAAGAGTCTTGCTGCTCTTCAATGAAGAGGGAGTGTCACTGCTCTTCGATAAATAGAGAGCTTCGCTGCTCTCCGATGAAGAGTGTCTTGCTGCTCATCGATGGAGGGAGAGAGAGTCTCACTGTTCTTCAATAGAGAGAAAGTCTCGTTGGTCTCCGATGGAGAGAGAGCCTCGCTGTTCTTCGATGCAGAGGGATAGAGTCTCATTGCTCTTCGATGGAAAGAGAGAGAGAGTCTCGCTGCTCTTTGATGGGAAGTCTCACTGCTCTGTGCTGGAGAGAGAAAGAGTCTCGCTGCGCTATGAAGGCAAGAATGTCTCATTACTTTTCGATGGAAAGAGAGAGTCTCACTGCACTTCGATATCGAGAGTGTCTCACTGCTCCTCGACGGAGAGAGTCTCACTGCACTTCGATATTGAGAGTGTCTCACTGCTCCTCGACGGAGAGAGTCTCACTGTACTTCGATATTGAGAGTGTCTCACTGCTTTTCGATGCAGAGAGAGTCTCGCTGCTCTTCGACGGAGAGAGAGTCTTGCTGCTCTTCGATGGAGAGTGTCTCGCTGCTCTTTGGTGGAGAGGGAGAGTCTCACTGCTCTTCGATATTGAGAGAGTCTCACTGCTCTTTGATATTGAGAGAGTCTCACTGCTCTTTGATATTGAGAGAGTCTCACTGCTCTTTGATATTGAGAGAGTCTCACTGCTCTTTGATATTGAGAGAGTCTCACTGCTCTTCGATAGAGTCTAGCTGTTCTTCAATGGAGAGAGACAGAGTCTCACAGCTCTGCGATGGACAGAGTGCCTGGCTGCTCTTTGATAGAGAGAGGGTATTTTGCCGCTCTTCGATAGAAAGAGAGTTTGGCTGCTCGTCGATAGAGGGAGAGAGTCTCGCTGTTCTGCGATAGAGAGTCTCACTGCTCTTTGATGGAGAGAGAGCCTCGCTGCTCTTGGATGGAGAGAGAGAGAGAGAGTCTCACTGCTCTTCGAAGGAGAGGGAGTCTCACTGCTCTTTCATGAGGAGAGAGAGTCTCGCTGCTCTTTGATGGAGAGAGTGAGAGAGTCTTGCTGCTTTTCACCGGAGAGAGTCTCGTTACTCTTTGATCGAGAGGGTCTCGCTGCTCTTCGATGGAGAGAGTCTCGCTGCTCTTTGATGGAGAGGGAGAGTCTCACTGCTCTTCGATATTGAGAGAGTCTCACTGCTCTTTAATATTGAGAGAGTCTCACTGCTTTTTGATAGAGTCTCACTGCTCTTCGATAGAGAGAGTCTAGCTGTTCTTCAATGGAGAGAGATAGAGAGCTTCAGTGCTCTTCAATGGAGAGAGAGAGAGTCTCACAGCTCTGCAATGGAGAGAGAGATAGAGAGCTTCAGTACTCTTCAATGGAGAGGGAGAATCTCACTGCTCTTCGATGATGGGAGATAGAGAGTCTCACTGCTCTTCGACACAGAGAGAGTCTTACCTCTCATCGATGGAGAGGGAAAATCTCGCTGCTCTTCGATGATGGGAGATAGAGAGTCTCACTGCTCTTCGACAGACAGAGAGTCTCTTCGATAGAGAGGGAGAATCTCGCTGTTCTTCAATGGAGGGAAAGCTGCTCTCCGATAGAGAGAGTCTCATTGCTCTTCGAAAGATAATCTCGCTGCTCTTCGATGGAGGGAGAGAGACTTGCTGATCTTCCATGGAAAGAGAGAGTCTCACTGCTCTTTGGCAGAGAGAGAGTCTCGCTGCTCTTCCTTGGAGAGAGGGTCTCGCTGCTCTTTAATGGAGAGAGAGTCTTGATGCTCCCCAATAGAGAGAGTCTCGCTGCTCTTCGATGGAGAGGGAGAATCTCGCTGCTCTTCGATGGAGGGAAATAGAGATTTTCGCTGCTCTCCGATAGAGTCCCATTGCTCTTTGACAGAGAGAGAGTCTCCCTGCTCTTTGATGGAGTGAGGCTCTCGCTGCTCTTTGATGGAGGGAGAGAGACTTGCTGATCCTCCATGGAGAGAGAGAGCATCGCTGCTCTTCCTTGGAGAGAGGGCCTCGCTGCTCTTCAATGGAGAGAGAGTCTCGCTGCTCCCCAATAGAGAGTATGACTCTCTGCTCTTCGATGGAGATAGAGACTTGCTGCTCATCGATAGAGTCTTCCTGCTCTTTGAGGGAGGATGTGTCTCGCTGCTTTTTGATAGAGAGAGAGCCTTGCTCCTCTTCAATGGAGAGTGTCTCACTGCTCTTCGATAGAGAGAGTCTCATTGCTCTTCAATGGAGAGAGAGGGAGTCTCGCTGCTCTTTGATGGAGAGTCACATTGGTCTTCGATAGAGAGAGAGTCTCACTGCTCTTCAATGGAGAGAGAGAAAGAGTGCACTGCTCTTCAATGGAGAGAGAGAGTGCGCTGCTCTTTGATGGAGAGAGAGAGAGCCTCGCTGCTCTTCGATGGTGGGAGAGCCTCACTGCTCTTCGATGGAGAGAGAGCCTCGCTGCTCTTCAATGGGGAGAGTGTCTCACTGCTCTTCAATGGTTTGAAAAGGGTCCCTGCATTCAGCATATATACTGTATATGTTTGCAACAAATATCTTCTTTATCCAATAAATTTTAAAGCACAGTTGGTGAGCTATGTCAGTGCAGCAGCTGTTTGATACAAATTCTTTGTGAGATTGGCACCTGTATCACACAAACATCACCTGGAGGAACCTTTGTTATCTGTATAATTGATGGGAAGTCATTAACAGTAAGGACCGGGTGCATTTTTCACAATGCACTTCAACCACACCCATTCTTGTTTACTGGCACCGAGCAGAGTGAGATTGTGGGATTCATTATAGGCAAGAATTGAACTCCGGGTTTATGTGCAGTTGTTAACAAGATTGGTCGTGTATACATTAACTCAGCGTTAGCATCGAACGCACCTCGACCCAGACAAATCCGGTGGTACCAGTTAAAGGGACCAGTGACCCTGATACCTATCACCGTACACAGGGTGTGACGAGTCTCTTAGGTATGTGCTTGTGTGAAAACTGCTCATGCTGTCTTATGCCCAGCTCTTTCTCTGTTTGTTCCTACCTTTCACTGAACTTTTTGTCAGACTGAAGCAACTCAGTCACTAGATGTTCTGTGCCAGATTCCTGTAGATGTTTTGAGTGCTGCAATTCCTCCTCAGTTACTGTGTGACAGACCCAAGGGGCTGAAAAACCTCTTCCTGTGTAATAGGCTTTTGGGGCTGATTGACCTTCTCCTGTTCCTGTGTAACAGGCTCTAGGGGCTGAATAACCTCCCCCTGTTCCTGTGTAATAGGCTTTTGGGGCTGATTGACCTTCTCCTGTTCCTGTGTAACAGGCTCTAGGGGCTGAATAACCTCCCCCTGTTCCTGTAACAGGCTCTAGGGGCTGAATAACCTCCCCCTGTTCCTGTGTAATAGGTTCTAGGGGCTGAATAACCTCCCCCTGTTCCTGTGTAACAGGCTCTAGGAGCTGAATGACATCCTCTTGTATTTGTATCCCAAATCGAGTCAAATAATCTTAATCTGAAAAATAATTCCTCTTGCATTTTCTGGATTCCACCAAACCCAACTTGTTTATTTTATTTTACAGGTGCTTCGAGCATGAAGATATTTTCTCAAAGAAACTTTTGTTTGAAATCATTTCTCAAAAGGAAATGGTTGTTTGTTGTTGCCCCCTTGTTAATCTTTCCTCTGATCAGATATTTAAGCCAATACGGTGTTGAACATTGGCATTCTGCAAAGTTAAATGACCATTCCTTCCTCATGCTGCCCAACAGCAGCTGTGACACCAGTCCCCCATTCCTGGTCCTTCTGGTCACCAGTGCCCAAGACCAGTTGGAAGCTCGCTCGGTCATTCGCCAGACCTGGGGGCGAGTGCGGACAACCCATGGCAAGAGGGTGGTGAGCTACTTCCTGCTCGTGTACAGCCGAGAGCATCAGGAGCAGCTGCTGAAAAAAGTTCACTGCACAAGGACATCATCCAGAAAAATTTCACCGACACTTATTACAACCTGACCACCAAGGTGCTGATGGGCCTGGAATGGGTGAGCCGATTCTGTCTGTCCACCTCCTTCGTGTTGAAAACCGATTCCGACATGTTTGTCAACGCCGATCACCTGACCAAGCTCTTGTTGGGAATGAATCACACGTATATCTTCACCGGCTTCATCATGAGGAATTTTGGACCTGTCAGGGAGAAATCCAGTAAATGGTACGTCAGCGAACAGGAATATCCTCAGGAAACATACCCACCATTCTGCTCCGGCACTGGGTACATGCTTTCGGCCGATGTTGCCCACCGAGTCTGGAATATTTCCAGGACGGTCCCCCACTTTAAACTGGAGGATGTTTACGTCGGGCTGTGCTTGGCGGAGTTGAAGATCACACCAGTGGAAATCCACTCGGAGCAGAAGTTCCACAATTGGAATGTGAAGTTTTCTGTTTGCGGCTTCCGTAAACTCGTCACCTCTCACAGGGTGACACCCTACGAGCTGCTGAACTACTGGAAAGCACTGGAGGATGCAGCAGACGAGGCCTGTCCTGGAGATGGGTGAAGGGGGCCATCTTGAAGAGGCTTTTCACTGACACCTTCAAATAAGCGTGTTATCTTTGCAGGGCAACAGAAACAGCATGCCTTATGGAAGTCAATTACCCAACTAAACTGTGTAATCTGGTTTGTTTATATACATACATACGTACATACACAAATGGCCACAAGAGGGTGCTATTTCACCCCTCCCTCCATTAAAAATGTGCACAATATTCAACATTTCTCAGAACTTATATAGATATGTTTTGCATTTATTTACAAATCCAACTTTGCTACTAGTTGAATAAAAATAAATTAAACTTATTTTTATCTGAATGCATGAAGCATCTCTAATAAGATAGATGAATTAGTGGCACAGATACAGATAAATGATTTAGATCTAATCACCATTACAGAAACACGGTTACGATGTGTTTGGGGGTTCAGTGATAGTGGGATTTGTGGATTCAGTGGTAGTGGGATTTGGGGGTTCAGTGATAGTCGGTTGGGGTTCAGTGAAAGTGGTGTTTCAGGCACAAGTGTCAGTGCGATTTGGGGGTTCAGTGGTAGTGGGGGTTGAGGCCTCAGTGTCAGTGGGATCTGAGGGTTCGGCGACAGTGGAATTTGAGGACTACCTCTCAGTGGGATTTGGGGGTCCAGTGATTGTGGGGTTGTGGGTCCTATGTTTTATTTGAATTTGGGGGTTCAGTGATAGTTGGGCTGGGAGGCCTAAGATTTAGTTGGATTTGAGGTTCAGTGTCAGTGGGATTTGTGGGTTCAGGTGTTAGTGGGATTGAGGTGTTAGTGGGATTTGTGGGTTCAGTGAAAGTGTGCTTTGGGGCCTAAGTGTTAGTGGGATTTGGGGGTTCCGTGTTAGTTGGATATCGGGGTTCAGTGCTAGTGGGAGTTGTGGGTTCAGTGATAGGGGTTTGAGGCCTAAGTGCTCGTGGGATTTGTGGATTCTGTGACAGTGCAGTTTGGGGCCTAAGAGTTAGTGGGATTTGTGGGTTCTGTGATAGTGGGATTTGTGGGTTCCACGTTAGTGGGATTTGCGGGTTCCGTGTTAGTGGGATTTGAGGATTCCGTGTTAGTGGGTTTTGGGGGTTCAACATTAGTGGGATATGGGGGTTCAGTGTTAGGGGTTTGAGGCCAAAATGTTAGGGGCCTAAGTGTCAGTGGGATTTGTGGGTTCAGTGATAGTTGGTTTGAGGTTCAGTGACAGTTGGTTTGTGGGTTTAGTGAGAGGGCAGTTAGAGGACTAAGTGTTAGTGAGATCGGGGAGTTCAGTGATAGTGGGATCTAGGGGTTTCTGTGTTAGTGGGATTTGGGGGTTCAGTGTTAGTGTGATTTAGGGGGTCAGTGATGGTGAGATTTAGGGGTTCTGTGTTAGTGAGATTTGGGGGTTCAGCGATAGTGGGATCTAGGGATTCTGCATTAGTGGGGTTTAGGGATTCTGTGTAAGTGGAATTTTGGGGTTCAATGTTAGTGGCATTTGGGGGTTCAGTGATAGTGGGATTTAGGGATTTGATGTTAGTGGGACTTGGAGGGTTCGGTGATAGTGGGATTTAGGGGTTCTGCATTAGTGGGATTTAGGATTTCTGTTTCCGTGGGAATTGTGGGTTCAGTGATACTGGGTTTGAGGACAAAGTGTTAGTGGGATTTAGCGGTTCAGTGTTAGTGGGATTGAGGGGTTCAGTGGGATTTGTGGGTTCAGTGTTAGTGGTCTTAGGAGTTCAGTGGGAATTGTGGGTTCAGTGAAGTGCGGTTTTCGAGTTTCAGTGGGATTTGTGCGTTCCGTGCTAGAGGGATTTGTGGGTTCAGTGGGAATTGCGGGTTCAGTGGGAGTTGCGGGTTCAGTGAAGTGCAGTTTGGTTCCTAGGTGGCAGCGGGATTCATGGGTTCTGTGATAGCACGATTTCAAGCCTAAGTGTTGGTTGGATCTGAGGGTTCAATGGGAATTGTGGGTTCAGTGAAGCGCGGTTTGTTTCCTAGATGTTAGTGGGATTTGTGGGACCAGTGTCTGTGGGAGTTAGGGGTTCAGTGGGATTTGTGGGTTCAATGAAAGTACGGTTTGTGGTCTAAGTGTTGGTGGGATTTGAGGGTTCAGTGTTAGTAGGATTTGTGGGTTCGGTGTTAGTGGGATTTAGGGGTTCAGTGGGATTTGTGGTTTCAGTGAAAGTGCGGTTTGAGGCCTAAGTGTTAGTGGGATTCGTGGATTCTGTGATATCACGATTTAAGGCGTAAGTGTTAGTTTGATTTGAGGGTTCAGTAGGATTTGTGGGCACAGTGAAGTGCCATTTGGTTCCCAGGTGTTAGTGGGATTTGTGTGTTTACTGTCACTGGGATTATGGGTTCAGTGGGATTTGTGGGTTCAGTGAAGTGCAGTTTGAGGGTCTCAGTGGGATTTCGGGTTCAGTGTTAGTTGGATTTGTGGGTTAAGTGTTAGTAGGATTGCGGGATTCAGTGGGACTTTTGGGTTCAGTGTTAGTGGAATTTGGGGTTTAGTTGGGCGGGATTTGTTGGTTGAGTGAAGTGCAGTTTGAGGGTTTCAGTGGGATTTGGAGTTCAGTGTTAGTGGGATTTAGGTGTCAGTGGGATTCGTGGGTTCAGTGAATGTGTGGTTTGGGGCCGAAGTGTTAGTGGGATTTGTGGGTTCATTGATAGCGCGATTTCAGGCCTAAGTGTTAGGTGGATCTGGGAGTTCAGTGGGATTTGTGGGTTCAGTGGAAATGCGGTTTGGTTCCTAGGTGTTAGTGGGATTTGTAGTTTCAGTGTCAGCGGGAATGCAGGGTTAAGTGGGATTTGTGGGTTCAATGAAAGTGCGGTTTGGGATCTAAGTGTTAGTGGGATTTGTGGGTTCAGTGAAGTGTGGTTTGCTTCCTAGGCGTCAGTGGGATTTAGGGGTTCAGTGAAAGTGTGGTTTTGGGGCCTCAGAGTTAGAGGTGTTTGGGGTTCAGTGGGATTGGGGTTCAGTGAATGTGTGGTTTGGCGCCTAAGTGTTAGTGGGATTTGTGTGTTCAATGTTAGTGGGACTTAGGGGTTCGTTGGGATCTCTGGGTTCAGTGTTCGTGGGATTTAGGGGTTCAGTGGGATTTGTGGGTTCAGTGGAAATGCGGTTTGGTTCCTCGGTGTTAGTGGGGTTTGTGGTTTCAGTGTCAGCGGGAATTCGGGGTTAAGTGGGATTTGTGAGTTCAATGAAAGTGCAGTTTGGGATCTAAGTGTTAGTGGGATTTGTGGGATCAGTGAAATTTGGTTTGGTTCCTGGTTGTTAGTGGGATTTGTGGGTTCAGTGTCAGCGGGAATTTGGGATTCAGGGCGATTTGTGGGTTCAGTGAAGAGCGGTTTTAGAGTTTCAGTGGGATTTGTGGGTTCAGTGAATGTGTGGTTTGGAGCCTGAGTTTAGTGGGATTTGTGGGTTCAGTGTTAATGGGATTTAGGGTTTCAGTGGGATTTGTGGGTTCAGTGAAGTGCAGTTTGCGAATCTCAGTGGGATTTGTGGTTTCCGTGCTAGAGGGATTTGTGGGTTCAGTGGGAAATTTTAAATTTTACATCTTCCATCAATTCTCCTCAGTCCCAACTGCTCCAATCTTTCCTCATTACTGAAGTGTCTCATCCCTGGAACCATTCTGGTAAACCTCTTCTGCACTCCCTCCAATGCGTTCACACCCTTCCTATAGTGTGGCATCCAGAACTATGCACAGTACTCCAGCTGAGGTCTAACCAGTGTCTTATATAAGTTCATCAGAACCTCCCTGCTCTTGTACTCTATGTCCCTATTAATGAAGTCGAGAATACTGCATGCTTTAGAAACAGCTCTCACTACCTGTCCTGCCAACTTCAATGGCTTATGCACATATCCACCCAAGACTCTCTGCTCCTGCACTCCCTTTAGAATAGTATCCTTACAAGATAGTTTCATATTTTTGGGATAAAATACATGAGGAAGGATCTGAAGGGCTTTGGAGAGGGTGTGAGATTAGACTGGCTGGACCGGCATCAGGGAGGAGAGACTTCAGTTAATGTGGAGAGACTGAAGTCTCTATTAAATCTCCTCCTGAGAGCAGAGAAGACTAAGAGGAGATTTAATGGAGGCATTCAACATCATGAAAAGTTTAATGGTGATCCCACTGGCAGGATTATTGCTGACCAAAGGACATAGATTGAAGATAAAGGCTAAAAGGTCCACAGATAAGGAGAAGTGATTCCCCACAGCGAGATGTTGTGAACTGGAACCTGCTGTCTGAATGGAGCGGACAAATAGGAATTGAAGAATTATTGAAGGCAAAACATTCCACCATTCTGTTTCCCAGGTCTTCCCTTGCAACTGCTCGTTGCGTAAAGTAATGACTCCCTCATACCTACTCCGACGACAATCTGATAGTGATCTCCCTGCACCAGATTGAATGTTGTTTGTCAGCTTCTACAGGAAGGGATGGCTCCAGGGCAAAAAACTATTTTAGAAAAATATCCCTGTGTAAATATGTTCCCTGCTTAAGGTTTCATTTAGCAGTTTTGGATCCCGTCCATGAGATTTCGGTCTGTTGCAAGTGGACCAGAATCGCAATCTCTCGTCTCTGAACCTGAAGGTCGTGGGCCTAGGAAACTATTCGAGAGATTTCAGCCCCATGACATAGCGCTTAACACTTTGGCACCAGTTATGCATCGCTCCCTCAGTTCTGGTCCTCTGACACTGCAGCACTCCCTCAGTGCTGACCCTCTGACACTGCAGCACTCCCTCAGTACAAACATTCTGGCCGTGCAACAGTCCCTCATTCCTGACCCGCTGATAGTGCAGCGCTACCTCAGCACTGCCCCTCTGACAGTGCAGCACTCCCTCAGTACTGTCACTTCAACAGTGCAGTGCTGTGACAGTACAGCACTCGGGCAGTGCCAACATTCTAGCAGTACAAGATATTATTGTACTGTTGCAGCATAGAGATTGCTTTCATGTGCTAGTATTCCAGAGACCTGGAATTTGAGTTCAAATCCCATCTGGACACTTTGTAAATAGAAATTGAAGTAATTAAGATATTAGGCAATAAAGGCTGGTATCTGAAGTGAAGGATTTGACAATATTGCATTCTCATGGAAACCCATCTGGATCACTAATACACTTTAGAGCAGAAAATCTTGTGGCCTTAGCCCATCTGGCCAATCTGTCACTCCAAACTCACAGCAATGTGCTTGACTCATGACTACCCCCTGAATTGCCCTCATAACATACTTAGTTACATTGAACAGTGACAGAAAAGCATCGGAATAAGGATGGTGAACTTCCAAGCATCGGCCGAGGCACCAGAAATGAAAATGGAACACACACTGGGTATTGTGGCACGATCATGGTGCTCAGTGGGATAGATTGAGAACAGATCTAGTAGCTCAAAATCGCGCATCAAAACACTGGATAATGGGACTAACTTGGGATTAATACAGAAGTGTAAGGAAGCAGTGGGCGAAGACTGTGATTGATTTAGGGGTATGGGGTGAGAGGGGGACAGAGGGATTATTCTGGGTTTGATAGGGGACGGTAAGAAATGAGCAGAATGTTAGGATTAGTTTGGGATTGATACAGGGCTATGATGAGAGAGAGACATAGTGGAATGAGTCTGGGATTGATACAGGTACTTGATGACAGAGAGAGACAGTGGAATGAGTTTGGGATAAATACAGGGCAATGATGAGAGAGAGAGAGAGACAGTGGAATGAGTCTGGTATTGATACAGGGCTATGATGAGAGAGGAAGTGGAATGAGTTAGGAATTGATACAGGGCTATGATGAGAGAGGAAGTGGAATGCATTTGGAATTGATACAGGGCTATGATGAGAGAAAGAGAGACACAGTGGAATGAGTCTAGGATGGATACAGGGTTATGATAAAAGAGAGAGAGAGACAATGGAATGAGTCTGGGATTGATACAGGGCTAGGATGAGAGAGAGAAACAGTGCAATGAGTCTGGAATTGGTTCAGGGCTATGATGAGAGAGAGAGAGACAGTGGAATGAGTCTGGGATTGATACAGGGCTAGGGTGAGAGAGACATTGACAGTGGAATGAGTCTAGGATTGATACAGGGCTATGATGAGAGAGAGAGAGAGAGAGACAGTGGAATGGGTCTGAGATTGATACAGGGCTAGGATGAGATAGAGAAACAGTGCAATGAGTGCGGAATTGATACTGGGCTATAATGAGAGAGAGAGACAGTCGAATGAGTCTGGGATTGGTACAGGGCTACAGTGAGAGAGACAGTGACAGTGGAATTAGGCCGGGATTGATAGAAGTCTATGATGAGATAGAGAGCGACAGTGGAATGAGTCTGGGATTATTACATGGCTATAATGAGAGAGAGAGTGACAGTGGAATGAGTCTGCGATTGATACAGGTCTATGATGAGAGAGGGACAGTGGAATGAGTTTGGGATTGATACAGGGCTATGATGAGAGACAGACAGTGAAATGAGTCTGGGATTGACACAGGGCCATGATGAGAGAGAGAGAGAGACAGAGGAATGAGTCTGGGATTGATACGGGGCTCTGATGAGAGAGACACAGTGTAATGACTTTGGGATTGATACCGGGCTATGATGAGAGAGAGAGAGACGGTGGAATGAGTCTGGGATTGATACAGGGCTTTGATGAGAGACAGAGTGACAGTGGAATGAGTCCGGGATTGATACAGGGTTATGATGAGAGAGAGAGTAACAGTGGAATCAGTCTGGGATTGAAACAGGGCTATGATAAGATAGAGACAGAGTGGAATGAGTTTGGGATTGATACAGGGTTATGATGAGAGAGAGAGAGAAAGTGGAATGAGTTTGGGGTTGATACTGGTCTATGATGAGAGAGAGACAGTGGAATGAGTTTGGGATTGATACAGGGCTATGATGAGAGAGACACAGTGGAATGAGTTTGGGTTAGACACAGGGCTATGAATTGAGAGAGAGACAGTGGAATGAGTCTGGGATTGATACAGGGCTATGATGAGAGAGAGACAGAGTGGAATGAGTCTGGGATGGATACAGGGCTATGATGAGAGAGAGAGAGACACAGTGCAATGAGTCTGGGATTGATACAGGGCTATGATGAGAGAGAGAGAGAGAGTGGAATGAGTCTGGGATTGATACAGGTCTATGATGAGAGAGAAACACAGTGGAATGAGTCTGGGATTGATACAGGGCTATGATGAAAAAAAGAGAGAGACAGTGGAATGAGTCTAGGATTGATACAGGGCTATGGTGAGAGAGACAGTGACAGTGGAATGAGTCCGGGATTGATAGAAGTCTATGATGAGATAGAGGGTGACAGTGGAATGAGTCTGGGATTGAAACAGGGGTAGGATGAGAGAGAGAAACAGTGCAATGAGTCTGGAATTGATACAGGGCCATGATGAGGGAGAGAGAGAGACTGTGGAATGAGTCTGGGATTGATACAGGGCTATGGTGAGAGAGACAGTGACAGATGAATTAGTCCGGGATTGATAGAAGTCTATGATGAGATAGAGAGTGAGAGTGGAATGATTCTGGGATTGAAACAGGACAATGATGAGATAGAGTGACAGTGGAATGTGTCTGGGATTGATACAGGGCTATGATGAGAGAGAGACAGTGGAATGAGTCTGGGATTGATTAGGGCTATGATGAGAGAGAGACACAGTGGAATGAGTCGGGGATTGATACAGGGCTATGATGAGAAAAAGAGAGAGACAGTGGAATGAGTCTAGGATTGATACTGGGCTATGATGAGAGAGAGAAACAGTGCAATGAGTCTGGGCTTGATACAGGGCTACGGTGAGAGAGACAGTGACAGTGGAATTAGTCCGGGATTGATAGAAGTCTATGATGAGATAGAGAGCGACAGTGGAATGAGTCTGGGATTATTACATGGCTATGGTGAGAGAGACAGTGAGAGTGGAATGAGACCGGGATTGAAACAGGTCAATGATGAGATAGAGTGACAGTGGAATGTGTCTGGGATTGATACAGGGATATGATGAGAAATACAGAGAGACAGTGGAATGAGTCTAGGATGGAT
Source organism: Cetorhinus maximus (assembly GCF_964194155.1). Taxonomy (NCBI): domain Eukaryota; kingdom Metazoa; phylum Chordata; class Chondrichthyes; order Lamniformes; family Cetorhinidae; genus Cetorhinus; species Cetorhinus maximus. Next base: position 368,615 of record NW_027596290.1, on the reverse strand, counting down.
AGAAGTCTATGATGAGATAGAGAGCGACAGTGGAATGAGTCTGGGATTATTACACGGCTATGATGAGAGAGAGACAGTGGAATGAGTTTGGAATTGATACACGGCTATGATGAGAGAGAGAGAGACGGTGGAATGAGTCTGGGATTGATACAGGTCTATGATGAGATGGAGACAGAGTGGAATGAGTTTGGGATTGATACAGGGTTATGATGAGAGAGCGAGAGATAGTGGAATGAGTTTGGGGTTGATACTGGTCTATGAGGAGAGAGAGACAGTGGAATGAGTCTGGGATTGATACAGGGCTATGGTGAGAGAGACAGTGACAGTGGAATGAGTCCGGGATTGATAGAAGTCTATGATGAGATAGAGAGTGACAGTGGAATGAGTCTGGGATTGATACAGGGCTATGATGAGAGAGAGACAGTGGAATGAGTCTGGGAATGATACTGGGCTATGTGAGAGAGATAGTGACAGTGGAAGGAGACCGGGATTGAAACAGGTCAATGATGAGATAAAGTGACAGTGGAATGTGTCTGGGATTGATACAGGGATAGGATGAGAGAGAGAGAGAGAGAGAGGGACAGTGGAATGAGTCTGGGATTGATACAGGGATAGGATGAGAGAGAGAAACAGTGCAATGAGTCTAGAATTGATACAGGGCTATGATGAGAGAGAGAGAGACAGTGGAATGAGTCTGGGATTGATACAGGGCTACGGTGAGAGAGACAGTGACAGTGGAATTAGTCCGGGATTGATAGAAGTCTATGATGAGATAGAGAGCGACAGTGGAATGAGTCTGGGATTATTACATGGCTATGATGAGAGAGAGAGTGACAGTGGAATGAGTCTGCGATTGATACAGGTCTATGATGAGAGAGAGACAGCGGAATGAGTTTGGGATTGATACAGGGCTATGATGAGAGAGAGACAGTGAAATGAGTGTGGGATTGACACAGGGCTATGATGAGAGAGAGACAAAGTGGAATGAGTCTGGGATTGATACAGGGCTATGATGAGAGAGAGACAAAGTGGAATGAGTTTGGGATGGATACAGGGTAATGATGAGAGAGAGAGAGACACAGTGCAATGAGTCTGGGATTGATACAGGGCTATGGTGAGAGAGACAGTGACAGTGGAATTAGTCCGGGATAAATAGAAGTATATGATGAGATAGAGAGTGAGAGTGGAATGATTCTGGGATTGAAACAGGTCAATGATGAGATAGAGTGACAGTGGAATGTGTCTGGGATTGATACAGGGCTATGATGAGAGAGAGAAAGTGGAATGAGTCTGGGATTGATACAGGGCTATGGTGAGAGAGAGACACAGTGGAATGAGACTGGGATGGATACAGGGCTATGATGAGAGAGAGAGAGAGAGACAGTGCAATGAGTCTGGGATTGATACAGGGATAGGATGAGAGAGAGAAACAGTGCAATGAGTCTGGAATTGATACAGGGCCATGATGAGGGAGAGAGAGAGACTGTGGAATGAGTCTGGGATTGATACAGGGCTATGGTGAGAGAGACAGTGACAGATGAATTAGTCCGGGATTGATAGAAGTCTATGATGAGATAGAGAGTGAGAGTGGAATGATTCTGGGATTGAAACAGGACAATGATGAGATAGAGTGACAGTGGAATGTGTCTGGGATTGATACAGGGCTATGATGAGAGAGAGACAGTGGAATGAGTCTGGGATTGATTAGGGCTATGATGAGAGAGAGACACAGTGGAATGAGTCGGGGATTGATACAGGGCTATGATGAGAAAAAGAGAGAGACAGTGGAATGAGTCTAGGATTGATACTGGGCTATGATGAGAGAGAGAAACAGTGCAATGAGTCTGGGCTTGATACAGGGCTACGGTGAGAGAGACAGTGACAGTGGAATTAGTCCGGGATTGATAGAAGTCTATGATGAGATAGAGAGCGACAGTGGAATGAGTCTGGGATTATTACATGGCTATGGTGAGAGAGACAGTGAGAGTGGAATGAGACCGGGATTGAAACAGGTCAATGATGAGATAGAGTGACAGTGGAATGTGTCTGGGATTGATACAGGGATATGATGAGAAATACAGAGAGACAGTGGAATGAGTCTAGGATGGATAGAAGTCTATGATGAGATAGAGAGCGACAGTGGAATGAGTCTGGGATTATTACACGGCTATGATGAGAGAGAGACAGTGGAATGAGTTTGGAATTGATACACGGCTATGATGAGAGAGAGAGAGACGGTGGAATGAGTCTGGGATTGATACAGGTCTATGATGAGATGGAGACAGAGTGGAATGAGTTTGGGATTGATACAGGGCTATGATGAGAGAGAGAGACAGTGCAATGAGTCTAGAATTGATACAGGGCTACGATGAGAGAGAGAGAGACAGTGGAATGAGTCCGGGATTGATACAGGGCTACGGTGAGAGAGACAGTGACAGTGGAATTAGTCCGGGATTGATAGAAGTCTATGATGAGATAGAGAGCGACAGTGGAATGAGTCTGGGATTATTACATGGCTATGATGAGAGAGAGAGTGACAGTGGAATGAGTCTGCGATTGATACAGGTCTATGATGAGAGAGAGACAGTGAAATGAGTGTGGGATTGACACAGGGCTATGATGAGAGAGAGACAAAGTGGAATGAGTCTGGGATTGATACAGGGCTATGATGAGAGAGAGACAAAGTGGAATGAGTTTGGGATGGATACAGGGCAATGATGAGAGAGAGAGAGACACAGTGCAATGAGTCTGGGATTGATACAGGGCTATGGTGAGAGAGAGAGTGACAGTGGAATTAGTCCGGGATAAATAGAAGTCTATGATGAGATAGAGAGTGAGAGTGGAATGATTCTGGGATTGAAACAGGTCAATGATGAGATAGAGTGACAGTGGAATGTGTCTGGGATTGATACAGGGCTATGATGACAGAGAGAAAGTGGAATGAGTCTGGGATTGATACAGGGCTATGGTGAGAGAGAGACACAGTGGAATGAGACTGGGATGGATACAGGGCTATGATGAGAGAGAGAGAGAGAGACAGTGCAATGAGTCTGGGATTGATACAGGGATAGGATGAGAGAGAGAAACAGTGCAATGAGTTTGGGATGGATACAGGGCTATGATGAGAGAGAGAGAGACACACTGCAATGAGTCTGGGATTGATACAGGGCAATGATGAGAGAGAGAGAGAGAGAGTGGAATGAGTCTGGGATTGATACAGGGCTATGATGAGAAAAAGAGAGAGACAGTGGAATGAGTCTAGGATTGATACTGGGCTATGATGAGAGAGAGAAACAGTGCAATGAGTCTGGGATTGATACAGGTCTATGGTGAGAGAGACAGTGACAGTGGAATGAGTCCGGGATTGATAGAAGTCTATGCTGAGATAGAGAGTGAGAGTGGAATGAGTCTGGTATTGAAACAGGGCTAGGATGAGAGAGAGAAACAGTGCAATGAGTCTGGAATTGATACAGGGCTATGATGAGAGAGAGAGAGAGAGACAGTGGAATGAGTCTGGGATTGATACAGGGCTATGGTGATAGAGACAGTGACAGTGGAATTAGTCCGGGATTGATAGAAGTATATGATGAGATAGAGAGTGACAGTGGAATGAGTCTGGGATTGAAACAGGTCAATGATGAGATAGAGTGACAGTGGAATTAGTCCGGGATTGATAGAAGTCTATGATGAGATAGAGAGCGACAGTGGAATGAGTCTGGGATTATTACATGGCTATGGTGAGAGAGACAGTGAGAGTGGAATGAGACCGGGATTGAAACAGGTCAATGATGAGATAGAGTGACAGTGGAATGTGTCTGGGATTGATACAGGGATATGATGAGAAATACAGAGAGACAGTGGAATGAGTCTAGGATGGATAGAAGTCTATGATGAGATAGAGAGCGACAGTGGAATGAGTCTGGGATTATTACACGGCTATGATGAGAGAGAGACAGTGGAATGAGTTTGGAATTGATACACGGCTATGATGAGAGAGAGAGAGACGGTGGAATGAGTCTGGGATTGATACAGGTCTATGATGAGATGGAGACAGAGTGGAATGAGTTTGGGATTGATACAGGGCTATGATGAGAGAGAGAGACAGTGCAATGAGTCTAGAATTGATACAGGGCTGCGATGAGAGAGAGAGAGACAGTGGAATGAGTCCGGGATTGATACAGGGCTACGGTGAGAGAGACAGTGACAGTGGAATTAGTCCGGGATTGATAGAAGTCTATGATGAGATAGAGAGCGACAGTGGAATGAGTCTGGGATTATTACATGGCTATGATGAGAGAGAGAGTGACAGTGGAATGAGTCTGCGATTGATACAGGTCTATGATGAGAGAGAGACAGTGAAATGAGTGTGGGATTGACACAGGGCTATGATGAGAGAGAGACAAAGTGGAATGAGTCTGGGATTGATACAGGGCTATGATGAGAGAGAGACAAAGTGGAATGAGTTTGGGATGGATAGAGGGCAATGATGAGAGAGAGAGAGACACAGTGCAATGAGTCTGGGATTGATACAGGGCTATGGTGAGAGAGAGAGTGACAGTGGAATTAGTCCGGGATAAATAGAAGTCTATGATGAGATAGAGAGTGAGAGTGGAATGATTCTGGGATTGAAACAGGTCAATGATGAGATAGAGTGACAGTGGAATGTGTCTGGGATTGATACAGGGCTATGATGACAGAGAGAAAGTGGAATGAGTCTGGGATTGATACAGGGCTATGGTGAGAGAGAGACACAGTGGAATGAGACTGGGATGGATACAGGGCTATGATGAGAGAGAGAGAGAGAGACAGTGCAATGAGTCTGGGATTGATACAGGGATAGGATGAGAGAGAGAAACAGTGCAATGAGTTTGGGATGGATACAGGGCTATGATGAGAGAGAGAGAGACACACTGCAATGAGTCTGGGATTGATACAGGGCAATGATGAGAGAGAGAGAGAGAGAGTGGAATGAGTCTGGGATTGATACAGGGCTATGATGAGAAAAAGAGAGAGACAGTGGAATGAGTCTAGGATTGATACTGGGCTATGATGAGAGAGAGAAACAGTGCAATGAGTCTGGGATTGATACAGGTCTATGGTGAGAGAGACAGTGACAGTGGAATGAGTCCGGGATTGATAGAAGTCTATGCTGAGATAGAGAGTGAGAGTGGAATGAGTCTGGTATTGAAACAGGGCTAGGATGAGAGAGAGAAACAGTGCAATGAGTCTGGAATTGATACAGGGCTATGATGAGAGAGAGAGAGAGAGACAGTGGAATGAGTCTGGGATTGATACAGGGCTATGGTGATAGAGACAGTGACAGTGGAATTAGTCCGGGATTGATAGAAGTATATGATGAGATAGAGAGTGACAGTGGAATGAGTCTGGGATTGAAACAGGTCAATGATGAGATAGAGTGACAGTGGAATTAGTCCGGGATTGATAGAAGTCTATGATGAGATAGAGAGCGACAGTGGAATGAGTCTGGGATTATTACATGGCTATGGTGAGAGAGACAGTGAGAGTGGAATGAGACCGGGATTGAAACAGGTCAATGATGAGATAGAGTGACAGTGGAATGTGTCTGGGATTGATACAGGGATATGATGAGAAATACAGAGAGACAGTGGAATGAGTCTAGGATGGATAGAAGTCTATGATGAGATAGAGAGCGACAGTGGAATGAGTCTGGGATTATTACACGGCTATGATGAGAGAGAGACAGTGGAATGAGTTTGGAATTGATACACGGCTATGATGAGAGAGAGAGAGACGGTGGAATGAGTCTGGGATTGATACAGGTCTATGATGAGATGGAGACAGAGTGGAATGAGTTTGGGATTGATACAGGGCTATGATGAGAGAGAGAGACAGTGCAATGAGTCTAGAATTGATACAGGGCTGCGATGAGAGAGAGAGAGACAGTGGAATGCGTCCGGGATTGATACAGGGCTACGGTGAGAGAGACAGTGACAGTGGAATTAGTCCGGGATTGATAGAAGTCTATGATGAGATAGAGAGCGACAGTGGAATGAGTCTGGGATTATTACATGGCTATGATGAGAGAGAGAGTGACAGTGGAATGAGTCTGCGATTGATACAGGTCTATGATGAGAGAGAGACAGTGAAATGAGTGTGGGATTGACACAGGGCTATGATGAGAGAGAGACAAAGTGGAATGAGTCTGGGATTGATACAGGGCTATGATGAGAGAGAGACAAAGTGGAATGAGTTTGGGATGGATACAGGGCAATGATGAGAGAGAGAGAGACACAGTGCAATGAGTCTGGGATTGATACAGGGCTATGGTGAGAGAGAGAGTGACAGTGGAATTAGACCGGGATAAATAGAAGTCTATGATGAGATAGAGAGTGAGAGTGGAATGATTCTGGGATTGAAACAGGTCAATGATGAGATAGAGTGACAGTGGAATGTGTCTGGGATTGATACAGGGCTATGATGACAGAGAGACAGTGGAATGAGTCTGGGATTGATACAGGGCTATGGTGAGAGAGAGACACAGTGGAATGAGACTGGGATGGATACAGGGCTATGATGAGAGAGAGAGAGAGACAGTGCAATGAGTCTGGGATTGATACAGGGATAGGATGAGAGAGAGAAACAGTGCAATGAGTTTGGGATGGATACAGGGCTATGATGAGAGAGAGAGAGACACACTGCAATGAGTCTGGGATTGATACAGGGCAATGATGAGAGAGAGAGAGAGAGAGTGGAATGAGTCTGGGATTGATACAGGGCTATGATGAGAAAAAGAGAGAGACAGTGGAATGAGTCTAGGATTGATACTGGGCTATGATGAGAGAGAGAAACAGTGCAATGAGTCTGGGATTGATACAGGTCTATGGTGAGAGAGACAGTGACAGTGGAATGAGTCCGGGATTGATAGAAGTCTATGCTGAGATAGAGAGTGAGAGTGGAATGAGTCTGGTATTGAAACAGGGCTAGGATGAGAGAGAGAAACAGTGCAATGAGTCTGGAATTGATACAGGGCTATGATGAGAGAGAGAGAGAGAGACAGTGGAATGAGTCTGGGATTGATACAGGGCTATGGTGATAGAGACAGTGACAGTGGAATTAGTCCGGGATTGATAGAAGTATATGATGAGATAGAGAGTGACAGTGGAATGAGTCTGGGATTGAAACAGGTCAATGATGAGATAGAGTGACAGTGGAATGTGTCTCGGATTGATACAGGGCTATGATGAGAGAGAGACAGTGGAATGAGTCTGGGAATGATACAGGGCTATGGTGAGAGAGACAGTGACAGTGGAAGGAGACCGGGATTGAATCAGGTCAATGATGAGATAGAGTGACAGTGGAATGTGTCTGGGATTGATACAGGGATAGGATGAGAGAGAGAAACAGTGCAATGAGTCTGGAATTGATACAGGGCTATGATGAGAGAGAGAGAGAGACAGTGGAATGAGTCTGGGGTTGATACAGGGCGATGATGAGAGAGAGAGAGGCACAGTGCAATGAGTCTGGGATTGATACAGGGCTATGATGAGAGAGAGAGAGAGAGAGAGAGTGGAATGATTCTGGGATTGATACAGTTCTATGATGAGAGAGAGACACAGTTGAATGAGTCTGGGATTGATACAGGGCTATGATGAGAAAAAGAGAGAGACAGTGGAATGAGTCTGGAATTGATACAGGGCTATGATGAGAGAGAGAGAGAGACAGTGCAATGAGTCTGGGATTGATACAGGGCGATGATGAGAGAGAGAGAGACACAGTGCAATGAGTCTGGGATTGATACAGGGCTATGATGAGAGAGAGAGAGAGAGAGAGAGTGGAATGAGTCTGGGATTGATACAGTTCTATGATGAGAGAGAGACACAGTTGAATGAGTCTGGGATTGATACAGGGCTATGATGAGAAAAAGAGAGAGACAGTGGAATGAGTCTAGGATTAATACTGGGATATGATGCGAGAGAGAGAGAGAGAGAGACAGTTGGATGAGTCAGGGATTGATACAGGGCTAGGATGAGAGAGAGAAACAGTGTAATGAGTCTGGAATTGATACAGGGCTATGATGAGAGAGAGAGAGAGACAGTGGAATGAGTCTGGGATTGATACAGGGCTATGGTGAGACAGACAGTGACAGTGGAATGAGTCCGGGATTCATAGAAGTCTATGATGAGATAGAGAGTGACAGTGCAATGAGTCTGGGATTGATACAGGGCTAGGATGAGAGAGAGAAACAGTGCAATGAGTCTGGAATTGATACAGGGCTATGATGAGAGAGAGAGAGAGACAGTGGAATGAGTCTGGGATTGATACAGGGCTATGATGAGAGAGAGACACAGTGGAATGAGTTTGGGATGGATACAGGGCTATGATGAGAGAGAGAGAGACACAGTGCAATGAGTCTGGGATTGATACAGGGCTATGATGAGAGAGAGAGAGAGACACTGGAATGAGTCTGGGATTGATACAGGGCTATGGTGAGAGAGAGAGTGACAGTGGAATGAGTCTGCGATTGATACAGGTCTATGATGAGAGAGAGACACAGTGGAATGAGTTTGGGATTGATACAGGGCTATGATGAGAGAGAGAGACAGTGGAATGAGTCTGGGATTGATACGGGGCTCTGATGAGAGAGAGACAGTGTAATGAGTTTGGGATTGATACAGGGCTATGATGAGAGAGAGAGAGAAGCTGGAATGAGTCTGGGATTGATACAGGGCTTTGATGAGAGAGAGAGAGTGACAGTGGAATGAGTCCGGGGTTGATACTGGGCTATGATGAGAGAGAGAGAGAGAGAGACAGTGGAATGAGTCTAGGATTGATACTGGGCTATGATGAGAGAGAGAAACAGTGTAATGAGTCTGGAATTGATACAGGGCTATGATGAGAGAGAGAGACAGTGGAATGTGTCTGGGATTGATACAGGGCTATGGTGAGAGAGAAGTGACAGTGGAATGAGTCCGGGATTGATAGAAGTCTATGATGAGATAGAGAGTGACAGTGGAATGAGTCTTGGATTGAAACAGGGCTAGGATGAGATAGAGATACAGTGGAATGAGTCTGGAATTGATACAGGTCTATGATGAGAGAGAGAGAGAGTCAGTGGAATGAGTCTGGGATTGATATAGGGCTTTGATGAGAGAGAGAGAGAGTGACAGTGGAATGAGTCCGGGATTGATACAGGGCTATGATGAGAAAACGAGAGAGACAGTGGAATGAGTCTAGGTTTGATACTGGGCTATGATGAGAGAGAGAAACAGTGCAATGAGTCTGGAATTGATACAGGGCTATGATGAGAGAGAGAGAGAGACAGTGGAATGAGTCTGGGATTGATACAGGGCTTTGATGAGAGAGAGACAGAGTGGAATGAGTCTGGGATTGATACAGGGCTATGATGAGAGAGGCACAGTGTAATCTGTCTTCGATTGACACAGGGCTATGATGTGAGAGAGACAGACAGTGGAATGAGTCTGCGATTGAAACAGGTCTATGATGAGAGAGAGACACAGTGGAATGAGTCTGGGATTGATACAGGGCTATGATGAGAGAGTGAGAGACACAGTGCAATGAGTTTCGGATTGATACAGGGCTATGATGAGAGACAGAGAGAGAGAGAGAGAGAGAGTGGAATGAGTCTGGGCTTGATACAGGTCTATGATGAGAGAGAGACACAGCGGAATGAGTCTGGGATTGATACAGGGCTATGATGAGAAAAAGAGAGAGACAGTGGAATGATTCTAGGATTGATACTGGACTAGGATGAGATAGAGTGACAGTGGAATGAATCTGGGATTGATACAGGGCTATGATGAGAGAGAGAGACAGTGGAATGAGTCTGGGATTGATACAGGGCTATGATGAGAGAGAGAAACTGTGCAATGAGTCTGGAATTGATACAGGGCAATGGTGAGAGAGACAGTGACCGTGGAATGAGTCTGGGATTGAAACAGGGCTATGATGAGAGAGGCACAGTGTAATCTGTCTTGGATTGACACAGGGCTATGATGTGAGAGAGACAGACAGTGGAATGAGTCTGGGATTGATACAGGTCTATGATGAGAGAGAGAAACAGTGGATTGAGTCTGAGATTGATACAGGGCTATGATGAGAGAGAGACACAGTGGAATGAGTTTGGGGATGGATACAGGGCTATAATGAGAGAGAGAGAGACACAGTGCAATGAATCTGGGATTGATACAGTGCTATGATGAGAGAGAGAGAGAGAGTGGAATGAGTCTGGGATTGATACAGTTCTATGATGAGAAAAAGAGAGAGACAGTGGAATTAGTCTAGGATTGAAACTGGCATATGATGCGAGAGAGAGAGAGAGAGACAGTTGGATGAGTCAGGGATTGATACAGGGCTAGGATGAGAGAGAGAGACAGTGGAATGAGTCTGGGATTGATACAGGGCTATGGTGATAGAGACAGTGACAGTGGAATGAGTCCGGGATTGATAGAAGTCTATGATGAGATAGAGAGTGACAGTGGAATGAGTCTGGGATTGTAACAGGGCTAGGATGAGAGAGAGAAACAGTGCAATGAGTCTGGAATTGATACAGGGCTATGATGAGAGAGAGAGTGAGACACTGGAATGAGTCTGGGATTGATACAGGGCTATGGTGAGGGAGACAGTGACAGTGGAATTAGTCCGGGATTGATAGAAGTCTGATGAGATAGAGAGCGACAGTGGAGTGAGTCTGGGATTATTACATGGCTATGATGAGAGAGAGAGTAACAGTGGAATGAGTCTGCGATTGATACAGGTCTATGATGAGAGAGAGACAGTGGAATGAGTTTGGGATTGATACAGGGCTATGATGAGAGAGAGACAGTGGAATAAGTCTGGGATTGGCACAGGGCTATGATGAGAGAGAGAGAGAGACAGATGAATGAGTCTGGGATTGATACGGGGCTATGATGAGAAAAAGAGAGAGACAGTGGAATGAGTCTAGGATTGATACTGGGCTATGATGAGAGCGAGAAACAGTGTAATGAGTCTGGAATTGATACAGGGCTATGATGAGAGAGAGAGACAGTGGAATGGTTCTGGGATTGATTCAGGGCTATGGTGAGAGAGACAGTGACAGTGGAATGAGTCCGGGATTGATAGAAGTCTATGATGAGATAGAGAGTGACAGTGGAATGAGTCTGGGTTTGAAACAGGGCTAGGATGAGAGAGAGAAACAGTGCAATGAGTCTGGGATTGATACAGGTCTATGATGAGAGAGAGACAAACTGGAATCAGTCTGGGATTGATACAGGCCTCTGATGACAAAAAGAGAGAGACAGTGGAATGAGTCTGGGATTGATACAGGGCTATGATGAGAGAGAGAGACAGTGGAATGATTCAGGAATTGATACAGGGCTATGAAGAGAAAAAGAGAGAGACAGTATAATGAGTATAGGATTGATACTGGGCTATGATGAGAGAGAGAGAAAATTGAATGAACCTGGGATTGATACAGGGCTATGATGAGAGAGAGAGTGACAGTGGAATGTGTCTGGGATTGATACAGGTCTATGGTGAGAGAGACAGTGACAGTGGAATGAGTCCGGGATTGATAGAAGTGTATGATGAGATAGAGAGTGACAGTGGAATGAGTCCGGGATTGATAGAAGTCTATGATGAGATAGAGAGTGACAGTGGAATGAGTCTGGGATTGAAACAGGGCTAGGATGAGAGAGAGAAACAGTGCAATGAGTCTGGAATTGATACAGGGCTATGATGAGAGAGAGAGAGTGACAGTGGAATGAGTCCGGGATTGATACAGGGTTATGATGAGAGAGAGAGTAACAGTGGAATCTGTCTGGGATTTGCACAGGGCTCTGATGAGAGAGAGAGAGAGACAGATCAATGAGTCTGGGGTTGATACGGGGCTCTGATGAGAGTGTAATGATTTTGGGATTGATACAGGGCTATGATGAGAGAGAGAGAGAAGGTGGAATGAGTCTGGGATTGATACAGGGCTATGATGAGAGAGAGAGTAACAGTGGAATGAGTCTGGAATTGATACAGGGCTATGATGAGAGAGAGAGACAGTGGAATGTGTCTGGGATTGATACAGGGCTATGGTGAGATAGACAGTGACAGTGGAATGAGTCTGGGTTTGAAACAGGGCTAGGATGAGAGAGAGAAACAGTGGAATGAGTCTGGGATTGATACAGGGCAATGATGAGAGAGAGAGACAGTGGAATGAGTCTGGGATTGATACAGGGCTTTGATGAGAGAGAGAGAGAGTGACAGTGGAATGAGTCTGGGTTTGAAACAGGGCTAGGATGAGAGAGAGAAACAGTGGAATGAGTCTGGGATTGATACAGGGCTATGATGAGAAAAAGAGAGAGACAGTGGAATGAGTCTAGGATTGATAGTGGGCTATGCTGAGAGAGAGAAACAGTGCAATAAGTCTGGAAATGATACAGGGCTATGATGAGAGAGAGAGACAGTGGAATGAGTCTGGAATTGATACAGGGCTATGATGAGAGAGAGAAACAATGCAATAAGTCTGTAATTGATACAGGGCTATGATGAGAGAGAGAGACAGTGGAATGAGTCCGGGATTGATTCAGGGATGGGATGAGAGAGAGAAACAGTGCAATGAGTCTGGGATTGATACAGGGCTATGGTGAGAGAGACAGTGACAGTGGAATGAGTCCGGGATTGAAACAGGGCTAGGATGAGATAGAGTGAGAGTGGAATGAGTCTGGGATTGATACAGGGCTATGATGAGAGAGGCACAGTGTAATCTGTCTTGGATTAACACAGGGCTATGATGTGAGATAGACAGACAGAGGAATGTGTCTGGGATTATAACAGGTCTATGATGAGAGAGAGAGACAGTGGAATGAGTCTGGGATTGATACAGGGCTATGATGAGAGAGAGAAACTGTGCAATGAGTCTGCAATTGATACAGGGCTATGATGAGAGAGGCAGTGAAGGTGGAATGAGTCTGGGATTGAAACAGGTCTATGATGAGAAAGAGTGAGAGTGGAATGAGTCTGGGATTGATACAAGGCTATGATGAGAGAGGGACAGTGTAATCTGTCTTGGAATGACATAGGGCTATGTTGTGAGATAGACAGACAGTGGAATGAGTCTGGGATTGATACAGGTCTATGATGAGAGAGAGACACAGTGGAATGAGTCTGGGATTGATACAGGGCGATGATGAGAAAAAGAGAGAGACAGTGCAATGAGTCTAGGATTGATACTGGGCTATGATGAGAGAGAGAGAGAGACAGTGGAATGAGTCTGGGATTGATACTGGGCTAGGATGAGAGAGAGAAACAGTGCAATGAGTCTGGAATTGATACAGGGCTATGATGAGAGACAGACACAGTGGAATGAGTCTGGGATTGATACAGGGCGATGATGAGAGACAGACACAGTGGAATGAGTCTGGGATTGATACAGGGCGATGATGAGAAAAAGAGAGAGACAGTGCAATGAGTCTAGGATTGATACTGGGCTATGATGAGAGAGAGAGAGAGACAGTGGAATGAGTCTGGGATTGATACTGGGCTAGGATGAGAGAGAGAAACAGTGCAATGAGTCTGGAATTGATACAGGGCTATGGTGAGAGAGACAGTGACAGTGGAATGAGTCCGGGATTGATAGAAGTCTATGATGAGATAGAGACTGACAGTGGAATGAGTCTGGGATTCAAACAGGGCTAGGATGAGAGAGAGAAACAGTGCAATGAGTCTGGAATTGATACAGGGCTATGGTGAGAGAGACAGTGACCGTGGAATGAGTCTGGGATTGAAACAGGTCTATGATGAGATAGAGTGAGAGTGGAATGAGTCTGGGATTGATACAGGGCTATTATGAGAGAGGCACAGTGTAATATGTCTTGGATTGACACAGGGCTATGATGTGAGATAGACAGACAGAGGAATGTGTCTGGGATTATAACAGGTCTATGATGAGAGAGAGACAGGGGAATGAGTCTGGAATTGATACAGGGCTATGATGAGAGAGAGAGAGACACAGTGCAATGAGTCTGGGATTGATACAGGGCTGTGATGAGAGAGAGACACAGTGGAATGAGTCTGGGATTGAAACAGGGCTATGATGAGAGAGAGACACAGTGGAATAAGTCTGGGATTGGCACAGGGCTATGATGAGAGAGAGAGAGAGACAGATGAATGAGTCTGGGATTGATACGGGGCTCTGATGAGAGAGACACAGTGTAATGAGTTTGGGATTGATACAGGGCTATGATGAGAGAGAGAGAGGTGGAATGAGTCTGGGATTGATACAGGGCTTTGATGAGAGAGAGAGAGTGACAGTGGAATGAGTCCGGGATTGATACAGGGTTATGATGAGAGAGAGAGTAACAGTGGAATCAGTCTGGGATTGATACAGGGCTATGATGAGAAAAAGTGAGAGACAGTGGAATGAGTCTAGGATTGATACTGGGCTATGATGAGAGCGAGAAACAGTGTAATGAGTCTGGAATTGATACAGGGCTATGATGAGAGAGAGAGACAGTGGAATGTGTCTGGGATTGATTCAGGGCTATGGTGAGAGAGACAGTGACAGTGGAATGAGTCCGGGATTGATAGAAGTCTATGATGAGATAGAGAGTGACAGTGGAATGAGTCTGGGTTTGAAACAGGGCTAGGATGAGAGAGAGAAACAGTGCAATGAGTCTGGGATTGATACAGGTCTATGATGAGAGAGAGACAAACTGGAATCAGTCTGGGATTGATACAGGCCTCTGATGACAAAAAGAGAGAGACAGTGGAATGAGTCTGCGATTGATACAGGGCTATGATGAGAGAGAGAGACAGTGGAATGATTCAGGAATTGATACAGGGCTATGAAGAGAAAAAGAGAGAGACAGTAAATGAGTATAGGATTGATACTGGGCTATGATGAGAGAGAGAGAAAATTGAATGAACCTGGGATTGATACAGGGCTATGATGAGAAAAAGATAGAGACAGTGGAATGAGTCTAGGATTGATACTGGGCTATGATGAGAGAGAGAGACAGTGGAATGTGTCTGGGATTGATTCAGGGCTATGGTGAGAGAGACAGTGACAGTGGAATGAGTCCGGGATTGATAGAAGTCTATGATGAGATAGAGAGTGACAGTGGAATGAGTCTGGGTTTGAAACAGGGCTAGGATGAGAGAGAGAAACAGTGCAATGAGTCTGGGATTGATACAGGTCTATGATGAGAGAGAGACAAACTGGAATGAGTCTGGGATTGATACAGGCCTCTGATGACAAAAAGAGAGAGACAGTGGAATGAGTCTGCGATTGATACAGGGCTATGATGAGAGAGAGAGACAGTGGAATGATTCAGGAATTGATACAGGGCTATGAAGAGAAAAAGAGAGAGACAGTAAATGAGTATAGGATTGATACTGGGCTATGATGAGAGAGAGAGAAAATTGAATGAACCTGGGATTGATACAGGGCTATGATGAGATATAGAGTGACAGTGGAATGAGTCTGGGATTGATACAGGGCTATGATGAGATATAGAGTGACAGTGGAATGAGTCTGGGATTGATGTAGGTCTATGGTGAGAGAGACAGTGACAGTGGAATGAGTCCGGGATTGATAGAAGTCTATGATGAGATAGAGAGTGACAGTGGAATGAGTGCGGGATTGAAACAGGGCTAGGATGAGAGAGAGAAACAGTGCAATGAGTCTGGAATTGATACAGGGCTATGATGAGAGAGAGAGAGAGACAGTGGAATGAGTCAGGAATTGATACAGGGCTATGATGAGAGAGAGAGAGTGACAGTGGAATGAGTCTGGGATTGATACAGGGTTATGATGAGAGAGAGAGTAACAGTGGAATCTGTCTGGTATTTGCACAGGGCTATGATGAGAGAGAGAGAGAGACAGATCAATGAGTTTGGGGTTGATACGGGGCTCTGATGAGAGTGTAATGAGTTTGGGATTGATACAGGGCTATGATCAGAGAGAGAGAGAAGGTGGAATGAGTCTGGGATTGATACAGGGCTATGATGAGAGAGAGAGTAACAGTGGAATGAGTCTGGAATTGATACAGGGCTATGATGAGAGAGAGAGACAGTGGAATGTGTCTGGGATTGATACAGGGCTATGGTGAGATAGACAGTGACAGTGGAATGAGTCTGGGTTTGAAACAGGGCTAGGATGAGAGAGAGAAACAGTGGAATGAGTCTGGGATTGATACAGGGCAATGATGAGAGAGAGAGACAGTGGAATGAGTCTGGGATTGATACAGGGCTTTGATGAGAGAGAGAGAGAGTGACAGTGGAATGAGTCTGGGTTTGATACAGGGCTAGGATGAGAGAGAGAAACAGTGGAATGAGTCTGGGATTGATACAGGGCTATGATGAGAAAAAGAGAGAGACAGTGGAATGAGTCTAGGATTGATAGTGGGCTATGCTGAGAGAGAGAAACAGTGCAATAAGTCTGGAAATGATACAGGGCTATGATGAGAGAGAGAGACAGTGGAATGAGTCTGGAATTGATACAGGGCTATGATGAGAGAGAGAAACAATGCAATAAGTCTGTAATTGATACAGGGCTATGATGAGAGAGAGAGACAGTGGAATGAGTCCGGGATTGATTCAGGGATAGGATGAGAGAGAGAAACAGTGCAATGAGTCTGGGATTGATACAGGGCTATGGTGAGAGAGACAGTGACAGTGGAATGAGTCCGGGATTGAAACAGGGCTAGGATGAGATAGAGTGAGAGTGGAATGAGTCTGGGATTGATACAGGGCTATGATGAGAGAGGCACAGTGTAATCTGTCTTGGATTAACACAGGGCTATGATGTGAGATAGACAGACAGAGGAATGTGTCTGGGATTATAACAGGTCTATGATGAGAGAGAGAGACAGTGGAATGAGTCCGGGATTGATACAGGGCTATGATGAGAGAGAGAAACCGTGCAATGAGTCTGGAATTGATACAGGGCTATGATGAGAGAGGCAGTGAAGGTGGAATGAGTCTGGGATTGAAACAGGTCTATGATGAGAAAGAGTGAGAGTGGAATGAGTCTGGGATTGATACAAGGCTATGATGAGAGAGGGACAGTGTAATCTGTCTTGGAATGATATTGGGCTATGTTGTGAGATAGACAGACAGTGGAATGAGTCTGGGTTTGATACAGGTCTATGATGAGAGAGAGACACAGTGGAATGAGTCTGGGATTGATACAGGGCAATGATGAGAGAGAGAGAGAGAGAGTGGAATGAGTCTGGGATTGATACAGGGCTATGATGAGAAAAAGAGAGAGACAGTGGAATGAGTCTGGGATTGATACTGGGCTATGATGAGAGAGAGAAACAGTGCAATGAGTCTGGAATTGATACAGGGCTATGATGAGAGAGAGAGACAGTGGAATGAGTCTGGGATTGATACAGGTCTATGGTGAGAGAGACAGTGACAGTGGAATGAGTCCGGGATTGATAGAAGTCTATGCTGAGATAGAGAGTGAGAGTGGAATGAGTCTGGTATTGAAACAGGGCTAGGATGAGAGAGAGAAACAGTGCAATGAGTCTGGAATTGATACAGGGCTATGATGAGAGAGAGAGAGAGAGACAGTGGAATGAGTCTGGGATTGATACAGGGCTATGGTGATAGAGACAGTGACAGTGGAATTAGTCCGGGATTGATAGAAGTATATGATGAGATAGAGAGTGACAGTGGAATGAGTCTGGGATTGAAACAGGTCAATGATGAGATAGAGTAACAGTGGAATGTGTCTCGGATTGATACAGGGCTATGATGAGAGAGAGACAGTGGAATGAGTCTGGGAATGATACAGGGCTATGGTGAGAGAGACAGTGACAGTGGAAGGAGACCGGGATTGAAACAGGTCAATGATGAGATAGAGTGACAGTGGAATGTGTCTGGGATTGATACAGGGATAGGATGAGAGAGAGAAACAGTGCAATGAGTCTGGAATTGATACAGGGCTATGATGAGAGAGAGAGAGAGACAGTGGAATGAGTCTGGGATTGATACAGGGCTACGGTCAGAGAGACAGTGACAGTGGAATTAGTCCGGGATTGATAGAAGTCTGTGATGAGATAGAGAGCGACAGTGGAATGAGTCTGGGATTATTACATGGCTATGATGAGAGAGAGAGAGAGAGAGTGACATTGGAATGAGTCTGCGATTGATACAGGTCTATGATGAGAGAGAGACAGTGGAATGAGTTTGGGATTGATACAGGGCTATGATGAGAGAGAGACAGTGTAATGAGTCTGGGATTGAAACAGGCCTATGATGAGATAGAGTGAGAGTGGAATGAGTCTGGGATTGATACAGGGCTATGATGAGAGAGGCACAGTGTAATCTGTCTTGGATTGACACAGGGCTATGATGTGAGAGAGACAGACAGTGGAATGAGTCTGGGATTGATACAGGTCTATGATGAGAGAGAGAAACAGTGGATTGAGTCTGGGATTGATACAGGGCTATGATGAGAGAGAGACACAGTGGAATGAGTTTGGGGATGGATACAGGGCTATAATGAGAGAGAGAGAGACACAGTGCAATGAGTCTGGGATTGATACAGTGCTATGATGAGAGAGAGAGAGAGAGTGGAATGAGTCTGGGATTGATACAGTTCTATGATGAGAAAAAGAGAGAGACAGTGGAATTAGTCTAGGATTGAAACTGGCATATGATGCGAGAGAGAGAGAGAGAGAGACAGTTGGATGAGTCAGGGATTGATACAGGGCTAGGATGAGAGAGAGAGACAGTGGAATGAGTCTGGGATTGATACAGGGCTATGGTGATAGAGACAGTGACAGTGGAATGAGTCCGGGATTGATAGAAGTCTATGATGAGATAGAGAGTGACAGTGGAATGAGTCTGGGATTGTAACAGGGCTAGGATGAGAGAGAGAAACAGTGCAATGAGTCTGGAATTGATACAGGGCTATGATGAGAGAGAGAGTGAGACACTGGAATGAGTCTGGGATTGATACAGGGCTATGGTGAGGGAGACAGTGACAGTGGAATTAGTCCGGGATTGATAGAAGTCTGATGAGATAGAGAGCGACAGTGGAGTGAGTCTGGGATTATTACATGGCTATGATGAGAGAAAGAGTGACAGTGGAATGAGTCTGCGATTGATACAGGTCTATGATGAGAGAGAGACAGTGGAATGAGTTTGGGATTGATACAGGGCTATGATGAGAGAGAGACAGTGGAATAAGTCTGGGATTGGCACAGGGCTATGATGAGAGAGAGAGAGAGACAGATGAATGAGTCTGGGATTGATACGGGGCTCTGATGAGAGAGACACAGTGTAATGAGTTTGGGATTGATACAGGGCTATGATGAGAGAGAGAGAGAAGGTGGAATGAGTCTGGGATTGATACAGGGCTTTGATGAGAGAGAGAGAGTGACAGTGGAATGCGTCCGGGATTGATACAGGGTTATGATGAGAGAGAGAGTAACAGTGGAATCAGTCTGGGATTGATACAGGGCTATGATGAGAAAAAGAGAGAGACAGTGGAATGAGTCTAGGATTGATACTGGGCTATGATGAGAGCGAGAAACAGTGTAATGAGTCTGGAATTGATACAGGGCTATGATGAGAGAGAGAGACAGTGGAATGTGTCTGGGATTGATTCAGGGCTATGGTGAGAGAGACAGTGACAGTGGAATGAGTCCGGGATTGATAGAAGTCTATGATGAGATAGAGAGTGACAGTGGAATGAGTCTGGGTTTGAAACAGGGCTAGGATGAGAGAGAGAAACAGTGCAATGAGTCTGGGATTGATACAGGTCTATGATGAGAGAGAGACAAACTGGAATGAGTCTGGGATTGATACAGGCCTCTGATGACAAAAAGAGAGAGACAGTGGAATGAGTCTGCGATTGATACAGGGCTATGATGAGAGAGAGAGACAGTGGAATGATTCAGGAATTGATACAGGGCTATGAAGAGAAAAAGAGAGAGACAGTAAATGAGTATAGGATTGATACTGGGCTATGATGAGAGAGAGAGAAAATTGAATGAACCTGGGATTGATACAGGGCTATGATGAGATATAGAGTGACAGTGGAATGAGTCTGGGATTGATACAGGGCTATGATGAGATATAGAGTGACAGTGGAATGAGTCTGGGATTGATGTAGGTCTATGGTGAGAGAGACAGTGACAGTGGAATGAGTCCGGGATTGATAGAAGTCTATGATGAGATAGAGAGTGACAGTGGAATGAGTGCGGGATTGAAACAGGGCTAGGATGAGAGAGAGAAACAGTGCAATGAGTCTGGAATTGATACAGGGCTATGATGAGAGAGAGAGAGAGACAGTGGAATGAGTCAGGAATTGATACAGGGCTATGATGAGAGAGAGAGAGTGACAGTGGAATGAGTCCGGGATTGATACAGGGTTATGATGAGAGAGAGAGTAACAGTGGAATCTGTCTGGTATTTGCACAGGGCTATGATGAGAGAGAGAGAGAGACAGATCAATGAGTTTGGGGTTGATACGGGGCTCTGATGAGAGTGTAATGAGTTTGGGATTGATACAGGGCTATGATCAGAGAGAGAGAGAAGGTGGAATGAGTCTGGGATTGATACAGGGCTATGATGAGAGAGAGAGTAACAGTGGAATGAGTCTGGAATTGATACAGGGCTATGATGAGAGAGAGAGACAGTGGAATGTGTCTGGGATTGATACAGGGCTATGGTGAGATAGACAGTGACAGTGGAATGAGTCTGGGTTTGAAACAGGGCTAGGATGAGAGAGAGAAACAGTGGAATGAGTCTGGGATTGATACAGGGCAATGATGAGAGAGAGAGACAGTGGAATGAGTCTGGGATTGATACAGGGCTTTGATGAGAGAGAGAGAGAGTGACAGTGGAATGAGTCTGGGTTTGAAACAGGGCTAGGATGAGAGAGAGAAACAGTGGAATGAGTCTGGGATTGATACAGGGCTATGATGAGAAAAAGAGAGAGACAGTGGAATGAGTCTAGGATTGATAGTGGGCTATGCTGAGAGAGAGAAACAGTGCAATAAGTCTGGAAATGATACAGGGCTATGATGAGAGAGAGAGACAGTGGAATGAGTCTGGAATTGATACAGGGCTATGATGAGAGAGAGAAACAATGCAATAAGTCTGTAATTGATACAGGGCTATGATGAGAGAGAGAGACAGTGGAATGAGTCCGGGATTGATTCAGGGATAGGATGAGAGAGAGAAACAGTGCAATGAGTCTGGGATTGATACAGGGCTATGGTGAGAGAGACAGTGACAGTGGAATGAGTCCGGGATTGAAACAGGGCTAGGATGAGATAGAGTGAGAGTGGAATGAGTCTGGGATTGATACAGGGCTATGATGAGAGAGGCACAGTGTAATCTGTCTTGGATTAACACAGGGCTATGATGTGAGATAGACAGACAGAGGAATGTGTCTGGGATTATAACAGGTCTATGATGAGAGAGAGAGACAGTGGAATGAGTCTGGGATTGATACAGGGCTATGATGAGAGAGAGAAACCGTGCAATGAGTCTGGAATTGATACAGGGCTATGATGAGAGAGGCAGTGAAGGTGGAATGAGTCTGGGATTGAAACAGGTCTATGATGAGAAAGAGTGAGAGTGGAATGAGTCTGGGATTGATACAAGGCTATGATGAGAGAGGGACAGTGTAATCTGTCTTGGAATGATATTGGGCTATGTTGTGAGATAGACAGACAGTGGAATGAGTCTGGGTTTGATACAGGTCTATGATGAGAGAGAGACACAGTGGAATGAGTCTGGGATTGATACAGGTCTATGATGAGAGACAGACACAGTGGAATGAGTCTGGGATTGATACAGGGCTATGATGAGAAAAAGAGAGAGACAGTGCAATGAGTCTAGGATTGATACTGGGCTATGATGAGAGAGAGAGAGAGAGAGACAGTGGAATGAGTCTGGGATTGATACTGGGCTAGGATGAGAGAGAGAAACAGTGCAATGAGTCTGGAATTGATACAGGGCTATGGTGAGAGAGACAGTGACAGTGGAATGAGTCCGGGATTGATAGAAGTCTATGATGAGATAGAGACTGACAGTGGAATGAGTCTGGGATTCAAACAGGGCTAGGATGAGAGAGAGAAACAGTGCAATGAGTCTGGAATTGATACAGGGCTATGGTGAGAGAGACAGTGACCGTGGAATGAGTCTGGGATTGAAACAGGTCTATGATGAGATAGAGTGAGAGTGGAATGAGTCTGGGATTGATACAGGGCTATTATGAGAGAGGCACAGTGTAATATGTCTTGGATTGACACAGGGCTATGATGTGAGATAGACAGACAGAGGAATGTGTCTGGGATTATAACAGGTCTATGATGAGAGAGAGACAGGGGAATGAGTCTGGAATTGATACAGGGCTATGATGAGAGAGAGACACAGTGGAATGAGTTTGGGATGGATACAGGGCTATGATGAGAGAGAGAGAGACACAGTGCAATGAGTCTGGGATTGATACAGGGCTGTGATGAGAGAGAGACACAGTGGAATGAGTCTGGGATTGAAACAGGGCTATGATGAGAGAGAGACACAGTGGAATGAGTCTGGGATTGATACAGGGCAATGATGTGAAAAAGAGAGAGACAGTGGAATGAGTCTAGAATTGATACTGGGCTATGATGAGAGAGAGAGAGAGACAGTGGAATGAGTCTGGGATTGATACAGGGCTAGGATGAGAGAGAGAAACAGTGCAATGAGTCTGGAATTGATACAGGGCTATGATGAGAGAGAGAGACAGTGGAATGAGTCTGAGATTGATGCAGGGCTATGGTGAGAGAGACAGTGACAGTGGAATGAGTCCGGGATTGATAGAAGTCTATGATGAGATAGAGAGTGACAGTGGAATGAGTCTGAGATTGAAACAGGGCTAGGATGAAAGAGAGAAACAGTGCAATGAGTCTGGAATTGATACAGGGCTATGATGAGAGAGAGAGAGAGACAGTGCAATGAGTCTGGGATTGATACAGGGCTATGGTGAGAGAGAGAGTAACAGTGGAATTTGTCTGGGATTTGCACAGGGCTATGATGAGAGAGAGAGAGAGACAGATCAATGAGTCTGGGGTTGATACGGGGCTCTGATGAGAGTGTAATGAGTTTGGGATTGATACAGGGCTATGATGAGAGAGAGAGAGAAGGTGGAATGAGTCTGGGATTGATACAGGGCTTTGATGAGAGAGAGAGAGTGACAGTGGAATGAGTCCGGGATTGATACAGGGTTATGATGAGAGAGAGAGTAACAGTGGAATGAGTCTGGAATTGATACAGGGCTATGATGAGAGAGAGAGACAGTGGAATGTGTCTGGGATTTATACAGGGCTATGGTGAGATAGACAGTGAAAGTGGAATGAGTCTGGGTTTGAAACAGGGCTAGGATGAGAGAGAGAAACAGTGGAATGAGTCTGGGATTGATACAGGGCAATGATGAGAGAGAGAGACAGTGGAATGAGTCTGGGATTGATACAGGGCTAGGATGAGAGAGAGAAACAGTGGAATGAGTCTGGGATTGATACAGGGCTATGATGAGAAAAAGAGAGAGACAGTGGAATGAGTCTAGGATTGATAGTGGGCTATGCTGAGAGAGAGAAACAGTGCAATAAGTCTGGAAATGATACAGGGCTATGATGAGAGAGAGAGACAGTTGAATGAGTCTGGAATTGATACAGGGCTATGATGAGAGAGAGAAACAATGCAATAAGTCTGTAATTGATACAGGGCTATGATGAGAGAGAGAGACAGTGGAATGAGTCCGGGATTGATTCAGGGATAGGATGAGAGAGAGAAACAGTGCAATGAGTCTGGGATTGATACAGGGCTATGGTGAGAGAGACAGTGACAGTGGAATGAGTCTGGGATTGAAACAGGGCTAGGATGAGATAGAGTGAGAGTGGAATGAGTCTGGGATTGATACAGGGCTATGATGAGAGAGGCACATTGTAATCTGTCTTGGATTAACACAGGGCTATGATGTGAGATAGACAGACAGAGGAATGTGTCTGGGATTATAACAGGTCTATGATGAGAGAGAGAGACAGTGGAATGAGTCTGGGATTGATACAGGTCTATGATGAGAGAGAGAAACCGTGCAATGAGTCTGGAATTGATACAGGGCTATGATGAGAGAGGCAGTGAAGGTGGAATGAGTCTGGGATTGAAACAGGTCTATGATGAGAAAGAGTGAGAGTGGAATGAGTCTGGGATTGATACAAGGCTATGATGAGAGAGGGACAGTGTAATCTGTCTTGGAATGACATAGGGCTATGTTGTGAGATAGACAGACAGTGGGAATGAGTCTGGGATTGATACAGGTCTATGATGAGAGAGAGACACAGTGGAATGAGTCTGGGATTGATACAGGTCTATGATGAGAGACAGACACAGTGGAATGAGTCTGGGATTGATACAGGGCTATGATGAGCAAAAGAGAGAGACAGTGCAATGAGTCTAGGTTTGATACTGGGCTATGATGAGAGAGAGAGAGAGAGAGACAGTGGAATGAGTCTGGGATTGATACTGGGCTAGGATGAGAGAGAGAAACAGTGCAATGAGTCTGGAATTGATACAGGGCTATGGTGAGAGAGACAGTGACAGTGGAATGAGTCCGGGATTGATAGAAGTCTATGATGAGATAGAGACTGACAGTGGAATGAGTCTGGGATTCAAACAGGGCTAGGATGAGAGAGAGAAACAGTGCAATGAGTCTGGAATTGATACAGGGCTATGATGAGAAAAAGAGAGAGACAGTGGAATGAGTCTAGGATTGATACAGGGCTAGGATGAGATAGAGTGACAGTGGAATGAGTCTGGGATTGATACAGGGCTATGATGAGAGAGAGAGAGAGACAGTGGAATGAGTCTGGGATTGATACAGGGCTATGATGAGAGAGACAGTGACAGTGGAATTAGTCAGGGATTGATAGAAGTCTATGATGAGATAGAGAGCGACAGTGGAATGAGTCTGGATTATTACATGGCAATGATGAGAGAGAGAGAGTGAAGTGGAATGAGTCTGCGATTGATACAAGTCTATGATGAGGGAGAGACAGTGGAATGAGTTTGGGATTGATACAGGGCTAGGATGAGATAGAGTGACTGTGGAATGAGTCTGGGATTGATACAGGGCTATGATGAGAGAGACACAGTGGAATGAGTCTGGGATTGACACAGGGCTAGGATGAGATAGAGTGACTGTGGA
Organism: Cetorhinus maximus; assembly: GCF_964194155.1. Classification (NCBI taxonomy): domain Eukaryota; kingdom Metazoa; phylum Chordata; class Chondrichthyes; order Lamniformes; family Cetorhinidae; genus Cetorhinus; species Cetorhinus maximus. The sequence continues at coordinate 343,432 of NW_027596290.1, read as the reverse complement.
ATGAGTCTGGGATTGATACAGGGCTATGATGAGAGAGACACAGTGGAATGAGTTTGGGTTAGTCACAGGGCTATGAATTGAGAGAGAGGCAGTGGAATGAGTCTGGGATTGATACAGGGCTATGATGAGAGAGGCACAGTGTAATCTGTCATGGATTGATACAGGGCTATGATGAGAAAAAGAGAGAGACAGTGGAATGAGTCTAGGATTGATACTGGGCTAGGATGAGATAGAGTGACAGTGGAATGAGTCTGGGATTGATACAGGTCTATGATGAGAGAGAGACAGTGCAATGAGTCTGGAATTGATACAGGGCTATGATGAGAAAAAGAGAGAGACAGTTGGATGAGTCTAGGTTTCATACTGGGCTATGATGAGAGAGAGAGAGAGAGAGACAATGGAATGAGTCTGGGATTGATACAGGGCTAGGATGAGAGAGAGAAACAGTGCAATGAGTCTGGAATTGATACACGGCTATGATGAGACAGAGAGACAGTGGAATGAGTCCGGGATTGATAGAAGTCTATGATGAGATAGTGAGTGACATGGAATGAGTCTGGAATTGAAACAGGGCTAGGATGAGATAGAGAGAGAGACAGTGGAATGAGTCTGGGATTGATACAGGGCTATGATGAGAGAGAAACAGAGACAGTGGAATGAGTCAGGGATTGATACAGGGCTATGATGAGAGCGAGACAGAGTGGAATGAGTCTGGGATTTATACAGGGCTCTGATGAGAGAGAGAGGGAGACAGTGGAATGGGTCTGGGATTGATACAGGTCTATGATGAGAGAGAGAAAAAGTAAAATGAGTCTGGGATTGATACAGGGCTTTGATGAGAAAGAGGCACAGTGGAATTGGTTTGGGATTGACACAGGGCTATTATGAGAAAGAGAGAGAGAGAGAGGAATGAGTCTGGGATTGATACAGTTCTATGAAGAGAGAGAGACACACTGAAATGAGTCTGGGATTGATACAGGGCTATGATTAGAAAAAGAGAGAGGCAGTGGAAAGAGTCTAGGATTGGTACTGGGCTATGATGAGAGAGAGAGAGAGAGAGAGAGAGAGAGACAGTGGATTGAGTCTGGGATTGATACACGGCTCGGATGAGAGAGAGAAACAGTGCAATGAGTCTGGAATTGATACAGGGCTATGATCAGACAGAGTGACAGTGGAATGAGTCTGGGATTGATACAGATTTATGATGAGAGAGAGAAAAAGTGGAATGAGTCTGGGATTGATACAGGGCTTTGATGAGAGAGAGGCACAGTGGAATGAGTTTGGGATTGACACATGGCTATGATGAGAGAGAGAGTGACAGTACAATGAATCTGGGATTGATACAGGGAATGATGTGAGAGAGAGACAGTGGAATGAGTCTCGGATTGACACAGGTCTATGATGAGAGAGAGAGAGAGAGAGAGACACAGTGGAATGAGTCTGGGATTGATACAGGGCTATGATGAGAGAGAGACACAGTAGAATGAGTTTAGGATTGATACAGATCTATGATGAGAGAGAGAGAGAGAGACAAGTGGAATGAGTCTGGGATTGATACGGGGCTATGATGAGAGAGAGACAAAGTGGAATGAGTTTGGGATGGATACAGGGCAATGATGAGATAGAGAGAGACACAGTGCAATGAGTCTGGGATTGATACAGGGCTATGGAGAGAGAGACAGTGACAGTGGAATTAGTCCGGGATAAATAGAAGTCTATGATGAGATAGAGAGTGAGAGTGGAATGATTCTGGGATTGAAACAGGTCAATGATGAGATAGAGTGACAGTGGAATGTGTCTGGGATTGATACAGGGCTATGATGAGAGAGAGACAGTGGAATGAGTCTGGGATTGATACAGGGCTATGGGGAGAGAGAGACACAGTGGAATGAGACTGGGATGGATACAGGGCTATGATGAGAGAGAGAGAGAGAGAGACAGTGCAATGGGTCTGGGATTGATACAGGGATAGGATGAGAGAGAGAAACAGTGCAATGAGTTTGGGATGGATACAGGGCTATGATGAGAGAGAGAGAGACACACTGCAATGAGTCTGGGATTGATACAGGGCAATGATGAGAGAGAGAGAGAGAGAGTGGAATGAGTCTGGGATTGATACAGGGCTATGATGAGAAAAAGAGAGAGACAGTGGAATGAGTCTGGGATTGATACTGGGCTATGATGAGAGAGAGAAACAGTGCAATGAGTCTGGAATTGATACAGGGCTATGATGAGAGAGAGAGACAGTGGAATGAGTCTGGGATTGATACAGGTCTATGGTGAGAGAGACAGTGACAGTGGAATGAGTCCGGGATTGATAGAAGTCTATGCTGAGATAGAGAGTGAGAGTGGAATGAGTCTGGTATTGAAACAGGGCTAGGATGAGAGAGAGAAACAGTGCAATGAGTCTGGAATTGATACAGGGCTATGATGAGAGAGAGAGAGAGAGACAGTGGAATGAGTCTGGGATTGATACAGGGCTATGATGAGAGACAGAAACAGTGGTATGAGTCTCGGATTGATACAGGGCTATGATGAGAGGGCGAGAGAGGGAGAGATAGAGAGACAGTGGAATGAGTTTGTTATTGATACAGGACTATGATGAGATATAGAGTGACAGTGGAATGAGTCTGGGATTGATACAGGACTATGATGAGAGAGAGAGACACACAGTGGAATGAGTCTGGCATTGATACAGATCTATGATCAGAGAGAGACACAGTGGAATGAGTCTGGGATTGATACAGGGTTAAGATGAGAGAGAGTAAAAGTGGAATGAGTCTGGGATTGATACAGGGCTTTGATGAGAGAGAGAGAGTGACAGTGGAATGAGTCCGGGATTGATACAGGGTTATGATGAGAGAGAGTAAAAGTGGAATGAGTCTGGGATTGATACAGGGCTATGATGAGAGAGAGAGTGACAGTGGAATGAGTCTGGGATTGATTCAGGTCTGTAATGAGTTAGAGTGACAGTGGAATGAGTCTGGGATTGATACAGGGCTATGATGAGAGAGAGAGAGTGACAGTGGAATGAGTCCGGGATTGATAGAAGTCTATGATGAGATAGAGAGTGACAGTGGAATGAGTCTGGGATTGATACAGGTCTATGATGAGTTAGAGTGACAGTGGAATGAGTCTGGGATTGATACAGGGCTATGATGAGAGAGAGAGAGAAGGTGGAATGAGTCTGGGATTGATACAGGGCTATGATGAGAGAGAGAGTAACAGTGGAATGAGTCTGGAATTGATACAGGGCTATGATGAGAGAGAGAGACAGTGGAATGTGTCTGGGATTGATACAGGGCTATGGTGAGAGAGAGAGACACACAGTGGAATGAGTCTGGCATTGATACAGATCTATGATCAGAGAGAGACACAGTGGAATGAGTCTGGGATTGATACAGGGCTATGACGAGAGAGAGAGAAAATGGAATGAGCCTGGGATTGATACAGTGGTTTGCTGAGAGAGAGTGACAGTGGAATGACTCCGGGATTGATCCAGGTCTAGGATGAGATAGAGAGTGACAATGGAATGAGTCTGGGATTGATGCAGGGCTATGATGTGAGAGAGACACAGTGGAATGAGTCTGGGATTGATACAGGGCTATGATGAGAGAGAGAGAGAAACCGTGGATTGCTTCTGGGATTGATACAAGGCTATGATGAGAGAGAGACACAGTGGAATGAGTTTGGGATTGATACAGGGCTATGATGAGAGGGAGAGACACAGTGGAATGAGTCTGGCATTGATACTGGTCTATGATGAAAGAGAGAGACACAGAGGAATGAGTAAGGGATTGATACAGGGCTATGATGTGAGAGGGAGTGACAGTGGAATGAATCCGGGATTGATACAGGTCTATGATGAGATAGAGAGTGACAGTGGAATGAGTCTGGGATTGATACAGCACTATGATGAGAGAGACACAGTGGAATGAGTTTGGGATTGATACAGGGCTATGATGAGAGAGACACAGTGTAATGAGTATGGGATTGACACAGGGCTATGATGCGAGAGAGACAGTGGAATGAGTCTGGGATTGATACAGGGCTATGATGAGAGAGAGGGAGACAGTGGAATGAGTCTGGGATTGATACAGGTCTATGATGAGAGAGAGAGATAGTGGAATGAATCTGGGATTGATTCAGGTCTATGATGAGCGAGAGACACAGTGGAATGAGTCTGGGATTCATACAGGTCGATGATGAGAGAGAGACACAGTGGACTGAGTTTGCGATTGACACAAGGCTCTGATGAGAGAGAGAGTGACAGTACAATGAATCTGGGATTGATACATGGTATGATGTGAGAGAGAGACAGTGGAATGAGTCTGGGATTGATACAGGGCTATGATGTGAGAGAGAGATAGTGGAATGAGTCTAGGATTGATACAGGTCTATGATGAGACAGAGAGACACAGTGGAATGAGTCGGGGATTGATACGGGGCTATGATGAGAGAGAGACACAGTGGAATGAGTTTAGGATTGATACAGATCTATGATGAGAGAGAGAGAGAGAGAGAGACAGAGGAATGAGTCTGGGATTGATAGAGGGCTATGATGAGAGACAGAGAAGGTGGAATGAGACTGGGATTGATACAGGCGTTTGTTGAGAGAGAGTGACAGTGGAATGAGTGTGGGATTGATACAGGGCTATGATGAGGGACAGTGACAGTGGCATGACTCCGGGATTGATGCAGGTCTATGATGAGAGAGGGAGACAGTGGATTGAGTCTGGGATTGATACAGGGCTATGATGAGAGAGAGAGAGAGACAGTGGAATGAGTTTGGGATTGGTACAGGGCTATGATGAGAGAGAGAGAGACAGAGTGGAATGATTCTGGCATTGATACAGATCTATGATGATTGAGAGAAAGAGAGAGAGAGAGACAGTGGAATTAGTCTGGGATTGTTACGGGGCTATGATGAGAGAAAGACACAGTGGAATGAGTCTGGGATTGATACAGGGCTATGATGAGAGACAGAGACAGACAGTGGATTTAGTCTGGGATTGATACAGGTCTATGATGAGAGAGAGAGAGAAAGACAGTGGAACGAGTCAGGGATTGATACAGATCGTTAATGACAGAGAGAGACAGTGGAATGAGTTTAGGATTATTACAGGGCTATAATGAGAGTGAAAGAGAAACACTGGAATGAGTCTGGGATTGATACAGGGCTATGATGAGAGAGAGACACATTGGAATGAGTCTGGGATTGATACAAGGCTATGATGGGAGAGAGAGTGACAGTGGAATGAGTCTGGCATTGATTCAGGTCTATAATGAGTTACAGTGACAGTGGAATCAGTCTGGGATTGATACAAGGCTATGATGAGAGAGAGAAACAGTGGAATGAGTCTGGTATTGATACAGGGCTATGATGAGAGAGAGAGTGACAGTGGAATGAGTCCGGGATTGATAGAAGTCTATGATGAGATAGAGAGTGACAGTGGAATCAGTCTGGGATTGATACAGGTCTATGATGAGTTAGAGTGACATTGGAATGAGTCTGGGATTGATAATGGGCTAGGATGAGAGAGAGAGAAATTTGAATGAGCCTCGGATTGATACAGGGGTTTGTTGACAAAGAGTGACAGTGGAATGACTCTGGGATTGATCCAGGTCTAGGATGAGATAGAGAGTGACAGTGGAACGAGTCTGGGATTGATACAGGAGTATGATGAGAGAACACAGTGGAATGAGTCTGGGATTGATACAGGGCTCTGATGAAAGAGACACAGTGTAATGAGTCTGGGATTGACACAGGGCTATGATGGGAGAGAGGGAGACAGTGGAATGAGTCTGGGATTGATACAGGTCTATGATGAGAGAGAGAGATAGTGGAATGAGTCTGGAATTGATAGAGGGTTGAGATGAGTGAGAGACACAGTGGAATGAGTCAGGGATTGATACGGGGCTATGATGAGAGAGAGAGAGAGAGACAGTGGAATGAGTCTGGGATTGATTCAGGGCTATGATGAGAGAGAGAGAAAATTGAATGAACCTGGGATTGTTACAGGGCTATGATGAGAGAGAGAGAGACAGTGGAATGAGTCTGGGATTGATACAGGGCTATAATGAGATAGAGTGACAATGGAATGAGTCTGGGATTGATGCAGGGCTATGATGTGAGAGAGACCAAGTGGAATGAGTCTGAGATTGATACAGGTCTATGATGAGAGAGAGAGACACAGAGGAATGAGTCAGGGATTGATACGGGGCTATGATGAGAGAGAGAGAGAGACAGTGGAATGAGTCTGGGATTAATACAGGGCTATGATGAGAGAGAGAGTGAAACAGTGGAATGAGTCTGGGAATGATACGGGGCTATGATGAGAGAGAGAGTGACAGTGGAATGAGTCTGGGATTGATACAGGGCTATGATGAGATAGAGCGTGACAGTGGAATGAGTCTGGGATTGATACAGGTCTATAATGAGATAGAGTGACAATGGAATGAGTCTGGGATTGATGCAGAGCTATGATGTGAGAGAGACACAGTGGAATGAGTCTGAGATTGATACAGGTCTATGATGAGATAGAGTGACAATGGAATGAGTCTGGGATTGATACAGGGCTATGATGAGAGAGGGACACAGTGGAATGAGTCTGGGATTGATACAGGGCTCTGATGAGATAGAGACAGAGAGGAATGAGTTAGGGATTGATACAGGGCTATGATGAGAGAGAGAGACACAGAGGGATGTGTAAGGGTTTGATACAGGGCTATGATGAGAGAGGGAGTGACAGTGGAATGAGTCCGGGATTGATACAGGTCCATGATGAGATAGAGAATGACAGTGGAATGAGTCTGGGATTGATACAGGGCTCTGATGAGAGAGAGAGGGAGACAGTGGAATGGGTCTGGGATTGATACAGGACTTGGATGAGAGAGAGAGAGAGAGAGAGACAGTGGAATGAGTCTGGGATTGATACAAGAGAATGATGAGAGAACACAGTGGAATGAGTCTGGGATTGATAGAGGGCTCTGATGAAAGAGACACAGTGTAATGCGTCTGGGATTGACACAGGGCTATGATGGGAGAGAGAGACAGTGGAATGAGTCAGGGATTGATACAAGGCTATGATGAGAGAGAGACACAGTGAAATGAGTCTGGGATTGATACAGGGCTCTGATGAGAGAGAGAGGGAGACAGTGGAATGGGTCTAGGATTGATACTGGGCTATGATGAGAGAGAGAGAGAGAGAGAGACACAGTGGAATGAGTCTGGGATTGATACAGGGCTATGGTGAGAGAGACAGTGACAGTGGAATTAGTCCGGGATTGATAGAAGTCTATGATGAGATAGAGAACGACAGTGGAATGAGTCTGGGATTATTACATGGCTATGAAGCGAGAGAGTGTGACAGTGGAATGAGTCTGGGATTGATACAGGTCTATGATGAGAGAGAGACAAACTGGAATGAGTCTGGGATTGATACAGGCCTCTGATGACAAAAAGAGAGAGACAGTGGAATGAGTCTGGGATTGATACAGGGCTATGATGAAAGAGAGACAAACTGGAATGAGTCTGGGATTGATACAGGCCTCTGATGACAAAAAGAGAGAGACAGTGGAATGAGTCTGGGATTGATACAGGGCTATGATGGGAAAGAGAGACAGTGGAATGAGTTTAGGATTGATACAGATCTATGATGAGAGAGAGAGAGAGATAGACAGTGGAATGAGTCTGGGATTGATACAGGTCTATGATGAGAGAGAGAAAAATAGGAATGAGTCTTGGATTGATACAGGGCTTTGATGAGAGAGAGACACAGTGGAATGAGTTTGGGATTGACACAGGGCTATGATGAGAGAGAGAGTGACAGTAGAATGAATCTGGGATTGATACAGGGTATTATGTGAGAGAAAGACAGTGGAATGAGTGTGGGATTGATACAGGGCTATGATGAGAGAGAGGCAGACAGTGGAATGAGTCTGGGATTGATACAGGTCTATGATGAGAGAGAGAGATAGTGGAATGAATCTGGGATTGATACAGGTCTATGATGAGCGAGAGACACAGTGGAATGAGTCAGGGATTGATACAGGAGTATGATGAGAGAGACAGAGTGGAATGAGTTTGGGATTGATACAGGGCTATGATGAGAGAGAGAGAGACACAGTGGAATGAGTCTGGCATTGATACAGATCTATGATGAGAGAGAGAGAGAGAGAGACAAAATTGAATGAGCCTGGGATTGATACAGGGGTTTGTTGATAAGGAGTGACAGTGGAATGACTCCGGGATTAATCCAGGTGTAGGATGAGATAGAGAGTAACAGTGGATTGAGTCTGGGATTGATACAGGAGAATGATGACAGAACACAGTGGAATGAGTCTGGGATTGATACAGGGCTCTGATGAAAGAGACACAGTGTAATGAGTCTGGGATTGACACAGGGCTATGATGGGAGAGAGAGACAGTGGAATGAGTCAGGGAATGACACAAGGCTATGATGAGAGAGAGACACAGTGAAATGAGTCTGGGATTGATACAGGGCTACGATGAGAGGGTGAGAGAGAGAGAGACAGTGGAATGAGTCAGGGATTGATACACGGCTATGATGAGAAAGAGAGAAAGTGGAATGAGTCTCGGATTGATAAAGGTCTATGATGAGAGAGAGAGACACAATGGAATGAGTCAGGGATTGATACAGGGCTATGATGAGAGAGAGAGAAAGTGGAATGAATCTGCGATTGATACAGGGCTTTGATGAGAGCGAGACACAGTGGAATGAGTATGGGATTGACACAAGGCTATGATGAGAGCGAGACACAGCGGAATGAGTCTGGGATTGATACAGGGCTCTGATGAGAGAGAGAGGGAGACAGTGGAATGGGTCTGGGATAGATACAGGTCAATGATGAGAGAGAGAAAAAGTGGAATGAGTCTGGGATTGATACAGGGCTTGGATGAGAGAGAGAGAGAGAGAGAGACAGTGGAATGAGTCTGAGATTGATTCAGGGCTAGGATGAGAGAGAGAAACAGTGCAATGAGTCTGGAATTGATACAGGGGTATGATGAGAGAGAGAGACAGTGGAATGAGTCTGGGATTGATACAGGTCTATGATGAGAGAGAGAAAAAGAGGAATGAGTCTTGGAATGATACAGGGCTTTGATGAGAGAGAGACACAGTGGAATGAGTTTGGGATTGACACAGGGCTATGATGAGAGAGAGAGTGACAGTAGAATGAATCTGGGATTGATACAGGGTATGATGTGAGAGAGAGACAGTGGAATGAGTGTGGGATTGATACAGGGCTATGATGAGAGAGAGGGAGACAGTGGAATGAGTCTGGGATTGATACAGGGCTATGATGAGAGAGAGAGAGATAGTGGAATGAATCTGGGATTGATACAGGTCTATGATGAGCGAGAGACACAGTGAAATGAGTCTGGGATTGATGCAGGGCTATGATGAGAGAGAGAGAGAGACACAGTGGAATGAGTCAAGGATTGATACAGGGCTATGATGAGAGAGAGACACAGTGGAATGAGTTTAGGATTGATACAGATCTATGATGAGAGAGAGAGAGAGAGATAGACAGTGGAATGAGTCTGGGATTGATACAGGGCTATGATGAGAGAGAGAGACAGTGGAATGAGTCTGGGATTGATGCAGGTCTATGATGAGAGAGAGAAAAAGAGGAATGAGTCTGGGATTGATACAGGGCTATGATAAGCGAGAGACACAGTGGAATGAGTCTGGGATTGATACAGGGCGATGATGAGAGAGAGAGAAAGTGAAATGAGTCTCGGATTGATACAGGTCTATGATGAGAGAGAGACAGTGGAATGAGTCAGGGATTGATACAGGGCAATGATGAGAGAGAGAGAGACACAGTGGAATGAGTCTGGCATTGATACAGATCTATGATGAGAGAGAGAGAGAGAGAGAGACAAAATTGAATGAGCCTGGGATTGATACAGGGGTTTGTTGAAAAGGAGTGACAGTGGAATGACCCCGGGATTGATCCAGGTCTAGGATGAGATAGAGAGTAACAGTGGATTGAGTCTGGGATTGATACAGGAGAATGATGAGAGAACACAGTGGAATGAGTCTGGGATTGATACAGATTTATGATTAGAGAGAGAAATAGTGGAATGAGTCTGGGATTGATACAGGGCTATGATGAGAGAGAGACAGAGACAGTGGAATGAGTTTGGGATTGATACAGATTTATGATTAGAGAGAGAAATAGTGGAATGAGTCTGGGATTGATACAGGGCTATGATGAGAGAGAGACAGAGACAGTGGAATGAGTTTGGGATTGGTACAGGGCTATGATGAGAGAGAGAGAGACAGTGGAATTAGTCTGGGATTGTTACGGGGCTATGATGAGAGACAGAGACAGACAGTGGAATGAGTCTGGGATTGATACAGGGCTATGATGAGAGACAGAGACAGACAGTGGAATGAGTCTGGGATTGATACAGGGCTATGATGAGAGAGAGAGAGAAAGACAGTGGAACGAGTCTGGGATTGATACAGATCGTTAATGACAGAGGGAGACAGTGGAATGAGTTTAGGATTATTACAGGGCTATGATGAGAGAGAGCGAGAAACACTGGAATGAGTCTGGGATTGATACAGGGCTATGATGAGAGAGAGAGAGAAAGAAACTGGAATGAGTCTTGGATTGATACAGGGCTATGATGAGAGAGAGTAACAGTGGAATGAGTCTGGGATTGATACAGGGCTATGATGAGAGAGAGAGTGACAGTGGAATGAGTCCGGGATTGATAGAAGTCTATGATGAGATAGAGAGTAACAGTGGAATGAGTCTGGGATTGATACAGGGCTATGATGAGAGAGACACAGTGGAATGAGTTTGGGATTGATACAGGGCTATGATGAGAGAGAGAGACACACAGTGGAATGAGTCTGGTATTGATACAGATCTATGATCAGAGAGTGACACAGTGGAATGAGTCTGGGATTGATACAGGGCTATGATGAGAGAGAGAGAAATTTGAATGAGCCTGGGATTGATACAGGGGTTTGTTGAGAAAGAGTGACAGTGGAATGACTCTGGGATTGATCCAGGTCTACGATGAGATAGAGAGTGTCAGTGGAATGAGTCTGGGATTGATACAGGAGTATGATGAGAGGACACAGTGGAATGAGTCTGGGATTGATACAGGGCTCTGATGAAAGAGACACAGTGTAATGAGTCTGGGATTGACACAGGGCTATGATGGGAGAGAGGGAGACAGTGGAATGAGTCTGGGATTGATACAGGTCTATGATGAGAGAGAGAGATAGTGGAATGAGTCTGGAATTGATACAGGTCTAAGATGAGCGAGAGACACAGTGGAATGCGACGGGGATTGATACAGGGCTATGATGAGAGAGAGAGAGAGACAGTGGAATAGGTCTGGGATTGATACAAGGCAATGAAGAGAGAGAGACACAGTGGAATGAGTCTGGGATTGATACAGGGCTATGATGAGAGAGAGAGAAAGTGGAATGAGTCTCGGATAGATACAGGTCTATGATGAGAGAGAGACACAGTGGAATGAGTCAGGAATTGATACAGGGCTGTGATGAGAGAGAGAGAGAGAGAGAAAGAGTGAGAGTGGAATGAGTATGGGATTGATACGGGGCTATGATGAGAGAGACAGAGTGGAATGAGTCTGGGATTGATACAGGGCTATGATGAGAGAGAGAGAGAGAGACAGTGGAAAGAGTCTCGCATTGATACGGATCAATGATGAGAGAGAGACACTGTGGAATGTGTTTGGGATTGATACAGGTCTATGATGAGAGGGAGACACAGTGGAATGAGTCTGGGATTGATACAGGGCTATGATGAGAGAGACACAGTGGAATGAGTTTGGGACTAATACAGGACTATGATAAGATAGAGAGTGACAGTGGAATGAGTCTGGGATTGATACAGGGCTATGATGAGAGAGAGAGACACACAGTGGAATGAGTCTGGCATTGATACAGATCAATGATCAGAGAGAGACACAGTGGAATGAGTCTGCGATTGATACAAGGCTATGATGAGAGAGAGAGAAAATTGAATGAGCCTGGGATTGATACAGGGCTATGATGAGAGAGAGAGAGTGACAGTGGAGTGAGTCTGGGATTGATACAGGGCTATGATGAGAAAGGGACACAGTGGAATGAGTCTGGGATTGATACAGGGCTATGATGAGAGAGAGAGAGACACAGTGGAATCCTTCTGGGATTGATACAAGGTTATGATGAGAGAGAGACACAGTGGAATGAGTTTTGGATTGATACAGGGCTATGATGAGAGAGAGAGACACAGAGGAATGAGTACGGGATTGATACAGGGCTATGATGAGAGAGGGAGTGACAGTGGAATGAGTCCGGGATTGATACAGGTCTATGATGAGATAGAGAGCGACAGTGGAATGAGTCTGGGATTGATACAGCACTATGCTGAGAGAGACACAGTGGAATGAGTTTGGGATTGATACAGGGCTCTGATGAGATAGAGACACAGAGGAATGAGTTTGGGATTGATACAGGGCTATGATGAGAGACAGAGAGACAGTGGAATGATTTTGGGATTGATAGAGGTCTTTGATGAGAGACGGAGAGAGAGACAGTGGAATGAGTCTGGGATTGATACAGGTCTATGATGAGAGAGAGAGACAGTGGAATGAGTCAGGGATTGATACTGGGCTATGATGAGAGAGAGAGACAGTGGAATGAGTCTGGGATTGATACAGGGCTAGGATGAGAGAGAGAAATTTGAATGAGCCTCGGATTGATACAGGGGTTTGTTGACAAAGAGTGACAGTGGAATGACTCTGGGATTGATCCAGGTCTCGGATGAGAGAGAGAGTGACAGTGGAACGAGTCTGGGATTGATACAGGAGTATGATGAGAGAACACAGTGGAATGAGTCTGGGATTGATAGAGGGCTCTGATGAAAGAGACACAGTGTAATGAGTCTGGGATTGACACAGGGCTATGATGGGAGAGAGGGAGACAGTGGAATGAGTCTGGGATTGATACAGGTCTATGATGAGAGAGAGAGATAGTGGAATGAGTCTGGAATTGATAGAGGTCTAAGATGAGTGAGAGACACAGTGGAATGAGGCAGGGATTGATACGGGGCTATGATGAGAGAGAGAGAGAGACAGTGGAATGAGTCTGGGATTGATTCAGGGCTATGATGAGAGAGAGAGAAAATTGAATGACCCTGGGATTGATACAGGGCTATGATGAGAGAGAGAGAGACAGTGGAATGAGTCTGGGATTGATAAAGGGCTATAATGAGATAGAGTGACAATGGAATGAGTCTGGGATTGATGCAGGGCTATGATGTGAGAGAGACCAAGTGGAATGAGTCTGAGATTGATACTGGTCTATGATGAGAGGGAGAGACACAGTGGAATGAGTCTGGCATTGATACAGGTCTATGATGAGAGAGAGAGACACAGAGGAATGAGTCAGGGATTGATACAGTGCTATGATGAGATAGAGCGTGACAGTGGAATGAGTCTGGGATTGATACAGGTCTATAATGAGATAGAGTGACAATGGAATGAGTCTGGGAGTGATGCAGAGCTATGATGTGAGAGAGATACAGTGGAATGAGTCTGAGATTGATACAGGTCTATGATGAGATAGAGTGACAATGGAATGAGTCTGGGATTGATACAGGGCTATGATGAGAGAGGGACACAGTGGAATGAGTCTGGGATTGATACAGGGCTATGATGAGAGAGAGAGAGAAACAGTGGAATGAGTCTGGGATTGATACGGGGCTATGATGAGAGAGAGACACAGTGGAATGAGTTTGGGATTGATACAGGGCTATGATGAGAGAGAGAGACACAGAGGAATGAGTAAGGGATTGATACTGGGCTATGATGAGAGAGGGAGTGACAGTGGAATGAGTACGGGATTGATACAGGTCTATGATGAGATAGAGAGTGACAGTGGAATGAGTCTGGGATTGATACAGCACTATGTTGAGAGAGACACAGTGGAATGAGTTTGGGATTGATACAGGGCTCTGATGAGATAGAGACAGAGAGGAATGAGTTAGGGATTGATACAGGGCTATGATGAGATAGACACACAGAGGAATGAGTTTGGGATTGATACAGGGCTATGATGAGAGACAGAGAGACAGTGGAATGATTTTGGGATTGATAGAGGTCTACGATGAGAGACGGAGAGAGAGACAGTGGAATGAGTTTGGGATTGATACAGGGCTCTGATGAGAGAGAGACAGAGGAATAAGTCTGGGAATGATACAGGGCAATGATGAGAGACACAGTGGAATGAGTCTGGGATTGATACAGGTCTATGATGAGAGAGTGAGAGTGAGACAGTGTAATGAGTTTGCGATTAATCCAGGTCTATGATGAGAGAGAGACAGTGGAATGAGTCTGGGATTGATACAGTGCAGTGGAGAAATGTATTGTGGCGCAGGAGAATGATGAACTCAGTCACTGTCTCAGCTGGAAACACAAACCGTAAGGAAAGGGCTGGGTGCTAATCAATGAAGCTTTACAGTTGAAGAAAGTCTCTTTAATCACACTCTCCGTCATCTGGGATTGGGGGTGATATGTTAACTTTGTTTGAGGAATTCTATTGGACAATAAACAGAGATAGCAATAAACTGAACATTTTCGGTTAGCAATCTTTGCGGGGGCGACGCAACATTCTAACAATCCCAGAATCCCAGGATAGTAACAGTTCAGAAGGAGGCCATTCGGCTCATCGTGTCTGCACCGGCTCTCTGAGCATTATAACTTAGTGCCCATCTCCTGCCTGTTCCCTGTACCCCAGCACACTGTTTCTATTTAAATAACCATTCCATGTCCTCCTGAATGCCTCAATCAAACCTGCCTCCACCACACTTCCAGGCAGTGCATTCCAAACCCTAACTGCTCGCTGTGTGAAAAAAACATTTTCTCACCTCACATTTACTTTGTTTGCAAAACACTTTGAAACTGTGCCCTCTGGTTCTTCACCTGTTGACGATTTTGAACAGTTTCTCCGTAGAGACTCTGTCCAGAAACCTCATGATTTTTAAATCTTCCATCAATTCTCCTCACTCCCAACTGCTCCAATCTTTCCTCATTACTGAAGCGCCTCATCCCTGGAACCATTCTGGTAAACCTCTTCTGCACTCTCTCCAATGCGTTCACACCCTTCCCATAGTGTGGCGCCCAGAAATGTGCACAGTACTCCAGCTGAGATCGAACCATTGTCTTATCTAAGTTCATCATAACCTCCCTGCTCTTGTGCTCTATGTCCCTGTTAATGAAGTTTAGAATACTGCATGCTTTAGAAACAGCTCTCTCTACCTCTCCTGTCACCTATAATAACTTATGTACATATACACCCAGGACTCCCTGCTCCTGCACACCCTTTAGAATACTATCCTTACAAGATAGTTTAATATTTTTGGGATAAAATATCGGGGGAAGGATCTGAAGGGCTTTGGAGATGGTGTGAGATTGGACTGGCTGGACCAGCATCAGGGAGGAGGTACTTCAGTTAACCTGGAGAGACTGAAGTCTCTATTAAATCTCCTCCTGAGAGCAGAGAAGATTAAGAGGAGATTTAATGGAGGCTTTCAAAATCATTAAAAGTTTCACCGTCTCCCCACTGGCAGGAGTTTTTCTGACCAAAGGACATAGACTGAAGATGAAGGCAAAAGATCCACAGAGAAGGAGAAGTGATTCCCCACAGCGAGGTGTTGTGAACTTGAAGCTGCTGTCTGAATGGAGCGGACAAATAGGAATTGAAGAATAATTGAAGGCAAACAATTCCACCATTCTGTTTCCCAAGTCTTCCCTTGGAAGTGCTCGATACGTAAAGTACTGACTTCCTCATACCTATTCCTACGACAATCTGATAGTGATCTCCCTGCACCAGATGGAATGCAGTTTGTCAGCTTCTACGGGAAGGGACGGCTCCAGGGCAAAAAACTATTTTAGAAAAACATGCCTGCGTAAACACATTGCCGGCCAAAGGTTTTATTTAGCAGTTTTGGATACCACACCGATGAGATTTCGGTCTGTTTCGAGTGCACCTCAATTGCGCCCTCTCATCTCTGAATCTGAAGTTCGTCGGCTCAGGAAACTACTCGAGAGGTTTCAGCCCTATGAAACAGCGCTTACCACTTTGGCACCAGTTATGCATTGATCCCTCAGTGCTGGTCCTCTGGCACTGCAGCACTCCCTCAGTACTGACCCTCCGACAGTGCAGCGTTCCCTCAGTCCTGACCCTCCCACAGTGCAGCACTCCCAACAGTGCTGACCGTCCGACACTGCAGCACTCCCTCAGTACTGACCTTCTGATCGTGCAGCAGTCATTCATTACTGACCCTCTGATTTTTTTTTTTTTTTTTTTGTAAAAATATACTTTATTCATAAAATATCTTCAATCACATTCCAAACCATTTCAAAAACAACATTACAAGGGTACAATCCAGGTTAAACTTTTACAAAATGTATCAGCAGGTGCATCAGTACAAACAATATTACAATCATTTACAGCCTTTCATTTTGATCTGTACAGCCCGAGGGGCTCTAAACAGTTCCCAGTCTCTCGGTGCGCTGTGGTAGAAAGGTCTTAGACAGCGACCCTTCCCCATTGCGCCTTTGCGGCAGCTGCCCCAAGCTTTAGTGCGTCCCTCAGCACGTAGTCCTGGACTTTGGATTGTGCCAGTCCGCAACAATCGGTCGGGGACAACTCTTTGTGCTGGAAGACCAACAAGTTTCGGGCAGACCAAAGCGCCTCTTTCACCGAGTTGATGATCCTCCAGCTGCAGTTGATGTTTGTCTCGGTGTGTGTCCCTGGGAACAGCCCGTAGAGCACAGAGTCCTGTGTCACAGAACTGCTCGGGATGAACCTCGACAGCAACCACTGCATCTCTCTCCAGACTTTCTTTGCAAAGGCACAATCCACAAGGAGGTGAACAACGGTCTCTTCCCCACCGCAGCCACCTCGAGGGCAACGTGCAGAGGGGGTGAGCTTCCTGGCGTGTAGGAAGGATCTGACGGGGAGGGCCTTTCTCACCACCAGCCAAGCTACGTCTTGGTGCTTGTTGGAAAGTTCTGGCGATGAGGCATTCTGCCAAATGACTTTGACAGTCTGCTCGGGGAACCATCCCACAGGGTCCACCCTCTCCTTATCCCTCAGGGCCTCTAGGACGTTACGTGCTGACCACTGCCTGATGGACTTGTGGTCAAAGGTGTTTTTCTGCATAAATTTTTCCACCAGGGACAGGTGGTACGGCACGGTCCAACTACTTGGAGCGTTCCGCGGCAGCGTGGCCAGACCCATCCTTCGCAACACCGGGGACAGGTAGAACCTCAGCACGTAGTGACACTTGGTGTTTGCGTACTGAGGGTCTACGCACCGCTTGATGCAGCCACACACAAAGGTGGCCATCAGTATGAGGGCGATGTTGGGCACGTTTTTTCCCCCTTTATCTAGAGGCTTGTACATCGCGTCCCTGCGGACACGATCCATTTTCGACCTCCAGATAAAGCGGAAGATGGCTCGAGTGATCGCCGTCGCGCAGGAGTCTGGAATGGGCCAGACCTGCGCCACGTACAGCAACAGCGAGAGTACCTCACTCCTGATGACCAGGTTCTTACCCGCAATGGAGAGGGAGCGTCGCTCCCACATGCCCAGTTTCCTTTTCACCATAGCCACTCGCTCCTTCCAGTTTCTAACGCATGCCCCGGTCCCTCCGAACCATATCCCCAGCACCTTCAGGCCGTCAGCCCTGACAGTGAAGGGGACAAAGGATCGGTCAGCCCAGTTCCCAAAGAACATGGCCTCGCTCTTCCCACGATTTACCTTGGCTCCCGAGGCCAGTTCGAACTGGTCGCAGATGTGCATCAGTCTGCGCACCGACAGCGGATCCGAGCAGAAGACGGCGACGTCGTCCATGTACAGGGAGGCTTTTACCTGAGTGCCTCCACTGCCTGGGATCGTCACTCCTCTTATGCCCGGATCCTTCCTGATGGACTCTGCAAAGGGTTCTATGCAACACACGAAAAGGACAGGCGAGAGAGGACAGCCCTGCCTGACTCCAGATTTAATCGGAAAGCTATCTGTTTCCCACCCGTTGATTGAGACTGCGCTACTGATGTTAGTGTAGAGCAGTTGGATCCAATTTCGAATTCCCTCCCCAAAGCCCATTTTGGAGAGCACATCCCCCATGTAGGTGTGCGATATTCTGTCAAAGGCCTTCTCCTGATCCAAGCTGATGAGGCAGGTATCCACACCCCTGTCCTGTACATAGGCAATCGTATCCCTGAGCAGCGCCAGGCTGTCAGAGATCTTCCTGCCTGGCACAGAGCAGGTCTGGTCAGGGTGAATCACCAATTCCAGAGCGGATTTGACCCGATTGGCGATGACCTTGGACAGAATCTTATAGTCCATATTCAACAGTGAAATGGGTCGCCAATTTCTAATTTCCTCCCTTTCCCCCTTGTGCTTGTAGATGAGGGTGATGATGCCTTTCCTCATGGATTCTGACATACTACCGGCCAGGAGCATACTCTCGTACACCCCTAGCAGGTCTGGGCCGATCAAGTCCCACAGAGCCGAATACAACTCCGCCGGCAAGCCGTCGCTTCCGGGAGTTTTACTCTTCTCGAAGGACTCGAGGGCCTTAGTCAGTTCGTCAGGAGTTAGCGGTTTGTCTAGGCTCTCCCGCGTACTGTGGTCTAAGACCTCCGTGATAGAGGACAGGAAGGACTGGGAGGCCGTGCTGTCCGTGGGCTTCACGTCATACAGTCCGGCATAAAAGGATTTGCTGATCCTCAGAATGTCGGACCGTGATGACTTTACTGAGCCGTCTTCTTCCTTCAGGCTGCTGATCACAGAGCGCTCTCTGTGTACCTTTTGGAAGAAGAAACGTGAGCACGTCTCATCCTGCTCCACGGAGCGGACTCTTGAACGGAAGATGATCTTGGAGGCCTCCGAGGCAAAGTGCGAGGCTTGCTGGCCCTTCACCTCTTGGAGCTCCTCCTTGACATCGACCCCCATCGACTGCAGCCGGAGCAGATTCTGCATCTTTTCCTGGAGTCGGGACATTTCCCTCTGTTCCTTTCTAGCTTTCTGGGTGCCTTTGCGGATGAAAAACCTCTTGATGCTTCCCTTGATCACTTCCCACCAGTGTGTCAGGGACTCAAAGAGGGGTTTCACGGTTCTCCAACCTTTGTAATCCCTCTTGAGCTCCTCAATGTTCTCTGGGGTCAGCAGTTGCACATTTAGCTTCCATGCCCCCCTGCCCACCCTCAGGTCTTCCTCCAAGTGGCAGTCCGCCAGTAGGAGGCAGTGGTCAGAGAAGAACACCGGCTTGACGTCGGTGGATCTGACTGTGAATGCACGGGACACAAACAGGAAGTCTATCCTGGAACGAATGGACCCGTCTGGCCGCGACCAGGTGTATCTACGCTGCGCTCCGTCTGCAGGGTTGCTGAAGACGTCGTGCAGCTTGGCATCCTTAACTGTTTCCATCAGGGATCTGGACGTAGCGTCCAATCTGCTTCCGGCCCTGCCGGATCGTCCAGCCGCTTCGATGATGCAGTTGAAGTCCCCGCCCAGAATGACCGGCCTGGAGGTCGCCAGCAGCAGTGGGAGCTGCTGAAAAACCTCCAGCCGCTCAGCCCCTTGTGCCGGGCCATACACGTTAATTAACCGGAGTGGAGCGTTCTTGTACATTACGTCTGCTACGAGGAGTCGCCCGCCCACCACCTCCTTGACCTCGGAGACGGTGAAGTTGCCTCCCCGCAGCAGAATACCCAGGCCGGAGGAACGAGAGTCGTTTCCGCCCGACCAGATCGATGGCCCGTGGGACCACCATCGTGACCATTGCCTGTAGGAGCTGAGGTGCGGTATCGCACACTCCTGCAGAAACAACAGGTCAGCTTTGACCTTGGCTAGGTAGTCCAAGGTCGCAACACATCGCGTAGTAGATTTAATGCTACGCACATTTATGGATACAATCTTTAAACCCATTTTAAAGCATTTATTCTCCTACCAAACCCACTGTCTCTGAGAGTCCCAGACCTTTAGTCTGCTCCTTCATACCCGTAGTGAGCTCAAATTCCTTCACTTTGGATGGGCTGAGGTAGATCTCCTTGGCCGTGTTCTGCTCCAGTGGCATCTGGAGGTTCACGTAGAGAGCGGGTTTTGAGATGACCTTTGCTGGAGAAGCTTCTCCAAAACTCACCCCCTCTGGGGTGTTGCTGTTCCCGGCTTCCTGGAGCTGGGGTGCGATGATTGCCTCACTGCTCCCAGATTCCAGGGGCTGTGGTGCACTGGCCTCCTCAGGTTGCAGGCAAAGTTGGGGTGCGCTGGTCTCCTTGTTGTCTCCAATTTTCTGGAGCTCGGGTGTCTCGTCCTCCAACGCCCTGGAGCTTTGCCGCCTCTTCTGTCGGTGCCGCTCTGGCACTTCATCATCCGAAGAGCTGCTGCCCTTGTCATCCGTGTCGGATGGGAGACGCCTCTTGCCGCTTCTCTGGGAAACGCCTTTGCTTCTTCTTCGCTCCCTCTTACTTTTCTTGTTCTTCACCGTCCGCCACTCCCCCTGCTGCTTTTCCACTGCTGCCTCCTCCTCCATTGATTCCTGAGGACTGGGAGGTTCAGAGGGTAGTGCTGTTGATTGGCTCTCTGTTGCCTCAATCTCTTTCTCCACCTTGTCTCTCTCTGTGTCCTCCTTTGTCCCGTTGAGCTCCCTGGGGGCCTTGGTGGTTGGAGTGACACGGAACCTTTCTTCTGCTTCCCCCTGGTCGGCTTTGGCTGCCTGTGCGTAAGTACGGCAGCGTTTGGGGCAGGTCCTGTAGAGGTGACTTGCCTCGCCACACAGGTTGCAGCACTTGGCCTGTTTGCAGTCTTTTGTCTGCTGCCCTTCCTGTTTGCAGATCTTGCAGAGGGAGGCGCTGCAGTTGGCCGCCACATGACCAGCCTTGCCGCATGAGCGACAATGCTTGGGTTGCCCAGCGTAGACCAGGTAGCCCCGGTTTCCCCCGATAGCGAAACTGGAGGGAGGGTGGAAAATGGCTCCCTTACCATCGGTCTTTAGCGTGACCTTAAACAGGCGTTTGCCTGTCCAGATCCCCAAGTCGTCTCGAATCTCGGTGCCGCTCCCCACCTTATCGAAGTACCTGGTGAGGAAGGTGACCACGTCGGCGACAGGGACGAAGGGGTTGTACACATGCACCATCACCTCACGTTCCCGTTGCAACGGCAGAGAGAAGTGCGGCTCCGCCGTCAGGATCTTCATCTCCGGCAGGTCTCTCTTCTCCTCGAACACCCTCAGGAGCCGGACGCAGTCTGCCACCCGCTTGAACGTGACGTCAAAATAACCGCCTTTGCGGGAGTCGTGCAGGGTGAAGATCTCCGTAGCTTGGAAGCCGCACGCCTTCAACAGGATCCTCCTGGTGAAGAAGCCCCGATCCATAGGTGATCCTCCTTCGCTGTGGTTCACCGTGACTCGGACGGTGATAGGTAACCCACGGTATAGATTTGGATTGCGATTGGTTATCGCCCTTCCATCCCGACCTTGCCATGGCAGGACCATGGTGTCGCCCCTGCAACACTTGATCTTAGCCAAAAGGCCGAGAAGCGATCACTTGATCTTAGCCAACTGACCCTCTGATAGTGCAGTGCTACCTCAGCACTGCCCTTCTGACAGTGGAGCACTCTCCCAATACTGTCACTGCAACAGTGCAGAGCTCACTCAGTACTGTCACTCTGACAGTACAGCACACCGGCAGTGCCAACATTCCAACAGTACACCATATTATTGTACTGTTGCAGTATAGTGATTTGTTTTCAGGTCCTCGTATTCTAGAGACCAGGAACTTGCGTTCAAATCCTATCTGGCACTCTGCAAATATAAATTGAAGGAATTAAGACATTCGGCAATAAAGGCGGGTATCTGAAATGACAGATTTGACAATATTGCAATCTCATGTAAACCCATCTGGATCACTAATACCCTTTACAGCAGAAAATCTGGTGGCCTGACCCAGTCTGGCCAATCTGTCACTCCAAACCAACAGCAATGTGCTTGACTCATGACTACCCCCTGAATTGCCCTCATAACATACTTAGTTATATTGAATAGTGACAGAAAAGCTCCAATCAGAATAAGGATGGTGAACTTCCAAGCATCGACCGAGGCACCAGAAAAGAAAATGGAGCACACACTGGGTATTACGGCACGACCATGGTGCTCAGTGGGATAGATTGAGAACAGATCTTGCAGCTCAAAATCAGGCATCAAAACACTGGGTAGTGGGACTAACTTGGGATTAATACAGGAGTGTAAGGAGGTAATGGGCGCAGCCTATGATTCATTTAGGGGTATGGCGTGAGAGGAGGACAGAGGGATTCATTTGGGTTTGATAGAGGGCAGTAAGAAATGAGCAGAATGTTAGGATTAGTTTGGGATTGATACAGGGCTACGATGAGAGAGAGAGACAGACAGTGGAATGAGTCTGAGATTGATAGAGGTCGTTGATGACAGAGAGAGACAGTGGAATGGGTTTGGGATTAATACAGGCTATGATGAGAGAGAGAGAGGCAGAGAGTGGAATGAGTCTGGGATTGATGCAGGGCTATGATGAGAGAGAGGGAGACAGTGGAATGAGACTGGGATTGATACAGGTCTATGATGAGAGAGAGAGATAGTGGAATGAATCTGGGATTGCTACAGGTCTATGATGAGCGAGAGACACAGTGGAATGAGTCTGGGATTCATACAGGGCTATGATGAGAGAGAGAGAGAGACAGTGGAACAGGTCTGGGATTGACACAAGGCTATGATGAGAGAGAGAGAGACAGTGGAATAAGTCTGGGATTGATACGGGGCTATGATGAGAGAGAAACAGAGACAGTGGAATGAGTCAGGGATTGATACAAGGCTATGATGAGAGAGTGACACAGTGAAATGAGTCTGGGATTGATACAGGGCTACGATGAGAGGGTGAGAGAGAGAGAGAAAGTGGAATGAGTCTGGGATTGATACACGGCTATGATGAGAAAAAGAGAAAGTGGAATGAGTCTCAGATTGATAAAGGTCTATGATGAGAGAGAGACACAGTGGAATGAGTCAGGGATTGATACAGGGCAATGATGAGAGAGAGACACAGTGGAATGAGTATGGGATTGACACAAGGCTATGATGTGAGCGAGACACAGTGGAATGAGTCTGGGCTTGATACAGGACTCTGATGAGAGAGAGAGGGAGAGAGAGAGTGGAATGAGTCTGGGATTGATACAGGGCTAGGAATGGAGAGAGAAACAGTGCAATGAGTCTGGAATTGATACAGGGCTATGATGAGAGAGGGAGACAGTGGAATGAGTCTGGGATTGATACACGGTCTATGGTGAGAGAGACAGTGACAGTGGAATCAGTCCGGGATTGATAGAAGTCTATGATGAGATAGAGAGTGACATGGAATGAGTCTGGGATTGAAGCAGGGCTAGGATGAGAGAGAGACACAGTGCAATGAGTCTGGAATTGATACAGGGCTATGATGAGAGAGAGACACAGTGGAATGAGTCTGGGATTGATACAGGGCTCTGATGAGAGCGAGAGACAGTGGAATGAGTCTGGGATTGATACAGGGCTAGGATGAGAGAGAGAAACAGTGCAATGAGTCTGGAATTGATACAGGGCTGTGGTGAGAGAGACAGTGACAGTGGAATTAGTCCGGGATTGATAGAAGTCTATGATGAGATAGAGAACGACAGTGGAATGAGTCTGGGATTGATACAGGTCTTTGATGAGAAAGAGACAGTGGAATGAGTTTGGGACTGATACAGGGCTATGATGAGAGAGAGAAAAAGTGGAATGAGTCTGGGACTGATACAGGGCTTTGATGAGAGAGAGACACAGTGGAATGAGTTTGAGATTGACACAGGGATATGATGAGAGAGAGAGAGAGAGAGAGAGTGGAATGAGTCTAGGATTGATACTGGGCTATGATGAGAGAGGGAGAGCGAGAGAGAGACAGTGGAATGAGTCTGGGATTGATACAGGGCTAGGATGAGAGAGAGAAACAGTGCAATGAGTCTGGGATTGATACAGGGCTTTGATGAGAGAGAGACACAGTGGAATGAGTTTGAGATTGACACAGGGATATGATGAGAGAGAGAGAGAGAGAGAGTGGAATGACTCTGGGATTGATACAGGTCTATGATGAGAGAGAGACAAACTGGAATGAGTCTGGGATTGATACAGGCCTCTGATGAGATAAAGAGAAAGAAAGTGGAATGAGTCTAGGATTGATACAGGTCTGTGATGAGATAGAGAGTGACATGGAATGAGTCTGGGATTGAAACAGGGCTAGGATGAGAGAGTGAAACAGTGCAATAAGTCTGTAATTGATACAGGGCCATGATGAGAGAGAGAGAGAGACAGTGGAATGAGTTTGGGATTGATACAGGGTTATGATGAGAGAGAGTGTAACAGTGGAATCAGTCTGGGATTGATACAGGTCTATGATGAGATAGAGACAAAGTGGAATGACTTTGGGATTGGTACTGGGTTATGATGAGAGAAAGAGTGACAGTGGAATGAGTCTGGGATTGATACTGGTCTATGATGAGAGAGAGACAGTGGAATGAGTTTGGGATTGATACAGGGCTATGATGAGAGAGGCACAGTGTAATCTGTCTTGGATTGACACAGGGCTATGATGTGAGAGAGACAGACAGTGGAATGAGTCTGGGATGGATACAGGTCTATGATGAGAGAGAGAGAAAATTGAATGAGCCTGGGATTGATACAGGGGTTTGTTGAGAAACAGTGACAGTGGAATGACTCTGGGATTGATCCAGGTCTAGGATGAGATAGGGAGTGACAGTGGAATGAGTCTGGGATTGATACAGGAGTATGATGAGAGAAAACAGTGGAATGAGTCAGGGATTGATACAGGGCTCTGTTGAAAGAGACACAGTGTAATGAGTCTGGGATTGACACAGGGCTATGATGAGAGACAGAGAGACAGTGGAATGAGTCTGGGATTGATACAGGGCTATGATGTGAGAGAGAGATAGTGAAATGAGTCTCGGATTGATACAGGTCTATGATGAGAGAGAGAGACACACAGTGGAATGAGTCTGGGATTGATACAGGGCTATGATGAGAGAGAGACACAGTGGAATGAGTTTAGGATTGATACAGATCTATGATGAGAGAGAGAGAGAGAGAGCCAGTGGAATGAGTCTGGGATTGATACGGGGCTATGATGAGAGAGAAACAGAGACAGTGGAATGAGTCAGGGATTGATACAACGCAATGATGAGAGAGAGACACAGTGAAATGAGTCTGGGATGGAAAGAGGGCTACGATGAGAGGGTGAGAGAGAGAGAGAAAGTGGAATGAGTCTGGGATTGATACAGGTCTATGACGAGCGAGAGACACAGTGGAATGAGTCTGGGATTGATACAGGAGTATGATGAGAGAGACAGAGTGGAATGAGTTTGGGATTGATACAGGGCTATGATGAGAGAGAGAGAGACACAGTGGAATGAGTCTGGCATTGATACAGATCTATGATGAGAGAGAGAGAGAGAGAGACAAAATTGAATGAGCCTGGGATTGATACAGGGGTTTGTTGATAAAGAGTGACAGTGGAATGACTCCTGGATTGATCCAAGTCTAGGATGAGATAGAGAGTGACAGTGGAATGAGTCTGGGAATGATACAGGAGAATGATGAGAGAACACAGTGGAATGAGTCTGGGATTGATAGAGGGCTCTGATGAAAGAGACACAGTGTAATGAGTCTGGGATTGACACAGGGGTGAGATGGAAGAGAGAGACAGTGGAATGAGTCAGGGATTGATACAAGGTTATGATGAGAGAGAGACACAGTGAAATGAGTCTGGGATTGATAGAGGGCTACGATGAGAGGGTGAGAGAGAGAGAGACAGTGGAATGAGTCTGGGATTGATACACGGCTATGATGAGAAAGAGAGAAAGTGGAATGAGTCTCGGATTGATAAAGGTCTATGATGAGAGAGAGACACAGTGGAATGAGTCAGGGATTGATACATGGCTATGATGAGAGATAGAGAGAGTGGAATGAATCTGGGATTGATACAGGGCTTTGATGAGAGAGAGACACAGTGGAATGAGTCTGGGTTTGACACAAGGCTAAGATGAGAGTGAGACACAGTGGAATGAGTCTGGGATTGATACAGGGCTCTGATGAGAGAGAGGGAGACAGTGGAATGAGTCTGGGATTGATACAGGTCTATGATGAGAGAGAGAAAAAGTGGAATGAGTCTGGGATTGATACAGGGCTTGGATGAGAGAGAGAGATAGAGAGAGAGAGAGAGACAGTGGAATGAGTCTGGGATTGATTCAGGGCCAGGATGAGAGAGAGAAACAGTGGAATGATTCTGGAATTGATACAGGGGTATGATGAGAGAGAGAGACAGTGGAATGTGTCTCGGATTGATACAGGTCTATGATGAGAGAGAGAGACAGTGGAATGAGTCTGGGATTGATACAGGGCTATGATGAGAGAGAGAGACAGTGGAATGAGTCTGGGATTGATACAGGGCTATGATGAGAGAGAGAAAAAGAGGAATGAGTCTTGGATTGATACAGGGCTTTGATGAGAGAGAGACACAGTGGAATGAGTTTGGGATTGACACAGGGATATGATGAGAGAAAGAGTGACAGTAGAATGAATCTGGGATTGATACAGGGTATGATGTGAGAGAGAGACAGTGGAATGAGTGTGGGTTTGATACAGGGCTATGATGAGAGAGAGGGAGACAGTGGAATGAGTCTGGGATTGATACATGAGCTATGATGAGAGAGGGACACAGTGGAATGAGTTTAGGATTGATACAGATCTATGATGAGAGAGAGAGAGAGAGAGACAGTGGAATGAGTCTGGGATTGATACGGGGCTATGATGAGAATGAGAGAAAGTGGGATGAGTCTCGGATTGATAAAGGTCTATGAAGAGAGAGAGACACAGTGGAATGAGTCAGGGATTGATACAGGTCTATGATGAGTGAGAGACACAGTGGAATGAGTTTGGGATTGACACAGGGCTATGATGAGAGAGAGAGTGACAGTAGAATGAATCAGGGATTGATACAGGGCTTTGATGAGAGAGAGACACAGTGGAATGAGTCTGGGATTGATTCAGGGGTCTGATGAGAGAGAAAGGGAGGCAGTGCAATGAGTCTGGGATTGATACAGGTCGATGATGAGAGAGAGAAAAAGTGGAATGAGTCTGGGATTGATACAGGGCTTTGATGAGAGAGAGACACAGTGGAATGAGTATGGGATTCACACAAGGCTATGATGAGAGAGAGAGTGACAGTACAATGAATCTGGGATTGATACAGGGTGTGATGTGAGAGAGAGACAGTGGAATGAGTCTGGGATTGATACAGGGCTATGATGAGAGTGAGAAACAGTGGAATGCGTCTGGGATTGATACAGGGCTATGATGAGAGAGAGAGTGACAGTGGAATCAGTCCGGGATTGATAGAAGTCTATGATGAGGTAAAGAGTGACAGTGGAATGAGTCTGGGATTGATTCAGGTCTATAATCAGTTAGAGTGAAAGTGGAATGAATCTGGGATTGATACAGGAGTATGATGAGAGAACACAGTCGAATGAGTCTGGGATTCATACAGGGCTATGATGGGAGAGAGGGAGACAGTGGAATGAGTCTGGGATTGATACAGGTCAATGATGAGAGAGAGAGATAGTGGAATGAGTCTGGAATTGATACAGGTCTATGATGAGCGAGAGACACAGTGGAATGAGTCAGGGATTGATACAGGGCTATGATGAGAGAGAGAGAAAGTGGAATAAGTCTCGGATTGATACAGGTCTATGATGAGAGAGAGACACAGTGGAATGAGTCAGGGATTGATACAGGGCTATGATGAGAGAGAGACAGAGAGACACAGTGGAATGAGTCTCGCATTGATACAGATCTATGATGAGAGGGAGACACAGTGGAATGAGTCTGGGATTGATACAGGGCTATGATGAGAGAGACACAGTGGAATGAGTTTGGGACTGATACAGGACTATGATGAGATAGAGAGTGACAGTGGAATGAGTCTGGGATTGATACAGGGCTATGATGAGAGAGACACAGTGGAATGAGTTTGGGACTGATACAGGACTATGATGAGATAGAGAGTGACAGTGGAATGAGTCTGGGATTGATACAGGGCTTTGATGAGAGAGACACAGTGGAATGTGTTTGGGACTGATACAGGACTATGATGAGGGAGAGAGTGACAGTACAATGAATCTGGGATTGATACAAGGTATGATGTGAGAGAGAGACAGTGGAATGAGTCTGGGATTGATACAGGGCTATGATGAGATAGAGACACAGTGGAATGAGTCTGGGATTGATACAGGGCTCTGATGAGAGAGAGAGGGAGACAGAGGAATGAGTCTTGGATTGATAAAGGTCTATGATGAGAGAGAGAGAAAGTGGAATAAGTCTGGGATTGATATAGGGCTTTGATGAGAGAGAGACACAGTGGAATGAGTTTGGGATTGATACAGGGCTATGATTAGAGAGAGTGACAGTGGAATGAGTCTGGGATTGATACAGGGCTATGATGAGAGAGAGAGAGAGAGAGAGTGGAATGAGTCAGGGATTGATACAAGGCTATGAGGAGATAGAGAGACACAGTGGAATGAGTTTGGGATTGATACAGGGCTATGATGAGAGGTAGAGATAGAGACAGTGGAATGAGTCAGGGATTGATACAAGGCTATGATGAGAGAGAGAGAGAAGGACAGTGGAACGAGTCTGGGATTGATACAGATCGTTGATGACATAGGGAAACAATGGAATGAGTTTAGGATTATTACAGGGCAATGATGAGAGAGAGAGAGAGAGAGGGAGAGAGAGAGAGTGGAATGAGTTTGGGATTGATACAGGGCAATGATCAGAGATTGAGAGAGAGACAGGGGAAAGAGTCTGGGATTGATAAAGGGCTATGATGAGAGAGAGAGACACTGGAATGAGTCTGGGATTAATACAGGGCAATGATGAGAGAGAGAGTGACAGTGGAATGAGACCGGTATTGATAGAAGTCTATGATGAGATAGAGAGTGACAGTGGAATGAGTCTGGGATTGATACAGGTCTATGACGAGTTAGAGTGCCAGTGGAATGAGTTTGGGATTGATACCGGACTATGATGAGATAGAGAGTGACAGCGGAATGACTGTGGGATTGGTACAGGGCTATGAAGAGAGAGAGAGACACATGGAGGAATGAGTCTGGCATTGATACAGATCTATGATCAGAGAGCGACACAGTGGAATGAGTCTGGGATTGATACATGGCTATGATGAGAGAGAGAGAGAGAGAGAGAGAGTGGAATGAGTCTGGGATTGATACAGGGCTATGATGAGAGAGAGAAAAAATGGAATGAGGCTGGGATTGATACAGGGGTTTGTTGAGAGAGAGTGACAGTGGAATGACTCCGGAGTTGATCCAGGTCTAGGATGAGATAGAGAGTGACAGTGGAATGAGTCTGGGATTGATAAAGGAGTATGATGATAGAACACAATGGAATGAGTCTGGGATTGACACAGGGCTCTGATGAAAGAGACACAGTGTAATGAGTCTGGGATTGACACAGGGCTATGATGGGAGAGAGAGACAGTGGAATGAGTGTGGGATTGATACAGGGCTATGATGAGAGAGAGGGAGACAGTGTAATGATTCTGGGATTGACACAGGGCTATGATGGGAGAGAGAGACAGTGGAATGAGTGTGGGATTGATACAGGGATATGATGAGAGAGAGGGAGACAGTGGAATGAGTCTGGGATTGATACAGGTCTATGATGAGCGAGAGACACAGTGTAATGAGTCTGGGATTCATACAGGGCTATGATGAGAGAGCGAGAGAGACAGTGGAATAGGTCTGGGATTGACACAGGGCTATGATAAGAGAGAGAGAGGGAGACAGTTGAATGAGTCAGGGATTGATACAGGACAATGATGAGAGAGAGAGAAA
This sequence comes from Cetorhinus maximus, assembly GCF_964194155.1. Classification (NCBI taxonomy): domain Eukaryota; kingdom Metazoa; phylum Chordata; class Chondrichthyes; order Lamniformes; family Cetorhinidae; genus Cetorhinus; species Cetorhinus maximus. The sequence goes on along the minus strand of NW_027596290.1, from coordinate 313,409 downwards.
GTGGAATGACTGTGGGATTGATACAGGGCTTTGATGAGAGAGAGACACAGTGGAATGAGTATGGGATTGACACAAGGCTATGATGAGAGCGAGACACAGTGGAATGAGTCTGGGATTGATACAGGTCTATGATGAGAGAGAGAAAATGTGGAATGAGTCTGGGATTGATACAGGGCTTTGATGAGAGAGAGTCACAGTGGAATGAGTTTGGGATTGACACAGGGCTATGATGAGAGAATGAGTGAGAGTAGAATGAATCTGGGATTGATACAGGGTATGATGTGAGAGAGAGACAGTGGAATGAGTCAGGGATTGATACAGGGCTATGATGAGCGAGACACAGTGGAATGAGTCTGGGATTCTTACAGGGCCATGATGAGAGAGAGAGAGAGAGACAGTGGAATAGGTCTGGGATTGACACAAGGCTATGATGAGAGAGAGACACAGTGGAATGAGTCTGGGATTGATACAGGGCTATGATGAGAGAGAGAGAGAAAGTGGAATGAGTCTTGGATTGATACAGGTCTATGATGAGAGACAGACACAGTAGAATGAGTCTGGGATTAATACAGGGCTATGATGAGAGAGAGAAACAGTGGAATGCGTCTGGGATTGATACAGGGCTATGATGAGAGAGAGAGTGACAGTGGAATGAGTCCGGGATTGATAGAAGTCTATGATGAGATAAAGAGTGACAGTGGAATGAGTCTGGGATTGATTCAGGTCTATAATGATTTAGAGTGAAAGTGGAATGAATCTGGGATTGATACAAGGCTATGATGAATGAGACACAGTGGAATGAGTCTGGGATTGATACAGCGCTATGATGAGAGAGAGAGTGACAGTGGAATGAGTCTGGGATTGATAGAAGTCTATGATGAGAAAGAGAGTGACAGTGGATTGAGTCTGGGATTGATACAGGTCTATGATGAGTTAGAGTGACAGTGGAATGACTCCGGGATTGATCCAGGTCTAGGATGAGATAGAGAGTGACAGTGGAAAGCGTCTGGAATTGATACAGGAGTATGATGAGAGAACACAGTCGAATGAGTCTGGGATTGATACAGGGTTCTGATGAAAGAGACACAGTGTAATGAGTCTGGGATTGACACAGGGCTATGATGGGAGAGAGGGAGACAGTGGAATGAGTCTGGAATTGATACAGGTCTATGATGAGCGAGAGACACAGTGGAATGAGTCAGGGATTGATACAGGGCTATGATGAGAGAGAGAGACAGTGGGATAGGTCTGGGATTGATACATGGCTATGATGAGAGAGAGACACAGTGGAATGAGTCTGGGATTGATACAGGGCTATGATGAGAGAGAGAGAAAGTGCAATGAGTCTCGGATTGATACATGGCTATGATGAGAGAGAGACACAGTGGAATGAGTCTGGGATTGATACAGGGCTATGATGAGAGAGAGAGAAAGTGCAATGAGTCTCGGATTGATACAGGTCTATGATGAGAGAGAGAAAAAGTGGAATGAGTCTGGGATTGATACAGGGCTTTGATGAGAGAGAGACACAGTGGAATAAGTTTGGGATTGACACAAGGCTCTGATGAGACAGAGAGAGAGAGAGAGAGAGAGAGAGAGACAGAGACAGCGGAATGCATCTGGGATTGATACGGGGCAATGATGAGAGAGAGAGAGAGAGACACAGTGGAATGAGTCTCGCATTGATACAGATCTATGATGAGAGGGAGACACAGTGGAATGAGTCTGGGACTGATACAGGGCTATGATGAGAGAGACATAGTGGAATGAGTTTGGGACTGATACAGGACTATGATAAGATAGAGAGACAGTGGAATGAGTCTAGGATTGATACAGGGTTTTGATGAGAAAGAGAGAGACAGTGGAATGAGTCCGGGATTGATACAGGGTTATGATGAGAGAGAGTGTAACAGTGGAATCAGTCTGGGATTGATACAGGGCTTTGATGAGATAGAGACAGAGTGGAATGAGTTTGGGATTGATACTGGTCTATGATGAGACAGAGACAGTGGAATGAGTCTGGGATTGATACAGGGCTATGATGAGAGAGAGACACAGTGGAATGAGTTTGGGATGGATACAGGGCTATGATGAGAGAGAAAGAGACACAGTGCAATGAGTCTGGGATTGATACAGGCCTATGATGAGAGAGAGAGAAAATTGAATGATCCTGGGATTGATACAGGGGGTTGTTGAGAAAGAGTGACAGTGGAATGACTCTGGGATTGATCCAGGTCTAGGATGAGATAGGGAGTGACAGTGGAATGAGTCTGGGATTGATACAGGAGTATGATGAGAGAACACAGTGGAATGAATCTGGGATTGATACAGGGCTCAAATGAAAGAGACACAGTGTAATGAGTCTGGGATTGACACAGGGCTATGATGGGAAAGAGAGACAGTGGAATGAGTCTGGGATTGATACAGGTCGATGATGAGAGAGAGAAAAAGTGGAATGAATCTGGGATTGACGGAGGGCTATGATGAGAGAGAGAGGGGCAGTACAATGAATCTGGGATTGATACAGGGTATGATGTGAGAGAGAGACAGTGGAATGAGTCTGGGATTGATACAGGGCTATGATGAGAGAGAGAGATAGTGGAATGAGTCTCGGATTGATACAGGTCTATGATGAGAGAGAAAGAGAGAGAGACACAGTGGAATGATTCTGGGATTGATACGGGTCTATGATGAGAGAGAGACACAGTGGAATGAGTTTAGGATTGATACAGATCTATGATGAGAGAGAGAGAGAGTGAGAGAAACAGTGGAATGAGTCTGGGATTGATACGGGGCTATGATGAGAGAGAAACAGAGACAGTGGAATGAGGCAGGGATTGACACAAGGCTATGATGAGCGAGAGTCACAGTGAAATGAGTCTGGGATTGATACAGGGCTACGATGAGAGGGTGAGAGAGAGAGAGACAGTGGAATGAGTCTGGCATTGATGCATGGCTATGATGAGAAAGAGAGAAAGTGGAATGAGTCTCGGATTGATAAAGTTCTATGATGAGAGAGAGAGAAAATGGAATGAGTCTGGGATTGATACAGGTCTATGATGAGAGAGAGAGAAAGTGGAATGAGTCTGGGATTGATACAGGGCTCTGATGAGAGAGAGACACAGTGGAATGAGTATGGGATTGACACACGGCTATGATGAGAGAGAGAGAGACACAGTGGAATGAGTCTGGCATTGATACAGGAGTATGATGAGAGAGACAGAGTGGAATGAGTTTGGGATTGATACAGGGCTATGATGAGAGAGAGAGAGACACAGTGGAATTAGTCTGGGATTGATACGGGGCTATGATGAGAGAGAGACACAGTGGAATGAGTCTAGGATTGACACAGATCTATGATCAGAGAGACACACAGTGGAATGAGTCTGGGATTGATACAGGGTTATGATGAGAGAGAGAGAAATCTGAATGAGCCTGGGATTGATACAGGGGTTTGTTGAGAAAGAGTGACAGTGGAATGACTCCGGGATTGATCTAGGTCTAGGATGAGATAGAGAGTGACAATGGAATGAGTCTGGGATTGATACAGGGCTCTGATGAAAGAAACACAGTGTAATGAGTCTGGGATTGACACTGGGCTATGATGGGAGAGAGAGACAGTGGAATGAGTGTGAGATTGATACAGGTCTATGATGAGAGTGAGGGATAGTGGAATGAGTCTGGAATTGATACAGGTCTATGATGAGCGAGAGACACAGTGGAATGAGTCCGGGATTGATACAGGGCTATGATGAGAGAGAGAGAGAAACAGCGGAATAGGTCTGGGATTGATACAAGGCTATGATGAGAGAGAGACACAGTGGAATGAGTCTGGGATTGATACAGGGCTATGATAAGAGAGCGAGAGAGACAGTGGAATAGGTCTGGGATTGACACAAGGCTATGATGAGAGAGAGAGAAAGTGGAATGAGTCTGGGATTGATACAGGGCTATGATGAGAGTGAGGGAGACAGTGGAAGGACTCCGGGATTGATGCAGGTCTATGATGAGAGAGAGAGATAGTGTAATGAATCTGGGATTGATACAGGTCTATGATGAGCGAGAGACATAGTGTAATGAGTCTGGGATTCATACAGGGCTATGATGAGAGAGCGAGAGAGACAGTGGAATAGGTCTGGGATTGACGCAAGGCTATGATGAGAGAGAGACACAGTGGAACGAGTCCGGGACTGATACAGGGCTATGATGAGAGAGAGAGAAAGTGGAATGAGTCTGGGATTGATACAGGGCTTTGATGAGAGAGAGACACAGTGGAATGAGTATGGGATTGACACAAGGCTATGATGAGAGCGAGACACAGTGGAATGAGTCTGGGATTGATACAGGGCTCTGATGAGAGAGAGACACAGTGGAATGAGTTTGGGATTGACACAGGGCTATGATGAGAGAGAGAGTGACAGTAGAATGAATCTGGGATTGATAGAGGTCTATGATGAGAGAGAGAGATAATGGAATGAATCTGGGATTGATACAGGTCTATGATGAGAGAGAGACACAGTGGAATGAGTCTGGGATTCATAAAGGGCTATGATGAGAGAGAGAGAGACAATGGAATAGTCTGGGATTGACACAAGGCTATGATGAGATGAGACATAGTGGAATGAGTCTGGGATTGACGCAAGGCTATGATGAGAGCGAGACACAGTGGAATGAGTCTGTGATTGATACAGGGCTCTGATGAGAGAGAGAGGGAGACAGTGGAATGAGGCTGGCATTGACACAGGTTGATGATGAGAGAGAGAAAAAGTGGAATGAGTCTGGGATTGATACAGGGCTTGGATGAGACAGAGATACAGTGGAATGGGTTTGGGATTGACACAGGGCTATGATGAGAGAGACAGAGAGAGAAAGTGGAATGTGTCTTGGATTGATAAAGGTCTATGATGAGAGAGAGACACAGTGGAATGAGTCTGGGATTAATACAGGGCTATGATGAGGGAGAGAAACAGTGGAATGCGTCTGGGATTGATACAGGGCTATGATGAGAGAGAGAGTGACAGTGGAATCAGTCCGGGATTGATAGAAGTCAATGATGAGATAAAGAGTGACAGTGGAATGAGTCCGGGATTGATTCAGGTCTATAATGAGTTAGAGTGAAAGTGGAATGAATCTGGGATTGATACAAGGCTATGATGAATGAGACACAGTGGAATGAGTCTGGGATTGATACAGGGCTATGATGAGAAAGAGAGTGACACTGGAATGAGTCCGGGACTGATAGAAGTCTGTGATGAGATAGAGAGTGACAGTGGAATGAGACTGGGATTGATCCAGGTCTAGGATGAGATAGAGAGTGACAGTGGAATGAGTCTGGAATTGATACAGGAGTATGACGAGAGAACACAGTGGAATGAGTCTGGGATTGATACAGGGCTCTGATGAAAGAGACACAGTGTAATGAGTCTGGGATTGACAGAAGGCTACGATGGGAGAGTGAGAGAGACAGTGGAATAGCTCTGCGATTGATACAAGGCTATGATGAGAGAGAGAAAAAGTGGAATGAGTCTCGGATAGATACAGGTCTATGATGAGAGAGAGACACAGTGGAATGAGTCAGGGATTGATACAGGGCTATGATGAGAGAGAGAGAGAGAGAGAGAGAGACAGTGGAATGAGTCTGGGATTGATATGTGGGTATGATGAGAGAGAGAGACACAGTGGAATGAGTATGGGATTGATACAGGGCTATGATGAGAGAGAGAGAGAGAGAGAGAGAGAGACAGTGGAATGAGTCTGGGATTGATACGTGGCTATGATGAGAGAGAGAGACACAGTGGAATGAGTATGGGATTGATACAGGGCTATGATGAGAGAGAGAGAGAGAGAGACACAGTGGAATGAGTCTCGCATTGATACAGATCAATGATGAGAGAGAAACACTGTGGAATGAGTTTGGGATTGATACAGGTCTATGATGAGAGGGTGACACAATGGAATGAGTTTGGGACTAATACAGGACTATGATGAGATAGAGAGAAAATTGAATGAGCCTCGGATTGGTACAGGGGTTTGTTGAGAAAGAGTGACAGTGGAATGAGTCTGGGATTGATACGGGAGTATGATGAGAGAACACAGTGTAATGAGTCTGGGATTGAAACAGGGCTATGATGGGAAAGAGAGACAGTGGAATGAGTGTGGGATTGATACATGGCTATGCTGAGAGAGAGGGAGACAGTGGATTGAGCCTGGGATTGATACAGGTCTATGATGAGAGAGAGACACAGTGGAATGAGTCTGGGATTGATACAGGGCTATGATGAGAGAGAGTGAGAGAGAGTGGAATGAGTCCGGGATTGATAGAGGGCTCTGATGAAAGAGACACAGTATAATGAGTCTGGGATGGACACAGGGCTATGATGGGAGAGAGAGACAGTGGAATGAGTCTGGGATTGATACAGGACTAGGATGAGAGAGAGAAACAGTGCAATGAGTCTGGAATTGCTACAGGGCTATGATGAGAGAGAGAACAGTGGAATGTGTCTGGGATTGAAACAGGGCTATGATGAGAGAGAGAGTGATAGTGGAATTAGTCCGGGATTGATACAGGGCTATGATGAGAGAGACACAGTGGAATGAGTTTGGGATGGATAGAGGACTATGATGAGATAGAGAGTGACAGTGGAATGAGTATGGGATTGATACAGGTCTAGGATGAGATAGAGAGTGACAGTGGAATGAGTCTGGGATTGACACAGGGCTATGATGGGAGAGAGGGAGTCAGGGGAATGAGTCTGGGATTGATACAGGGCTATGATGAGAGAGAGAGACACTGGAATGAGTCTGGGAATGATACAGGTCTATGATGAGCGAGAGACACAGTGGAATGAGTCTGGAATTGATACAGGTCTATGATGAGCGAGAGACACAGTGGAATGAGTCAGGGATTGATACAGGGCTATGATGAGAGAGAGAGAGAGAGACAGTGGAATAGGTCTGGGATTGATACAAGGCTATGATGAGAGAGAGACACAGTGGAATGAGTCAGGGATTGATACAGGGCTATGATCAGAGAGAGAGAGAGAGAGAGACAGACAGTGGAATGAGTCTGGGATTGATACGGGGCTATGATGAGAGAGAGAGACACAGTGGAATGAGTTTGGGATTGATACAGGGCTATGATGAGAGACAGAGAGAGAGATACAGTGGAATGAGTCTCGCATTGGTACAGATCTATGATGAGAGAGAGACACTGTGGAATGAGTTTGGGATTGATACAGGTCTATGATGAGAGGGAGACACAGTGGAAGGAGTCTATGATTGATACAGGGCTCTGATGAGAGAGAGAGAGGGAGACAGTGGAATGAGTCTGGGATTGATACAGGTCTATGATGAGAGAGAGAGAAAGTGGAATAAGTCTGGGATTGATATAGGGTTTTGATGAGAGAGAGACACAGTGGAATGAGTTTGGGATTGATACAGGGCTATGATGAGAGGGAGTGACAGTGGAATGAGTCTGGGATTGATACAGGGCTATGATGAGAGAGAGAGAGAGACAGTGGAATGAGTGAGGGATTGATACAGGGCTATGATGAGAGAGAGAGAGAGAGAGAGAGACAGTGGAATGAGTGAGGGATTGATACAAGGCTATGCTGAGAGAGAGAGAGAGAGAGAGAGAGAGAGAGACAGTGGAATGAGTCTGGGATTGATACAGGGCTATGATTAGAGAGAGTGACGGTGGAATGAGTCTGGGATTGATACAGGGTATGATTAGAGAGAGACAGTGGAATGAGTCTGGCATTGATACAGGGCTATGATGAGAGAGAGAGAGAGAGACAGTGGAATGAGTCAGGGATTGATACGGGGCTATGATGAGACAGAAACAGAGACAGTATAATGAGTCAGGGATTGATACAGGGCTATGATGAGAGAGAGAGAGAAAGACAGTGGAACGAGTCTGGGATTGATACAGATCGTTGATGACATAGGGAGACAATGGAATGAGTTTAGGATTATTAGAGGGCAATGATGAGAGAGAGAGAGAGGGAGGGAGAGAGAGAGAGTGGAATGAGTTTGGGATTGATAGAGGGCTATGATGAGAGAGAGAGAGAAAGTGGAATGAGTCTTAGATTGATACAGGTCTATGATGAGAGAGAGACACAGTGGAATGAGTCTGGGATTAATACAGGGCTATGATGAGAGAGAGAAACAGTGGAATGAGTCTGGGATTGATACAGGGCTATGATGAGAGAGAGAAACACTGGAATGAGTCTGGGATTGATACAGGGCTATGATGAGAAAGAGAGTGACAGTGGAATGAGTCTGGGATTGATACAAGGCTATGATGTGAGAGAGAGAGAAAGTGGAATGAGTCTTAGATTGATACAGGTCTATGATGAGAGAGAGACACAGTGGAATGAGTCTGGGATTAATACAGGGCTATGATGAGAGAGAGAAACAGTGGAATGAGTCTGGGATTGATACAGGGCTATGATGAGAGAGAGAAACAGTGGAATGAGTCTGGGATTGATACAGGGCTATGATGAGAAAGAGAGTGACAGTGGAAGGAGTCCGGGATTGATAGAAGTCTATGATGAGATAGAGAGTGAGAGTGGAATGAGTCTGGGATTGATACAGGTCTATGACGAGTTAGAGTGCCTGTGGAATGAGTTTGGGATTGATACAGGACCATGATGAGATAGAGAGTGACAGCGGAATGAGTGTGGGATTGATACAGGGCTATGAAGAGAGAGAGAGACACACAGTGGAATGAGTCTGGCATTGATACAGATCTATGATCAGAGAGCGACACAGTGGAATGAGTCTGGGATTGATAAAGGGCTATGATGAGAGAGAGAGAGAGAGAGTGGAATGAGTCTGGGATTGATACAGGGCTATGATGAGAGAGAGAGAAAATGGAATAAGCCTGGGATTGATACAGGGGTTTGTTGAGAGAGAGTGACAGTGGAATAACTCCGGGGTTGATCCTGGTCTAGGATGAGATAGAGAGTGACAGTGGAATGAGTCTGGGATTGATAAAGGAGTACGATGAGAGAACACAGTGGAATGAGTCTGGGATTCATACAGGGCTCTGATGAAAGAGCCATAGTGTAATGAGTCTGGGATTGACATGGGCTATGATGGGAGAGAGAGACAGTGGAATGAGTGTGGGATTGATACAGGGCTATGATGAGAGAGAGGGAGACAGTGTAATGAGTCTGGGATTGACACAGTGCTATGATGGGAGAGAGAGACAGTGGAATGAGTTTGGGATTGATACAGGGCAATGATGTGAAAGAGGGAGACAGTGGAATGAGTCTGGGATTGATACAGGTCTATGATGTGACAGAGAGATAGTGGAGTAAATCTGGGATTGATACAGGGCTATGATGAGCGAGAGACATAGTGTAATGAGTCTGGGATTCATACAAGGCTATGATGAGAGAGCGAGAGAGACAGTGGAATAGGCCTGGGATTGACACAGGGCGATGATGAGAGAGAGACACAGTGGAATGAGTCTGGGATTGATACAGGGCTATGATGAGAAAGAGAGAAAGTGGAATGAGTCTGGGATTGATACAGGGCTTTGATGAGAGAGAGACACAGTGGAATGAGTCTGGGATTGATACAGGCCTATGATGAGAGAGAGAAAAAGTGGAATGAGTCTGGGATTGATACAGGTAAATGATGAGAGAGAGAAAAAGTGGAATGAGTCTGGGATTGATACAGGGCTATGATGAGAGAGAATGGGAGAGAGTGGAATGAGTCTGGGATTGATACAGGGCTATGATGAGAGAGAGAAAAAGTGGAATGAGTTTGGGATTGACACAGGGCTATGATGAGAGAGAGAGTGAGAGTAAAATGAATCTGGGATTGATATAGGGTATGATATGAGAGAGAGACAGTGGAATGAGTCAGGGATTGATACAGGACTATGATGAGCGAGACACAGTGGAATGAGTCTGGGATTCTTACAGGGCCATGATGAGAGAGAGAGAAAGTGTAATGAGTCTCGGATTGATACAGGACAATGATGAGAGAGAGACACAGTGGAATGAGTCAGGGATTGATACAGGGCTATGATGAGAGAGAGACACAGTGGAATGAGCCTGGTTTAATACAGGGCTATGATGAGAGAGAGAAACAGTGGAATGCGTCTGGGATTGATACAGGGCTGTGATGAGAGAGAGACACAGTGGAATGAGTCTGGGATTGATACAGGGCTATGATGAGAGAGAGACAGAGTGGAATGAGTTTGGGATTGATACAGGGCTATGATGAGAGAGAGAGAGACACAGTGGAATTAGTCTGGGATTGATACGGGGCTAAGATGAGAGAGAGACACAGTGGAATGAGTCTAGGATTGACACAGATCTATGATCAGAGAGAGACACAGTGGAATGAGTCTGGGATTGATACAGGGTTATGATGAGAGAGAGAGAAATCTGAATGAGCCTGGGATTGATACAGGGGTTTGTTGAGAAAGAGTGACAGTGGAATGACTCCGGGATTGATCTAGGTCTAGGATGAGATAGAGAGTGACAATGGAATGAGTCTGGGATTGATACAGGGCTCTGATGAAAGAAATACAGTGTAATGAGTCTGGGATTGACACTGGGCTATGATGGGAGAGAGAGACAGTGGAATGAGTGTGAGATTGATACAGGTCTATGATGAGAGTGAGGGATAGTGGAATGAGTCTGGAATTGATACAGGTCTATGATGAGCGAGAGACACAGTGGAATGAGTCCGGGATTGATACAGGGCTATGATGAGAGAGAGAGAGAAACAGCGGAATAGGTCTGGGATTGATACAAGGCTATGATGAGAGAGAGACACAGTGGAATGAGTCTGGGATTGATACAGGGCTATGATAAGAGAGCGAGAGAGACAGTGGAATAGGTCTGGGATTGACACAAGGCTATGATGAGAGAGAGAGAAAGTGGAATGAGTCTGGGATTGATACAGGGCTATGATGAGAGTGAGGGAGACAGTGGAAGGACTCCGGGATTGATGCAGGTCTATGATGAGAGAGAGAGATAGTGTAATGAATCTGGGATTGATACAGGTCTATGATGAGCGAGAGACATAGTGTAATGAGTCTGGGATTCATACAGGGCTATGATGAGAGAGCGAGAGAGACAGTGGAATAGGTCTGGGATTGACGCAAGGCTATGATGAGAGAGAGACACAGTGGAACGAGTCCGGGACTGATACAGGGCTATGATGAGAGAGAGAGAAAGTGGAATGAGTCTGGGATTGATACAGGGCTTTGATGAGAGAGAGACACAGTGGAATGAGTATGGGATTGACACAAGGCTATGATGAGAGCGAGACACAGTGGAATGAGTCTGGGATTGATACAGGGCTCTGATGAGAGAGAGACACAGTGGAATGAGTTTGGGATTGACACAGGGCTATGATGAGAGAGAGAGTGACAGTAGAATGAATCTGGGATTGATAGAGGTCTATGATGAGAGAGAGAGATAATGGAATGAATCTGGGATTGATACAGGTCTATGATGAGAGAGAGACACAGTGGAATGAGTCTGGGATTCATAAAGGGCTATGATGAGAGAGAGAGAGACAATGGAATAGTCTGGGATTGACACAAGGCTATGATGAGATGAGACATAGTGGAATGAGTCTGGGATTGACGCAAGGCTATGATGAGAGCGAGACACAGTGGAATGAGTCTGTGATTGATACAGGGCTCTGATGAGAGAGAGAGGGAGACAGTGGAATGAGGCTGGCATTGACACAGGTTGATGATGAGAGAGAGAAAAAGTGGAATGAGTCTGGGATTGATACAGGGCTTGGATGAGACAGAGATACAGTGGAATGGGTTTGGGATTGACACAGGGCTATGATGAGAGAGACAGAGAGAGAAAGTGGAATGTGTCTTGGATTGATAAAGGTCTATGATGAGAGAGAGACACAGTGGAATGAGTCTGGGATTAATACAGGGCTATGATGAGGGAGAGAAACAGTGGAATGCGTCTGGGATTGATACAGGGCTATGATGAGAGAGAGAGTGACAGTGGAATCAGTCCGGGATTGATAGAAGTCAATGATGAGATAAAGAGTGACAGTGGAATGAGTCCGGGATTGATTCAGGTCTATAATGAGTTAGAGTGAAAGTGGAATGAATCTGGGATTGATACAAGGCTATGATGAATGAGACACAGTGGAATGAGTCTGGGATTGATACAGGGCTATGATGAGAAAGAGAGTGACACTGGAATGAGTCCGGGACTGATAGAAGTCTGTGATGAGATAGAGAGTGACAGTGGAATGAGACTGGGATTGATCCAGGTCTAGGATGAGATAGAGAGTGACAGTGGAATGAGTCTGGAATTGATACAGGAGTATGACGAGAGAACACAGTGGAATGAGTCTGGGATTGATACAGGGCTCTGATGAAAGAGACACAGTGTAATGAGTCTGGGATTGACAGAAGGCTACGATGGGAGAGTGAGAGAGACAGTGGAATAGCTCTGCGATTGATACAAGGCTATGATGAGAGAGAGAAAAAGTGGAATGAGTCTCGGATAGATACAGGTCTATGATGAGAGAGAGACACAGTGGAATGAGTCAGGGATTGATACAGGGCTATGATGAGAGAGAGAGAGAGAGAGAGAGAGAGACAGTGGAATGAGTCTGGGATTGATATGTGGGTATGATGAGAGAGAGAGACACAGTGGAATGAGTATGGGATTGATACAGGGCTATGATGAGAGAGAGAGAGAGAGAGAGAGAGAGACAGTGGAATGAGTCTGGGATTGATACGTGGCTATGATGAGAGAGAGAGACACAGTGGAATGAGTATGGGATTGATACAGGGCTATGATGAGAGAGAGAGAGAGAGAGACACAGTGGAATGAGTCTCGCATTGATACAGATCAATGATGAGAGAGAAACACTGTGGAATGAGTTTGGGATTGATACAGGTCTATGATGAGAGGGTGACACAATGGAATGAGTTTGGGACTAATACAGGACTATGATGAGATAGAGAGAAAATTGAATGAGCCTCGGATTGGTACAGGGGTTTGTTGAGAAAGAGTGACAGTGGAATGAGTCTGGGATTGATACGGGAGTATGATGAGAGAACACAGTGTAATGAGTCTGGGATTGAAACAGGGCTATGATGGGAAAGAGAGACAGTGGAATGAGTGTGGGATTGATACATGGCTATGCTGAGAGAGAGGGAGACAGTGGATTGAGCCTGGGATTGATACAGGTCTATGATGAGAGAGAGACACAGTGGAATGAGTCTGGGATTGATACAGGGCTATGATGAGAGAGAGTGAGAGAGAGTGGAATGAGTCCGGGATTGATAGAGGGCTCTGATGAAAGAGACACAGTATAATGAGTCTGGGATGGACACAGGGCTATGATGGGAGAGAGAGACAGTGGAATGAGTCTGGGATTGATACAGGACTAGGATGAGAGAGAGAAACAGTGCAATGAGTCTGGAATTGCTACAGGGCTATGATGAGAGAGAGAACAGTGGAATGTGTCTGGGATTGAAACAGGGCTATGATGAGAGAGAGAGTGATAGTGGAATTAGTCCGGGATTGATACAGGGCTATGATGAGAGAGACACAGTGGAATGAGTTTGGGATGGATAGAGGACTATGATGAGATAGAGAGTGACAGTGGAATGAGTCTGGGATTGATACAGGTCTAGGATGAGATAGAGAGTGACAGTGGAATGAGTCTGGGATTGACACAGGGCTATGATGGGAGAGAGGGAGTCAGGGGAATGAGTCTGGGATTGATACAGGGCTATGATGAGAGAGAGAGACACTGGAATGAGTCTGGGAATGATACAGGTCTATGATGAGCGAGAGACACAGTGGAATGAGTCTGGAATTGATACAGGTCTATGATGAGCGAGAGACACAGTGGAATGAGTCAGGGATTGATACAGGGCTATGATGAGAGAGAGAGAGAGAGACAGTGGAATAGGTCTGGGATTGATACAAGGCTATGATGAGAGAGAGACACAGTGGAATGAGTCAGGGATTGATACAGGGCTATGATCAGAGAGAGAGAGAGAGAGAGACAGACAGTGGAATGAGTCTGGGATTGATACGGGGCTATGATGAGAGAGAGAGACACAGTGGAATGAGTTTGGGATTGATACAGGGCTATGATGAGAGACAGAGAGAGAGATACAGTGGAATGAGTCTCGCATTGGTACAGATCTATGATGAGAGAGAGACACTGTGGAATGAGTTTGGGATTGATACAGGTCTATGATGAGAGGGAGACACAGTGGAAGGAGTCTATGATTGATACAGGGCTCTGATGAGAGAGAGAGAGGGAGACAGTGGAATGAGTCTGGGATTGATACAGGTCTATGATGAGAGAGAGAGAAAGTGGAATAAGTCTGGGATTGATATAGGGTTTTGATGAGAGAGAGACACAGTGGAATGAGTTTGGGATTGATACAGGGCTATGATGAGAGAGAGTGACAGTGTAATGAGTCTGGGATTGACAGAAGGCTACGATGGGAGAGTGAGAGAGACAGTGGAATAGCTCTGCGATTGATACAAGGCTATGATGAGAGAGAGAAAAAGTGGAATGAGTCTCGGATAGATACAGGTCTATGATGAGAGAGAGACACAGTGGAATGAGTCAGGGATTGATACAGGGCTATGATGAGAGAGAGAGAGAGAGAGAGAGAGAGACAGTGGAATGAGTCTGGGATTGATATGTGGGTATGATGAGAGAGAGAGACACAGTGGAATGAGTATGGGATTGATACAGGGCTATGATGAGAGAGAGAGAGAGAGAGAGAGAGAGACAGTGGAATGAGTCTGGGATTGATACGTGGCTATGATGAGAGAGAGAGACACAGTGGAATGAGTATGGGATTGATACAGGGCTATGATGAGAGAGAGAGAGAGAGAGACACAGTGGAATGAGTCTCGCATTGATACAGATCAATGATGAGAGAGAAACACTGTGGAATGAGTTTGGGATTGATACAGGTCTATGATGAGAGGGTGACACAATGGAATGAGTTTGGGACTAATACAGGACTATGATGAGATAGAGAGAAAATTGAATGAGCCTCGGATTGGTACAGGGGTTTGTTGAGAAAGAGTGACAGTGGAATGAGTCTGGGATTGATACGGGAGTATGATGAGAGAACACAGTGTAATGAGTCTGGGATTGAAACAGGGCTATGATGGGAAAGAGAGACAGTGGAATGAGTGTGGGATTGATACATGGCTATGCTGAGAGAGAGGGAGACAGTGGATTGAGCCTGGGATTGATACAGGTCTATGATGAGAGAGAGACACAGTGGAATGAGTCTGGGATTGATACAGGGCTATGATGAGAGAGAGTGAGAGAGAGTGGAATGAGTCCGGGATTGATAGAGGGCTCTGATGAAAGAGACACAGTATAATGAGTCTGGGATGGACACAGGGCTATGATGGGAGAGAGAGACAGTGGAATGAGTCTGGGATTGATACAGGACTAGGATGAGAGAGAGAAACAGTGCAATGAGTCTGGAATTGCTACAGGGCTATGATGAGAGAGAGAACAGTGGAATGTGTCTGGGATTGAAACAGGGCTATGATGAGAGAGAGAGTGATAGTGGAATTAGTCCGGGATTGATACAGGGCTATGATGAGAGAGACACAGTGGAATGAGTTTGGGATGGATAGAGGACTATGATGAGATAGAGAGTGACAGTGGAATGAGTCTGGGATTGATACAGGTCTAGGATGAGATAGAGAGTGACAGTGGAATGAGTCTGGGATTGACACAGGGCTATGATGGGAGAGAGGGAGTCAGGGGAATGAGTCTGGGATTGATACAGGGCTATGATGAGAGAGAGAGACACTGGAATGAGTCTGGGAATGATACAGGTCTATGATGAGCGAGAGACACAGTGGAATGAGTCTGGAATTGATACAGGTCTATGATGAGCGAGAGACACAGTGGAATGAGTCAGGGATTGATACAGGGCTATGATGAGAGAGAGAGAGAGAGACAGTGGAATAGGTCTGGGATTGATACAAGGCTATGATGAGAGAGAGACACAGTGGAATGAGTCAGGGATTGATACAGGGCTATGATCAGAGAGAGAGAGAGAGAGAGACAGACAGTGGAATGAGTCTGGGATTGATACGGGGCTATGATGAGAGAGAGAGACACAGTGGAATGAGTTTGGGATTGATACAGGGCTATGATGAGAGACAGAGAGAGAGATACAGTGGAATGAGTCTCGCATTGGTACAGATCTATGATGAGAGAGAGACACTGTGGAATGAGTTTGGGATTGATACAGGTCTATGATGAGAGGGAGACACAGTGGAAGGAGTCTATGATTGATACAGGGCTCTGATGAGAGAGAGAGAGGGAGACAGTGGAATGAGTCTGGGATTGATACAGGTCTATGATGAGAGAGAGAGAAAGTGGAATAAGTCTGGGATTGATATAGGGTTTTGATGAGAGAGAGACACAGTGGAATGAGTTTGGGATTGATACAGGGCTATGATGAGAGAGAGTGACAGTGGAATGAGTCTGGGATTGATACAGGGCTATGATGAGAGAGAGAGAGAGAGACAGTGGAATGAGTGAGGGATTGATACAGGGCTATGATGAGAGAGAGAGAGAGAGAGAGAGACAGTGGAATGAGTGAGGGATTGATACAAGGCTATGCTGAGAGAGAGAGAGAGAGAGAGAGAGAGAGACAGTGGAATGAGTCTGGGATTGATACAGGGCTATGATTAGAGAGAGTGACGGTGGAATGAGTCTGGGATTGATACAGGGTATGATTAGAGAGAGACAGTGGAATGAGTCTGGCATTGATACAGGGCTATGATGAGAGAGAGAGAGAGAGACAGTGGAATGAGTCAGGGATTGATACGGGGCTATGATGAGACAGAAACAGAGACAGTATAATGAGTCAGGGATTGATACAGGGCTATGATGAGAGAGAGAGAGAAAGACAGTGGAACGAGTCTGGGATTGATACAGATCGTTGATGACATAGGGAGACAATGGAATGAGTTTAGGATTATTAGAGGGCAATGATGAGAGAGAGAGAGAGAGAGAGAGAGTGGAATGAGTTTGGGATTGATAGAGGGCTATGATGAGAGAGAGAGAGAAAGTGGAATGAGTCTTAGATTGATACAGGTCTATGATGAGAGAGAGACACAGTGGAATGAGTCTGGGATTAATACAGGGCTATGATGAGAGAGAGAAACAGTGGAATGAGTCTGGGATTGATACAGGGCTATGATGAGAGAGAGAAACACTGGAATGAGTCTGGGATTGATACAGGGCTATGATGAGAAAGAGAGTGACAGTGGAATGAGTCTGGGATTGATACAAGGCTATGATGTGAGAGAGAGAGAAAGTGGAATGAGTCTTAGATTGATACAGGTCTATGATGAGAGAGAGACACAGTGGAATGAGTCTGGGATTAATACAGGGCTATGATGAGAGAGAGAAACAGTGGAATGAGTCTGGGATTGATACAGGGCTATGATGAGAGAGAGAAACAGTGGAATGAGTCTGGGATTGATACAGGGCTATGATGAGAAAGAGAGTGACAGTGGAATGAGTCCGGGATTGATAGAAGTCTATGATGAGATAGAGAGTGAGAGTGGAATGAGTCTGGGATTGATACAGGTCTATGACGAGTTAGAGTGCCTGTGGAATGAGTTTGGGATTGATACAGGACCATGATGAGATAGAGAGTGACAGCGGAATGAGTGTGGGATTGATACAGGGCTATGAAGAGAGAGAGAGACACACAGTGGAATGAGTCTGGCATTGATACAGATCTATGATCAGAGAGCGACACAGTGGAATGAGTCTGGGATTGATAAAGGGCTATGATGAGAGAGAGAGAGAGAGAGTGGAATGAGTCTGGGATTGATACAGGGCTATGATGAGAGAGAGAGAAAATGGAATAAGCCTGGGATTGATACAGGGGTTTGTTGAGAGAGAGTGACAGTGGAATAACTCCGGGGTTGATCCTGGTCTAGGATGAGATAGAGAGTGACAGTGGAATGAGTCTGGGATTGATAAAGGAGTACGATGAGAGAACACAGTGGAATGAGTCTGGGATTCATACAGGGCTCTGATGAAAGAGCCATAGTGTAATGAGTCTGGGATTGACATGGGCTATGATGGGAGAGAGAGACAGTGGAATGAGTGTGGGATTGATACAGGGCTATGATGAGAGAGAGGGAGACAGTGTAATGAGTCTGGGATTGACACAGTGCTATGATGGGAGAGAGAGACAGTGGAATGAGTTTGGGATTGATACAGGGCAATGATGTGAAAGAGGGAGACAGTGGAATGAGTCTGGGATTGATACAGGTCTATGATGTGACAGAGAGATAGTGGAGTAAATCTGGGATTGATACAGGGCTATGATGAGCGAGAGACATAGTGTAATGAGTCTGGGATTCATACAAGGCTATGATGAGAGAGCGAGAGAGACAGTGGAATAGGCCTGGGATTGACACAGGGCGATGATGAGAGAGAGACACAGTGGAATGAGTCTGGGATTGATACAGGGCTATGATGAGAAAGAGAGAAAGTGGAATGAGTCTGGGATTGATACAGGGCTTTGATGAGAGAGAGACACAGTGGAATGAGTCTGGGATTGATACAGGCCTATGATGAGAGAGAGAAAAAGTGGAATGAGTCTGGGATTGATACAGGTAAATGATGAGAGAGAGAAAAAGTGGAATGAGTCTGGGATTGATACAGGGCTATGATGAGAGAGAATGGGAGAGAGTGGAATGAGTCTGGGATTGATACAGGGCTATGATGAGAGAGAGAAAAAGTGGAATGAGTTTGGGATTGACACAGGGCTATGATGAGAGAGAGAGTGAGAGTAAAATGAATCTGGGATTGATATAGGGTATGATATGAGAGAGAGACAGTGGAATGAGTCAGGGATTGATACAGGACTATGATGAGCGAGACACAGTGGAATGAGTCTGGGATTCTTACAGGGCCATGATGAGAGAGAGAGAAAGTGTAATGAGTCTCGGATTGATACAGGACAATGATGAGAGAGAGACACAGTGGAATGAGTCAGGGATTGATACAGGGCTATGATGAGAGAGAGACACAGTGGAATGAGCCTGGTTTAATACAGGGCTATGATGAGAGAGAGAAACAGTGGAATGCGTCTGGGATTGATACAGGGCTGTGATGAGAGAGAGACACAGTGGAATGAGTCTGGGATTGATACAGGGCTATGATGAGAGAGAGACAGAGTGGAATGAGTTTGGGATTGATACAGGGCTATGATGAGAGAGAGAGAGACACAGTGGAATTAGTCTGGGATTGATACGGGGCTAAGATGAGAGAGAGACACAGTGGAATGAGTCTAGGATTGACACAGATCTATGATCAGAGAGAGACACAGTGGAATGAGTCTGGGATTGATACAGGGTTATGATGAGAGAGAGAGAAATCTGAATGAGCCTGGGATTGATACAGGGGTTTGTTGAGAAAGAGTGACAGTGGAATGACTCCGGGATTGATCTAGGTCTAGGATGAGATAGAGAGTGACAATGGAATGAGTCTGGGATTGATACAGGGCTCTGATGAAAGAAATACAGTGTAATGAGTCTGGGATTGACACTGGGCTATGATGGGAGAGAGAGACAGTGGAATGAGTGTGAGATTGATACAGGTCTATGATGAGAGTGAGGGATAGTGGAATGAGTCTGGAATTGATACAGGTCTATGATGAGCGAGAGACACAGTGGAATGAGTCCGGGATTGATACAGGGCTATGATGAGAGAGAGAGAGAAACAGCGGAATAGGTCTGGGATTGATACAAGGCTATGATGAGAGAGAGACACAGTGGAATGAGTCTGGGATTGATACAGGGCTATGATAAGAGAGCGAGAGAGACAGTGGAATAGGTCTGGGATTGACACAAGGCTATGATGAGAGAGAGAGAAAGTGGAATGAGTCTGGGATTGATACAGGGCTATGATGAGAGTGAGGGAGACAGTGGAATGAGTTTGGGATTGATACAGGGCTATGATGAGAGAGAGAGACACAGTGGAATGAGTCTGGAATTGATACAGGTCTATGATGAGCGAGAGACACAGTGGAATGAGTCAGGGATTGATACAGGGCTATGATGAGAGAGAGAGAGAGAGACAGTGGAATAGGTCTGGGATTGATACAAGGCTATGATGAGAGAGAGACACAGTGGAATGAGTCAGGGATTGATACAGGGCTATGATCAGAGAGAGAGAGAGAGAGAGACAGACAGTGGAATGAGTCTGGGATTGATACGGGGCTATGATGAGAGAGAGAGACACAGTGGAATGAGTTTGGGATTGATACAGGGCTATGATGAGAGACAGAGAGAGAGATACAGTGGAATGAGTCTCGCATTGGTACAGATCTATGATGAGAGAGAGACACTGTGGAATGAGTTTGGGATTGATACAGGTCTATGATGAGAGGGAGACACAGTGGAAGGAGTCTATGATTGATACAGGGCTCTGATGAGAGAGAGAGAGGGAGACAGTGGAATGAGTCTGGGATTGATACAGGTCTATGATGAGAGAGAGAGAAAGTGGAATAAGTCTGGGATTGATATAGGGTTTTGATGAGAGAGAGACACAGTGGAATGAGTTTGGGATTGATACAGGGCTATGATGAGAGGGAGTGACAGTGGAATGAGTCTGGGATTGATACAGGGCTATGATGAGAGAGAATGGGAGAGAGTGGAATGAGTCTGGGATTGATACAGGGCTATGATGAGAGAGAGAAAAAGTGGAATGAGTTTGGGATTGACACAGGGCTATGATGAGAGAGAGAGTGAGAGTAAAATGAATCTGGGATTGATATAGGGTATGATATGAGAGAGAGACAGTGGAATGAGTCAGGGATTGATACAGGACTATGATGAGCGAGACACAGTGGAATGAGTCTGGGATTCTTACAGGGCCATGATGAGAGAGAGAGAAAGTGTAATGAGTCTCGGATTGATACAGGGCTATGATTAGAGAGAGTGACGGTGGAATGAGTCTGGGATTGATACAGGGTATGATTAGAGAGAGACAGTGGAATGAGTCTGGCATTGATACAGGGCTATGATGAGAGAGAGAGAGAGAGACAGTGGAATGAGTCAGGGATTGATACGGGGCTATGATGAGACAGAAACAGAGACAGTATAATGAGTCAGGGATTGATACAGGGCTATGATGAGAGAGAGAGAGAAAGACAGTGGAACGAGTCTGGGATTGATACAGATCGTTGATGACATAGGGAGACAATGGAATGAGTTTAGGATTATTAGAGGGCAATGATGAGAGAGAGAGAGAGGGAGGGAGAGAGAGAGAGTGGAATGAGTTTGGGATTGATAGAGGGCTATGATGAGAGAGAGAGAGAAAGTGGAATGAGTCTTATATTGATACAGGTCTATGATGAGAGAGAGACACAGTGGAATGAGTCTGGGATTAATACAGGGCTATGATGAGAGAGAGAAACAGTGGAATGAGTCTGGGATTGATACAGGGCTATGATGAGAGAGAGAAACACTGGAATGAGTCTGGGATTGATACAGGGCTATGATGAGAAAGAGAGTGACAGTGGAATGAGTCTGGGATTGATACAAGGCTATGATGTGAGAGAGAGAGAAAGTGGAATGAGTCTTAGATTGATACAGGTCTATGATGAGAGAGAGACACAGTGGAATGAGTCTGGGATTAATACAGGGCTATGATGAGAGAGAGAAACAGTGGAATGAGTCTGGGATTGATACAGGGCTATGATGAGAGAGAGAAACAGTGGAATGAGTCTGGGATTGATACAGGGCTATGATGAGAAAGAGAGTGACAGTGGAATGAGTCCGGGATTGATAGAAGTCTATGATGAGATAGAGAGTGAGAGTGGAATGAGTCTGGGATTGATACAGGTCTATGACGAGTTAGAGTGCCTGTGGAATGAGTTTGGGATTGATACAGGACCATGATGAGATAGAGAGTGACAGCGGAATGAGTGTGGGATTGATACAGGGCTATGAAGAGAGAGAGAGACACACAGTGGAATGAGTCTGGCATTGATACAGATCTATGATCAGAGAGCGACACAGTGGAATGAGTCTGGGATTGATAAAGGGCTATGATGAGAGAGAGAGAGAGAGAGTGGAATGAGTCTGGGATTGATACAGGGCTATGATGAGAGAGAGAGAAAATGGAATAAGCCTGGGATTGATACAGGGGTTTGTTGAGAGAGAGTGACAGTGGAATAACTCCGGGGTTGATCCTGGTCTAGGATGAGATAGAGAGTGACAGTGGAATGAGTCTGGGATTGATAAAGGAGTACGATGAGAGAACACAGTGGAATGAGTCTGGGATTCATACAGGGCTCTGATGAAAGAGCCATAGTGTAATGAGTCTGGGATTGACATGGGCTATGATGGGAGAGAGAGACAGTGGAATGAGTGTGGGATTGATACAGGGCTATGATGAGAGAGAGGGAGACAGTGTAATGAGTCTGGGATTGACACAGTGCTATGATGGGAGAGAGAGACAGTGGAATGAGTTTGGGATTGATACAGGGCAATGATGTGAAAGAGGGAGACAGTGGAATGAGTCTGGGATTGATACAGGTCTATGATGTGACAGAGAGATAGTGGAGTAAATCTGGGATTGATACAGGGCTATGATGAGCGAGAGACATAGTGTAATGAGTCTGGGATTCATACAAGGCTATGATGAGAGAGCGAGAGAGACAGTGGAATAGGCCTGGGATTGACACAGGGCGATGATGAGAGAGAGACACAGTGGAATGAGTCTGGGATTGATACAGGGCTATGATGAGAAAGAGAGAAAGTGGAATGAGTCTGGGATTGATACAGGGCTTTGATGAGAGAGAGACACAGTGGAATGAGTCTGGGATTGATACAGGCCTATGATGAGAGAGAGAAAAAGTGGAATGAGTCTGGGATTGATACAGGTAAATGATGAGAGAGAGAAAAAGTGGAATGAGTCTGGGATTGATACAGGGCTATGATGAGAGAGAATGGGAGAGAGTGGAATGAGTCTGGGATTGATACAGGGCTATGATGAGAGAGAGAAAAAGTGGAATGAGTTTGGGATTGACACAGGGCTATGATGAGAGAGAGAGTGAGAGTAAAATGAATCTGGGATTGATATAGGGTATGATATGAGAGAGAGACAGTGGAATGAGTCAGGGATTGATACAGGACTATGATGAGCGAGACACAGTGGAATGAGTCTGGGATTCTTACAGGGCCATGATGAGAGAGAGAGAAAGTGTAATGAGTCTCGGATTGATACAGGTCAATGATGAGAGAGAGACACAGTGGAATGAGTCAGGGATTGATACAGGGCTATGATGAGAGAGAGACACAGTGGAATGAGCCTGGTTTAATACAGGGCTATGATGAGAGAGAGAAACAGTGGAATGCGTCTGGGATTGATACAGGGCTGTGATGAGAGAGAGACACAGTGGAATGAGTCTGGGATTGATACAGGGCTATGATGAGAGAGGGAGAAAGTGGAATGAGTCTCGGATTGATACAGGTCTATGATGAGAGAGAGACACAGTGGAATGAGTCAGGGATTGATTCAGGCTTTGATGAGAGAGAGAGGGAGACAGTGGAATGGGTCTGGGATTGATACAGGTCTATGATGAGAGACAGAAAAAGTGGAATGAGTCTGGGATTGATACAGGGCTTTGATGAGAGAGAGACACAGTGGAATGAGTTTGGGATTGATACGGGGCTATGATGAGAGAGAGAGAGAGAGAGACACAGTGGAATGAGTCACGCATTGATACAGATCTATGATGAGAGGGAGACACAGTGGAATGAGTCTGGACTGATACAGGACTATGATGAGATAGAGGGTGACAGTGGAATGAGTCTGGGATTGATACAGGGCTTTGATGAGCGAGAGAGACAGTGGAATGAGTTTGGGATTGACACAGGGCTATGATGAGAGAGAGAGTGACAGTACAATGAATCTGGGATTGATACAGGGTATGATGTGAGAGAGAGACAGTGGAATGAGTCTGGGATTGATACAGGGCTATGATGAGAGAGAGAGATAGTGGAATGAATCTCGGAATGATACAGGTCTATGAAGAGAGAGAGAGAGTGAGACACAGTGGAATGAGTCTGGGATTGATACGGGGCTATGATGAGAGAGGGACACAGTGGAATGAGTTTAGGATTGATACAGATCTATGATGAGAGAGAGAGAGAGAGAGACAGTGGAATGAGTCTGGGATTGATACGGGGCTATGATGAGAGAGAGACACAGTGAAATGAGACTGGGATTGATACGGGGCTATGATGAGAGAGAGACACAGTGGAATGAGTCTGGGATTGATACAGGGCTATGATGAGAGAGAGAGAAATTGGAATGAGTCTCGGATTGATACAGGACTATGTAGAGAGAGAGACACAGTGGATTGAGTCAGGGATTGATACAGGGCTATGATCAGAGAGAGAGAGAGAAAGAGAGACAGACAGTGAAATGAGTCTGGGATTGATACGGGGCTATGATGAGAGAGAGAGACACAGTGGAATGAGTTTGGGATTGATACAGGGCTATGATGAGAGACAGAGAGAGAGATACAGTGGAGAGTCTCGCATTGATATAGATCTATGATGAGAGAGAGACACTGTGGAATGAGTTTGGGATTGATACAGGTCTATGATGAGAGGGAGACACAGTGGAAGGAGTCTATGATTGATACAGGGCTCTGATGAGTGAGAGAGAGGGAGACAGTGGAATGTGTCTGGGATTGATACAGGTCTATGATGAGAGAGATAGAAAGTGGAATAAGTCTGGGATTGATATAGGGCTTTGATGAGAGAGAGACACAGTGGAATGAGTTTGGGATTGACACAGGGCTCTGATGAGACAGAGAGAGAGAGAGAGAGAGAGACAGTGGAATGAGTCTGGGATTGATACGGGGCTATGATGAGAGAGAGAGAGAGAGACACAGTGGAATGAGTCTCGCATTGATACAGATCTATGATGAGAGGGAGACACAGTGGAATGAGTCTGGGACTGATACAGGACTATGATGAGATAGAGAGTGACAGTGGAATGAGTCTGGGATTGATACATGGCTATGATGAGAGAGAGACACAGTGAAATGAGTCTGGGATTGATACAGGGCTACGATGAGAGGGTGAGTGAGAGCGAGACAGTAGAATGAGTCTGGGATTGATACACGGCTATGATGAGAAAGAGCGAAAGTGGGATGAGTCTCGGATTGATAAAGGTCTATGATGAGAGAGAGACACAGTGGAATGAGTCGGGGATTGATACAGGGCTATAATGAGAGAGAGAGAAAGTGGAATGAGTCTTGGATTGATACGGGGCTTTGAAGAGAGAGAGACACAGTGGAATGAGTATGGGATTGAAACAAGGCTATGATGAGAGCGAGACACAGTGGAATGAGCCTGGGATTGATACAGGGCTCTGATGAGAAAGAGAGGGAGACAGTGGAATGGGTCTGGGATTGATACATGTCTATGATGAGAGAGAGAAAAAGTGGATTGAGTGTGGGATTGGTACAGGGCTTTGTTGAGAGAGAGACACAGTGGAATGAATTTGGGATTGACACAGGGCTACGATGAGAGAGAGAGCGACAGTAGAATGAATCAGGGATTGATACAGGGTATGATGTGAGAGAGTGACAGTGGAATGAGTGTGGGATTGATACAGGGCTATGATGAGAGAGAGACAGAGAGAGAGACAGACAGTGGAATGAGTCTGGGATTGATACGGGTCTATGATGAGAAAGAGAGACACAGTGGAATGAGTTTGGGATTGATACAGGGCTATGATGAGAGAGAGGGAGAGAGACACAGTGGAATGAGTCTCGCATTGATACAGATCTATGATGAGAGGGAGACACAGTGGAATGAGTCTGGGACTGATACAGGGCTATGAAGAGAGAGAGAGAAAATGGAATGAATCTGGGATTGATACAGGTCTATGATGAGCGAGAGACACAGTGGAATGAGTCTGGGATTCATACAGGGCTATGATGAGATAGAGAGAGAGAGAGAGAGACAGTGGAATAGGTCTGGGATTGACACAAGGCTATGATGAGAGAGAGACACAGTGGAATGAGTCTGGGATTGATACCGGGCTATGATGAGAGAGAGAGAGAGAGAGAGACAGTGGAATGAGTCTGTGATTGATACAGGGCTATGATGAGAGAGACAGAAATTGTAATGAGTCTCGAATTGATAGAGGCCTATGATGAGAGAGAGACACAGTGGAATGAGTCAGGGATTGATACAGGGCTATGATGAGAGAGAGACACAGTGGAATGAGTTTGGGATTGACACAGGGCTATGATGAGAGAGAGAGTGACAGTACAATGAATCTAGGAATGATACAGGGTATGATGTGAGAGAGAGACAGTGGCATGAGTCTGGGATTGATACAGGGCTATGATGTGAGAGAGAGATAGTGGAATGAGTCTCGGATTGATACAGGTCTATGATGAGAGAGAGAGAGTGAGACACAGTGGACTGAGTCTGGGATTGATACGGGGCTATGATGAGAGAGGGACACAGTGGAATGAGTTTAGGATTGAGACAGATCTATGATGAGAGAGTGAGAGAGAGAGACAGTGGAATGAGTCTGGGATTGACACGGGGCTATGATGAGAGAGAAACAGAGACAGTGGAATGAGTCAGCGATTGATACAAGGCTATGATGAGAGAGAGACACAGTGAAATGAGTCTGGGATTGATACAGGGCTACGATGAGAGGGTGAGAGAGAGACAGTGGAATAAGTCTGGGATTGATACACGGCTATGATGAGAAAGAGAGAAAGTGGGATGAGTCTCGGATTGATACAGGGCTATGATGAGAGAGAGACACAGTGGAATGAGTCAGGGATTGATACAGGGCTATGATTAGAGAGAGAGAAAGTGGAATGAGTCTGGAATTGATACAGGGCTTTGATGAAAAAGAGACACAGTGGAATGAGTATGGGATTGACACAAGGCTATGATGAGAGCGAGACAACGTGGAATGAGACTGGGATTGATACAGGGCTCTGAGGAGAGAGAGAGGGAGACAGTGGAATGGGTCTGGGATTGATACAGGTCTATGATGAGAGAGAGAAAAAGTGGAATGAGTCTGGGATTGATACAGGGCTTTGATGAGAGAGAGACACAGTGGAAGGAGTTTGGGATTGACACAAGGCTATGATGAGAGAGAGAGTGACAGTAGAATGAAAAAGGGATTGATACAGGGCTATGAAGAGAGAGAGAGAAAGTGGAATGAGTCTGGGATTGATACAGGTCGATGATGAAAGAGAGAAAAAGTGGAATGAGTCTGGGATTGATACAGGGCTTTGATGAGAGAGCGACACAGTGGAATGAGTTTGGGATTGACACAGGGCTATGATGAGAGACAGAGTGACAGTGGAATGAGTCCGGGATTGATAGAAGTCTATGATGAGATAGAGAGTGACAGGGGAATGAGTCTGGGATTGATACAGGTCTATGATGAGTTAGAGTGACAGTGGAATGAGTCTGGGATTGATACAGGGCTATGATGAGAGAGAGAAAAAGTGGAATGAGTCTGGGATTGATACAGGGCTTTGATGAGAGAGAGACACAGTGGAAGGAGTTTGGGATTGACACAAGGCTATGATGAGAGAGAGAGTGACAGTAGAATGAAAAAGGGATTGATACAGGGCTATGAAGAGAGAGAGAGAAAGTGGAATGAGTCTGGGATTGATACAGGACGATGATGAAAGAGAGAAAAAGTGGAATGAGTCTGGGATTGATACAGGGCTTTGATGAGAGAGCGACACAGTGGAATGAGTTTGGGATTGACACAGGGCTATGATGAGAGACAGAGTGACAGTGGAATGAGTCCGGGATTGATAGAAGTCTATGATGAGATAGAGAGTGACAGGGGAATGAGTCTGGGATTGATACAGGTCTATGATGAGTTAGAGTGACAGTGGAATGAGTCTGGGATTGATACAGGGCTATGATGAGAGAGTCACCGTGGAATGAGTTTGGGATTGATACAGGGCTATGATGAGAGAGAGAGACACACAGAGGAATGAGTCTGGTATTGATACACATCAATGATCAGAGAGAGACACAGTGGAATGAGTCTGGGATTGGTACAGGGCTATGATGAGAGAGAGAGAAAATTGAATGAGCCTGGAATTGATACAGGGGTTTGTTGAGAAAGAGTGACAGTGGGATGACTCCGGGATTGATCCAGGTCAAGGATGAGATAGAGAGTGACAGTCGAATGACTCTGGGATTGATACAGGGCTCTGATGAAAGAGACACAGTGTAATGAGTCTGGGAATGATACAGGTCTATGATGAGATAGAGAGAGAGAGAGAGAGAGAGAGAGAGACAGTGGAATGAGTCTGGGATTGATACGGGGCTATGATGAGAGAGAGAAAAAGTGGAATGAGTCTGGGATTGATACAGGTCTATGATGAGAGAGAGACACAGTGGAATGAGTCTGGGATTGATACAGGGCTACGATGAGAGAGGCACAGTGTAATCTGTCTTGGATTGATACAAGGCTATGATGAGAGAGAAAATTGAATGAGCCTGGGATTGATACAGGGTATGATGTGAGAGAGAGACAGTGGAATGAGTCTGGGATTGATACAGGGCTATGATGTGAGAGAGAGATAGTGGAATGAATCTGGGATTGATACAGGTCTATGAAGAGAGAGAGAGAGTGAGACACAGTGGAATGAGTCTGGGATTGCTACGGGGCTATGATGAGAGAGAGACACAGTGAAATGAGACTGGGATTGATACAGGGCTACGATGAGAGGGTGAGAGAGAGACAGTGGAATGAGTCTGGGATTGATACACGGCTATGATGGGAAAGAGAGAAAGTGGAACGAGTCAGGGATTGATACAAGGCTATGATGAGAGAGAGACACAGTGAAATGAGACTGGGATTGATACAGGGCTCTGATGAGAGACAGAGGGAGACAGTGGAATGGGTCAGGGATTGATACAGGGCTTTGATGAGAGAGAGACACAGTGGAATGAGTCTGGGATTGACACAGGTCGATGATTAGAGAGAGAAAAAGTGGAATGAGTCTGGGATTGATACAGGGCTTTGATGAGAGAGAGACACAGTGGAATCAGTTTGGGATTGACACAGGGCTATGATGAAAGAGAGAGTGACAGTACAATGAATCTGGGATTGATACAGGGTATGATGTGAGAGAGAGACAGTGGAATGAGTCTGGGATTGATACAGGGCTATGATGAGAGAGAGAAAGAGAGAGAAAGTGGAATGAGTCTTGGATTGATACAGGTCTATGATGAGAGAGAGACACAGTGGAATGAGTCTGGGATTAATACAGGGCTATGATGAGAGAGAGAAACAGTGGAATGCGTCTGGGATTGATACAGGCCTATGATGAGAGAGAGAGTGACAGTGGAATGAGTCCGGCATTGATAGAAGTCTATGATGAGATAAAGAGTGACAGTGGAATGAGTCGGGGATTGATTCAGGTCTATAATGAGTTAGAGTGAAAGTGGAATGAATCTGGGATTGATACAAGGCTATGATGAAGCAGACACAGTGGAATGAGTCTGGGATTGATACAGGAGTATGATGAGAGAACACAGTGGAATGAGTCTGGGATTGATACAGGGCTCTGATGAAACAGACACAGTGTAATGAGTCTGGGATTGACACAGGGCTATGATGGGAGAGAGGGAGACAGTGGAATGAGTCTGGGATTGATACAGGTCTATGATGAGCGAGAGACACAGTGGAATGAGTCAGGGATTGATACAGGGCTATGATGAGAGAGAGAGAGAGAAAGTGGAATAGGTCTGGGATTGATACAAGGCTATGATGAGAGAGAGACACAGTGGAATGAGTCTGGGATTGATACAGGGCTATGATGAGAGAGAGAGAAAGTGGAATGAGTCTCGGATTGATACAGGTCTATGATGAGAGAGAGACACAGTGGAATGAGTCAGGGATTGATACAGGGCTATGATGAGAGAGAGAGAGAGAGAGAGAGCGAGAGAGACAGTGGAATGAGTCTGGGATTGATACGGGGCTGTGATGAGAGAGAGACACACAGTGGAATGAGTTTGGGATTGATACAGGGCTATGATGAGAGAGAGAGAGAGAGAGAGAGACACAGTGGAATGAGTTTGGGATTGATACAGGACTATGATGAGAGAGAGACACAGTGGAATGAGTTTGGGATTGATACGGGACTATGATGAGAGAGAGAGAGACAGTACAATGAATCTGGGATTGATAAAGGGTATGATGTGAGGGAGAGACAGTGGAATGAGTCTGGGATTGATACAGGGCTATGATCTGAGAGAGAGATAGTGGAATGAGTCTCGGATTGATACAGGTCTACGATGAGAGAGAGAGAGAGACACAATGGAATGAGTCTGGGATTGATACGGGGCTATGATGAGAGAGACACACAGTGGAATGAGTTAAGAATTGATACAGATCTATGATGAGAGAGAGAGAGAGAGAGAGACAGTGGAATGAGTCTGGGATTGATAGGGGGCTATGATGAGAGAGAAACAGAGACAGTGGAATGAGTCAGGGATTGATACATGGCTATGATGAGAGAGAGACACAGTGAAATGAGTCTGGGATTGATACAGGGCTACGATGAGAGGGTGAGTGAGAGCGAGACAGTGGAATGAGTCTGGGATTGATACATGGCTATGATGAGAAAGAGAGAAAGTGGGATGAGTCTCGGATTGATAAAGGTCTATGATGAGAGAGAGACACAGTGGAATGAATCAGGGATTGATACAGGGCTATGATGAGAGAGAGAGAAAGTGGAATGAGTCTTGGATTGATACAGGGCTTTGATGAGAGAGAGACACAGTGGAATGAGTATGGGATTGACACAAGGCTATGATGAGAGCGAGACACAGTGGAATGAGCCTGGGATTGATACAGGGCTCTGATGAGAGAGAGAGGGAGACAGTGGAATGGGTCTGGGATTGATACATGTCTATGATGAGAGAGAGCAAAAGTGGATTGAGTGTGGGATTGGTACAGGGCTTTGTTGAGAGAGAGACACAGTGGAATGAATTTGGGATTGACACAGGGCTATGATGAGAGAGAGAGCGACAGTAGAATGAATCAGGGATTGATACAGGGTATGATGTGAGAGAGTGACAGTGGAATGAGTGTGGGATTGATACAGGGCTATGATGAGAGAGAGAGAACGTGGAATGAGTCTCGGATTGATACAGGTCCATGATGTGAGAGAGACACAGTGGAATGAGTCATGGATTGATACAGGGCTATGATGTGAGAGAGAGAGAGAGAGAGAGAGAGAGACAGACAGTGGAATGAGTCTGGGATTGATACGGGTCTATGATGAGAAAGAGAGACACAGTGGAATGAGTTAAGGATTGATACAGGGCTATGATGAGAGAGAGGGAGAGAGACACAGTGGAATGAGTCTCGCATTGATACAGATCTATGATGAGAGGGAGACACAGTGGAATGAGTCTGGGACTGATACAGGGCTATGATGAGTGAGAGAGAAAGTGGAATGAATCTGGGATTGATACAGGTCTATGATGAGAGAGAGACACAGTGGAATGAGTCTGGGATTCATACAGGGCTATGATGAGAGAGAGAGAGAGAGAGAGACAGTGGAATAGGTCTGGGATTGACACAAGGCTATGATGAGAGAGAGACACAGTGGAATGAGTCTGGGATTGATACCGGGCTATGATGAGAGAGAGAGAGAGAGAGAGACAGTGGAATGAGTCTGTGATTGATACAGGGCTATGATGAGAGAGAGAGAAATTGTAATGAGTCTCGAATTGATAGAGGCCTATGATGAGAGAGAGACACAGTGGAATGAGTCAGGGATTGATACAGGGCTATGATGAGAGAGAGACAAAGTGGAATGTGTCTGGGATTGATACTGGGCTTTGATGAGAGAGAGACACAGTGGAATGAGTCAGGGATTGATACAGGGCTATGATGTGAGAGAGACAGAGAGAGAGACAGTGGAATGAGTCTGGGATTGATACGGGTCTATGATGAGAAAGAGAGACACAGTGGAATGAGTTTGGGATTGATACAGGGCTATGATGAGAGAGAGGGAGAGAGACACAGTGGAATGAGTCTGGGATTGATACGGGTCTATGATGAGAAAGAGAGACACAGTGGAATGAGTTTGGGATTGATACAGGGCTATGATGAGAGAGAGGGAGAGAGACACAGTGGAATGAGTCTCGCATTGATACAGATCTATGATGAGAGGGAGACACAGTGGAATGAGTCTGGGACTGATACAGGGCTATGATGAGTGAGAGAGAAAGTGGAATGAATCTGGGATTGATACAGGTCTATGATGAGAGAGAGACACAGTGGAATGAGTCTGGGATTCATACAGGGCTATGATGAGAGAGAGAGAGAGAGAGAGACAGTGGAATAGGTCTGGGATTGACACAAGGCTATGATGAGAGAGAGACACAGTGGAATGAGTCTGGGATTGATACCGGGCTATGATGAGAGAGAGAGAGAGAGAGAGACAGTGGAATGAGTCTGTGATTGATACAGGGCTATGATGAGAGAGAGAGAAATTGTAATGAGTCTCGAATTGATAGAGGCCTATGATGAGAGAGAGACACAGTGGAATGAGTCAGGGATTGATACAGGGCTATGATGAGAGAGAGACAAAGTGGAATGAGTCTGGGATTGATACTGGGCTTTGATGAGAGAGAGACACAGTGGAATGAGTCAGGGATTGATCCAGGGCTATGATGTGAGAGAGACAGAGAGAGAGACAGACAGTGGAATGAGTCTGGGATTGATACGGGTCTATGATGAGAAAGAGAGACACAGTGGAATGAGTTTGGGATTGATACAGGGCTATGATGAGAGAGAGGGAGAGAGACACAGTGGAATGAGTCTGGGATTGATACGGGTCTATGATGAGAAAGAGAGACACAGTGCAATGAGTTTGGGATTGATACAGGGCTATGATGAGAGAGAGGGAGAGAGACACAGTGGAATGAGTCTCACATTGATACAGATCTATGATGAGAGGGAGACACAGTGGAATGAGTCTGGGACTGATACAGGGCTATGATGAGAGAGAGAGAAAGTGGAATGAATCTGGGATTGATACAGGTCTATGATGAGCGAGAGACACAGTGGAATGAGTCTGGGATTCATACAGGGCTATGATGAGAGAGAGAGAGAGACAGTGGAATAGGTCTGGGATTGACACAAGGCTATGATGAGAGAGAGACACAGTGGAATGAGTCTGGGATTGATACCGGGCTATGATGAGAGAGAGAGAGAGAGAGAGACAGTGGAATGAGTCTGTGATTGATACCGGGCTATGATGAGAGAGAGAGAGAGAGAGAGACAGTGGAATGAGTCTGTGATTGATACAGGTCTATGATGAGAGAGAGAGAGAGAGAGAGAGAGAGAGAGACAGTGGATTGAGTCTGGGATTGATACGGGGCTATGATGAGAGAGAGACAGACAGTGGAATGAGTCTGGGATTGATACAGGTCTATGATGAGAGAGAGACACAGTGGAATGAGTTTGGGATGGATCCAGGGCTATGATGAGAGAGGCACAGTGTAATCTGTCTTGGATTGAGACAGGGCTATGTTGTGAGAGAGACAGACAGTGGAATGAGTCTGGGATTGATACAGGTCTATGATGAGAGAGAGACACAGTGGAATGAGTCTGGCATTGATACAGGGCTATGATGAGAGAGAAAATTGAATGAGCCTGGGATTGATACAGGGGTTTGTTGAGAAAGAGTGACAGTGGAATGACTCCGGGATTGATCCAGGTCTAGGATGAGATAGAGAGTGACAGTGGAATGAGTCTGGGATTGATACAGGAGTATGATGAGAGAACACAGTGGAATGAGTCTGGGATTGACACAGGGCTATGATGGGAAAGAGAGACAGTGGAATGAGTGTGGGATTGATACAGGGCGATGATGAGAGAGAGGGAGACAGTGGAATGAGTCTGGGATTGATACAGGTCAATGATGAGAGAGAGAGATAGTGGAATGAATCTGGGATTGATACAGGTCTATGATGAGCGAGAGACACAGTGTAATGAGTCTGGGATTCATACAGGGCTATGATGAGAGAGGCAGAGAGACAGTGGAATAGGTCTGGCATTGACACAAGGCTATGATGAGAGAGAGAAACAGTGGAATGAGTCTGGCATTGATACAGGGCTATGATGAGAGAGAGAGAGAGAGAGAGACAGTGGAATGAGTCTGGGATTGATACAGGGCTATGATGAGAGATAGAGAGAAAGTGTAATGAGTCTCGGATTGTTACAGGTCTATGATGAGAGAGAGACACAGTGGAATGAGTCTGGGATTGATACAGGGCTATGATGAGAGAGAGAGAGAGTGGAATGAGTATGGGATTGACACAAGGCTATGATGAGAGCGAGACACAGTGGAATGAGTCTGGGATTGATACAGGGCTATGATGAGAGAGAGAGAAAATGGAATGAGTCTGGGATTGATCAGGGCTTTGATGAGAGAGAGACACAGTGGAATGAGTATGGGATTGACACAAGGCTATGATGAGAGCGAGACACAGTGGAATGAGTCTGGGATTGATACAGGGCTCTGATGAGAGAGAGACACAGTGGAATGAGTTTGGGATTGACACAGGGGTATGATGAGAGAGGGAGTGACAGTACAATGAATCTGGGATTGATACAGGGTATGATGTGAGAGAGAGACAGTGGAATGAGTCTGGGATTGATACAGGGCTATGATGAGAGAGAGAGAGACAGTGGAATGAGTCTGGGATAGATACAGGGCTATGATGTGAGAGAGAGATAGTGGAATGAGTCTCGGATTGATACCGGTCTATGATGAGAGAGAGAGAGACACAGTAGAATGAGTCTGGGATTGATACGGGGCTATGATGAGAGAGAGACACAGTGGAATGAGTTTAGGATTGATACAGATCTATGATGAGAGAGAGAGAGAGAGAGAGAGAGACAGTGGAATGAGTCTGTGATTGATACAGGGCTATGATGAGAGAGAGAGAAAGTGTAATGAGTCTCGGATTGATACAGGCCTATGATGAGAGGGAGACACAGTGGAATGAGTATGGGATTGACACAAGGCTATGATGAGAGCGAGACACAGTGGAATGAGTCTGGGACTGATACAGGGCTATGATGAGAGAGACACAGTGGAATGAGTTTGGGATTGATACAGGGCTATGATGAGAGAGAGACACACACAGAGGAATGAGTCTGGCATTAATACAGATCAATGATCAGAGAAAGACACAGTGGAATGAGTGTGGGATTGGTACAGGGCTATGCTGAGAGAGAGACAAAATTGAATGAGCCTGGGATTGATACAGGCTTTGTTGAGAAAGAGTGACAGTGGGATGACTCCGGGATTGATCCAGGTCTAGGATGAGATAGAGTGTGACAGTGGAATGAGTCTGGGATTGATACAGGGCTGTGTTGAAAGAGACACAGTGTAATGAGTCTGGGATTGACACAGGGCTATGATGAGTGAGAGAGAGAGAGAGACACAGTGGAATGAGTCTCGCATTGATAAAGATCTATGATGAGAGGGAGACTCAGTGGATTTGACTCTGGGATTGATCAGGGCTTTGATGAGAGAGAGAGACAGTGGAATGAGTTTGGGATTGACACAGGGCTATGATGAGAGAGAGAGAGACAGTGGAATGAGTCTGGGATAGATACAGGGCTATGATGTGAGAGAGAGATAGTGGAATGAGTCTCGGATTGATACAGGTCTATGATGAGAGAGAGAGACACAGTGGAATGAGTCTGGGATTGATACGGGGCTATGATGAGAGAGAAACAAAGACAGTGGAAAGAGTCTGGGATTGATACAGTGCTTTGATGAGAGAGAGAGCGACAGTAGAATGAATTTGGGATTGATACAGGGTATGATGTGAGAGAGAGACAGTGGAATGAGTGTGGGATTGATACAGGGCTATGATGAGAGATAGGGAGACAGTGGAATGAGTCTGGGATTGATACAGGGCTATGATGAGCGAGAGACACAGTGGAATGAGACTAGGATTCATACAGGGCTATGATGAGAGAGGGAGAGAGAGAGACAACGGAATAGGTCTGGGATTGACACAAGGCTATGATGAGAGAGAGACACAGTGGAATGAGTCTGGGATTGTTACAGGGCTATGATGAGAGAGAGAGAGAGACAGTGGAATGAGTCTGGGATTGATACAGGGCTATGATGAGAGAGAGAGAGACAGTGGAATGAGTCTGGGATTGATACAGGGCTATGATGAGAGAAAGAGAGAGACACAGTGGAATGAGTCTGGGATTGATACGGGGCAATGATGAGAGATAGACACAGTGGAATGAGTTTAGGATTGATACAGATCTATGATGAGAGAGAGAGAGAGAGAGACACACAGTGGAATGAGTTTGGGATTGACACAGGGCTATGATGAGAGAGAGAGTGACATTAGAATGAATCAGGGATTGATACAGGTTATGATGTGAGAGAGACACAGTGGAATGAGTTTGGGATTGACACAGGGCTATGATGAGCGAGAGACACAGTGGAATGAGTCTGGGATTCATACAGGGCTATGATGAGAGAGAGAGAGAGAGAGAGAGAGACAGTGGAATAGGTCTGGGATTGACACAAGGCTACGATGAGAGAGAGACACAGTGGAATGAGTCTGGGATTGATACAGGGCTATGATGAGAGAGAGAGAAAGTGGAATGAGTCTGGGATTGATACAGCGCTTTGATGAGAGAGAGACACAGTGGAATGAGTATGGGATTGACACAAGGCTATGATGAGAGCGAGACACAGTGGAATGAGTCTGGGATTGATACAGGGCTATGATGAGAGAGAATGGGAGAGAGTGGAATGAGTCTGGGATTGATACAGGGCTATGATGAGAGAGACACAGTGGAATGAGTTTGGGATTTATACAGGGCTATGATGAGAGAGAGAGACACACAGTGGAATGAGTCTGGGATTGATACGGGGCTATGATGAGAGAGAGACACAGTGGAATGAGTTCAGGATTGATACAGATCTGTGATGAGAGAGAGAGAGAGAGAGAGAGACAGGGGAATGAGTCTGGGATTGATACAAGGCTATGATGAGAGACAGAAACAGTGAAATGAGTCTGGGATTGATACAGGGTTACGATGAGAGGGTGAGAGAGACAGTGGAATGAGTCAGGGATTGATAAAGGGCCATGATGAGAGAGAGAGAGAGACAGAGAAATGAGTGTGGGATTGATACAGGGCTATGATGTGAGAGAGAGATAGTGGAATGAGTCTCGGAATGATACAGGTCTATGATGAGAGAGAGAGAGAGAGACACAGTGGAATGAGTTTGGGATTGACACAGGGCTATGATGAGCGAGAGACACAGTGGAATGAGTCTGGGATTCATACAGGGCTAACATGACAGAGAGAGAGAGAGACAGTGGAATAGGTCTGGGATTGACACAAGGCTATGATGAGAGAGAGACAGAGTGGAATGAGTCTGGGATTGATACCGGGCTATGATGAGAGAGAGAGAGAGAGAGAGAGACAGTGGAATGAGTCTGTGATTGATACAGGGCTATGATGAGAGAGAGAGAGTGTGAGAGACAGTGGAATAGGTCTGGGATTGATACAAGTCTATGATGAGAGAGAGACACAGTGGAATGAGTCTGGGATTGATATAGGGCTTTGATGAGAGAGAGACACAGTGGAATGAGTTTTCGATTGATACAGGGCTATGATGAGAGAGAGAGAGAGAGACACAGTGGAATGAGTCAGGGATTGATACAGGGCTATGATGAGAGAGAGAGAGAAAGATAGTGGAATGAGTCAGGGATTGATACAAGGCTATGATGAGAGTGAGAGACACAGTGGAATGAGTTTGGGATTAATACAGGGCTATGATGAGAGAGAGAGAGAAAGACAGTGGAATGAATCTGGGATTGATACGGGGCTATGATGAGCGAGAAACAGAGACAGTGGAATGAGTCTGGGATTGATACAGGGCTATGATGAGAGAGAGACACAGTGGAATGAGTTTGGGATTAATACAGGGCTATGATGAGAGAGAGAGAGAAAGACAGTGGAACGAGTCTGGGATTGATACAGATCGTTGATGACAGAGGGAGACAGTGGAATGAGTTTAGGAATATTACAGGGCAATGATGAGAGAGAGAGAGAGAGAGGGAGAGCGAGAGAGTGGAATGAGTTTGGGATTGATACAGGGCAATGATCAGAGATTGAGAGAGAGACAGGGGAATGAGTCTGGCATTGATACAGGGCTATGATGAGAGAGAGAGAGACACTGGAATCAGTCTGGGATTGATACAGGGCTATGATGAGAGAGAGACACAGTGGAATGAGTCTGGGATTGATACAAGGCTATGATGAGAGAGAGAGAGAAAGTGGAATGAGTCTTGGATTGATACAGGTCTATGATGAGAGAGAGACATAGTGTAATGAGTCTGGGATTGATACAGGGCTATGAAGAGAGAGAGAAACAGTGGAATGAGTCTGGGATTGATACAGGGCTATGATGAGAAGGAGAGAGAGAGAGAGAGAGAGACAGTGCAATTAGTCTGGGAATGATACAGGGCTATGATGAGAGAGAGAAACAGTGGAATGAGTCTGGGATTGATAGAAGTCTATGATGAGATAAAGAGTGACAGTGGAATGAGTCTGGGATTGATAGAAGTCTATGATGAGATAGAGAGTGACAGTGGAATGAGTCTGAGATTGATACAGGTCTATAACGAGTTAGAGTGACAGTGGAATGAGTTTGGGATTGATACAGCACTATGATGAGAGAGAGAGACACACAGTGGAATGAGTCTGGCATTGATACAGATCTATGATCAGAGAGAGACACAGTGGAATGAGTCTGGGATTGATACAGGGCTATGATGAGAGAGAGAGAGAGAGAGAAAATGGAATGAGCCTGGGATTGATACAGTGGTTTGTTGAGAGAGAGTGACAGTGGAATGACTCCGGGATTGATCCAGGTCTAGGATGAGATAGAGAGTGACAGTGGAATGAGTCTGGGATTGATACAGATTTATGATGAGAGAGAGAAAAAGTGGAATGAGTCTGGGATTGATACAGGGCTTTGATGAGAGAGAGACACAGTGGAATGAGTTTGGGACTGACACAGGGCTATGATGAGAGAGAGAGTGACAGTAGAATGAATCTGGGATTGATACAGGGTATGATGTGAGAGAGAGACAGTGGAATGAGTCAGGGATTGATACAAGGGATTGTTGAGAGAGAGTGACAGTGGAATGAGTGTGGGATTGATATAGGGCTATGATGAGAGAGAGTGACAGTGGATTGAGTCTCTGATTGATACAGGAGTATGATGAGAGAGACACAGTGGAATGAGTTTGGGTTTGATACAGGGCTATGATAAGAGAGAGAGAGACAGTGGAATGAGTCTGGGATTGATGCAGGGCTATGATGAGAGAGAGACACAGTGGAATGAGTCTGGGACTGATACAGGGCTTTGATGAGAGAGAGACACAGTGGAATGAGTTTGGGATTGATACAGGGCTATGATGAGATAGAACGCGACAGTGGAATGAGTCTGGGATTGATGCAGGTCTATGATGAGATAGAGTGACAATGGAATGAGTCTGGAATTGATGCAGGGCTATGATGAGAGAGGGACACAGTGGAATAAGTCTGGGATTGACACAGGGCTATGATGAGAGAGAGAGAGAAACAGTGGAATGCTTCTGGGATTGATACAAGGCTATGATTAGAGAGAGACACAGTGGAATGAGTTTGGGATTGATACAGGGCTATGATGAGAGACAGAGACACAGTGGAATGAGTCTGGCATTGATGCAGGTCTATGATGAGAGCGAGACACAGTGGAATTAGTAAGGGACTGAGACAGGGCTATGAGGAGAAAGGGAGTGACAGTGGAATCAGTCTGGGATTGATACAGCACTATGATGAGAGAGACACATTGGAATGAGTTTGGGATTGATACAGAGCTCTGATGAGATAGAGAGACAGAGGAATGAGTTTGGGATTGATACAGGGCTATGATGAGAGACACAGTGGAATGAGTTTGGGATTGATACAGGGCTCTGATGAGAGAGAGACAAAAGAATGAGTCTGGGAATGATACAGGGCTATGATGAGAGACACAGTGGAATGAGTCTGGGATTGATACAGGTCTATGATGAGAGAGTGAGATAGAGACAGTGTAATGAGTTTGCGATTAATCCAGGTCTATGATGAGAGAGAGAAAGTAGAATGAGCCTGGGATTGATTCAGTGCAGTGGAGAAATGTATTGTGGCCCAGGAGAGTGATGAACTCCATCACTGGCTCAGCTGGAAACACAAACCCTAAGGAAAGGGCTGGGGGCTAATCAATGAAGCTTTACAGTTGAAGAAAGTCTCTTTAATCATACTCTCCGTCATCTGGGATTGGGGGTGATATGTTAACTTTGTTTGAGGAATTCTATTGGACAACAAACAGAGATAGGAATAAACTGAACATTTTCGGTTAGCAATCTTTGCGGGGGCGACGCAACATTCTAACAATCCCAGAATCCCAGGATAGTAACAGTGCAGAAGGAGGCCATTCGGCCCATCGTGTCTGCACCGGCTCTCTGAGCATTTTAACTTAGTGCCGATCTCCTGCCTGTTCCCCGTACCCCAGCACACTGTTTCTATTTAAATAACCATCCCATGCCCTCCTGAATGCCTCAATCAAACCTGCCTCCACCACACTTCCAGGCAGTGCATTCCAAACCCTAACTGCTCGCTGTGTGAAAAAAACATTTTCTCACCTCGCATTTACTTTGTTTGCAAAACACTTTGAAACTGTGCCCTCAGGTCCTTGACTTGTTGACGATTTTGAACAGTTTCTCCGTAGAGACTCTGTCCAGACCCCTCATGATTTTTAAATCTTCCATCAATTCTCCTCACTCCCAACTGCTCCAATCTTTCCTCATTACTGAAGCGCCTCATCCCTGGAACCATTCTGGTAAACCTCTTCTGCACTCTCTCCAATGCGTTCACACCCTTCCCATAGTGTGGCGCCCAGTAATGTGCACAGTACTCCAGCTGAGATCGAACCATTGTCTTATCTAAGTTCATCATAACCTCCCTGCTCTTGTACTCTATGTCCCTGTTAATGAAGTTTAGAATACTGCATGCTTTCGAAACAGCTCTCTCTACCTGTCCTGTCACCTTTAATAACTTATGTACATATACACCCAGGTCTCCCTGCTCCTGCACAACCTTTAGAATACTATCCTTACAAGATAGTTTAATATTTTGGGGATAAAATACTTGAGGAAGGATCTGAAGGGCTTTGGAGATGGTGTGAGATTGGACTGGCTGGACCGGCATCAGGGAGGAGGTACTTCAGTTAACCTGGAGAGACTGAAGTCTCTATTCAATCTCCTCCTGAGAGCAGAGAAGATTAAGAGGAGATTTAATGGAGGCTTTCAAAATCATTAAAAGTTTCACCGTCTCCCCACTGGCAGGAGTTTTTCTGACCAAAGGACAGAGACTGAAGATGAAGGCAAAAGATCCACAGAGAAGGAGAAGTGATGCCCCGCAGCGAGGTGTTGTGAACTTGAAGCTGCTGTCTGAATGGAGCGGACAAATAGGAATTGAAGAATTATTGAAGGCAATCAATTCCACCATTCTGTTTCCCAATTCTTCCCTTGGAAGTGCTCGTTGCGTAAAGTACTGACTTCCTCATACCTATTCCTACGACAATCTGATAGTGATCTCCCTGCACCAGATGGAATGCAGTTTATCAGCTTCTACGGGAAGGGATGGCTCCAGGGCAAGAAACCATTTTAGAAAAACATGCCTGCGCAAACACATTGCCGGCCAAAGGTTTTATTTAGCAGTTTTGGATACCACACCGATGAGATTTCGGTCTGTTTCAAGTGCACCTCAATCGTGCCCCCTCATCTCTGAATCTGACGTTCGTCGGCTCAGGAAACTACTCGAGAGGTTTCAGCCCTATGAAACAGCACTTACCTCTCTGGCAGCAGTTATGCATTGATCCCTCAGTGCTGGTCCTCTGACACTGCAGCACTCCCTCAGTACTGTCACTCCACCAGTGCAGTGCTCCCTCAGTACTGTCACTCTGACAGTACAGCACACCGGCAGTGCCAACATTCCAACAGTACACCATATTATTGTACTGTTGCAGTATAGTGATTTGTTTTCAGGTGCTCGTATTCTAGAGAACTGGAACTGGCGTTCAAATCCTATCTGGCACTTTGCAAATATAAATTGAAGGAATTAAGATATTCGGCAATAAAGGCTGGTTTCTGAAATGACAGATTTGACAATATTGCAATCAAATGGAAACCCATTTGGATCACTAATACCCTTAACAGCAGAAAATCTGGTGGCCTGACCCAGTCTGGCCAATCTGTCACTCCAAACCAACAGCAATGTGCTTGACTCATGACTACCCCCTGAATTGCCCTCATAACATACTTAGTTATATTGAACAGTGACAGAAAAGCTCCAATCAGAATAAGGATGGTGAACTTCCAAGCATCGACCGAGGCACCAGAAATGAAAGTGGAGCACACACTGGGTATTATGGCACGACCATGGTGCTCAGTGGGATAGATTGAGAACAGATCTAGCAACTCAAAATCAGCAATCAAAACACTGGGTAGTGGGACTAATTTGGGATTAATACAGGAGTGTAAGGAGGTAATGGGCGCAGCCTATGATTGATTCAGTAGTATGGCGTGAGAGGGGGACAGAGGAATTGATTTGGGTTTGATAGAGGGCAGTAAGAAATGAGCAGAATGTTAGGATTAGTTTGGCATTGATACAGGGCTATGATAAGAGACAGAGACAGTGGAATGGGTCTGGGATTGATACAGGTCGTTGATGACAGAGAGAGACAGTCGAATGGGTTTGGAATTAATACAGGGCTATGATGAGAGAGCGAGTGACAGTGGAATGAGACCGGGATTGATACAAGGCTATGATGTCAGAGAGACAGAGTGGAATGATTCTGGGATTGATACAGAGCTATGATGAGAGAGAGAGAGAGAGAGTGAGACAGTGGAATGAGTCTGGGATTGATACAGGGCTATGCTGAGAGAGAGAGAGAGAGACAGTGGAATGAGCCTGGGATTCAAACAGGGCGATGATGTGAGAGAGACAGTGCAATGAGTTTGGGATCGATACAGGGCTATGATGAGAGAGAGAGTGACAGCGGAATGAGTCTGGGATTGATACAGGGCTATGATGAGAGACAGAGAGAGAGACAGTGGAATGCTTCTGGGATTGATACAAGGCTATGATGAGAGAGAGACACAGTGGAATGAGTTTGGGATTGATACCGGGCTATGAGGGAGAGACACAGTGGAATGAGTTTGGGTTTGATACAGGGCTACGATGAGAGAGAGAGAAAGTGGAACGAGTCTGGAATTGATACAGGGCTATGATGAGAGAGAGAGACAGTGGAACGAGTCTGAGATTGATACAGGTCGTTGATGACAGAGAGAGACAGTGGAATGGGTTTGGGATTAATACATGGCTATGATGAGAGAGAGACAGTCACAGTGGAATGGGTCTGGGTTTGATGAAGGGCTATAATGAGAGAGAGAGACAGTGGAATGAGTTTGGGAATCATACAGGGCAATGATGAGAGAGACAGTGGAATGAGTCTGGGATTGATGCAGTGCTATGATGAGAAAGAGA
Source organism: Cetorhinus maximus (assembly GCF_964194155.1). NCBI lineage: Eukaryota > Metazoa > Chordata > Chondrichthyes > Lamniformes > Cetorhinidae > Cetorhinus > Cetorhinus maximus. The sequence goes on along the minus strand of NW_027596290.1, from coordinate 269,681 downwards.
GAGAGAGAGAGAGAGACAGTGCAATGAGTCTGGGATTGATACAGGTCTATGATGAGAGAGAGACACAGTGCAATGAGTCTGGGATTGATACAGGGCTATGATGAGAGAGAGAGTGACAGTGGAATGAGTCTGGGATTGATACAGGTCTATGATGAGAGAGACACACAGTGGAATGAGTCTGGGATTGATACAGGGCTATGATGAGAGAGAGACACAGTGGAATGAGTTTGGGATGGATACAGGGCTATGATGAGACAGAGAGTGACAGTGGAATGCTTCTGGGATTGAAACAAGGCTATGATGAGAGAGGGACACAGTGGAATGAGTTTGGGATTGATACAGGGCTATGATGAGAGGGAGAGACACAGTGGAATGAGTCTGGCATTGATACAGGTCTATGATGAGAGGGAGAGAGACACAGAGGAATGAGTCTGGGATTGATACAGGGCGATGAGGAGAGAGAGACAGTGGAATGTGTTTGAGATTGATACAGGGCTATGATGAGAGAGAGAGTGACAGTGGAATGAGTCTGGGATTGATACAGGTCTATAATGAGAGAGAGACACAGTGGAATGAGTCTGGGATTGATACAGGGCTATGATGAGAGAGAGAGAGAAACAGTGGAATGCTTCTGGGATTGAAACAAGGCTATGATGAGAGAGGGACACAGTGGAATGAGTTTGGGATTGATACAGGGCTATGATGTGAGGGAGAGACACAGTGGAATGAGTCTGGCATTGATACAGGTCTATGATGAGAGGGAGAGAGACACAGAGGAATGAGTCTGGGATTGATACAGGGCTATGATGAGAGAGAGAGAGAAACAGTGGAATGCTTCTGGGATTGAAACAAGGCTATGATGAGAGAGGGACACAGTGGAATGAGTTTGGGATTGATACAGGGCTATGATGAGAGAGGGAGTGACAGTGGATTGAGTCCGGGATTGATACAGTTCTATGATGAGATAGAGATTGACAGTGGAATGAGTCTGGGATTGATGCAGGGCTATGATGTGAGAGAGAGAGAAAGTGGAATGAGTCTGGGATTGATACAGGGCTATGATGTGAGAGAGAGAGAGAGAGAGAGAGAGTGAGAGAGAGACAGTGGAATGAGTCTGGGATCAATGCAGGTCTATGATGAGATAGAGTGACAATGGAATGAGTCTGGGATTGATGCAGGGCTATGATGAGAGAGAGAGAGAGACAGTGGAATGCTTCTGGGATTGATACAAGACTATGATGAGAGATAGACACAGTGGAATGAGTTTGGGATTGGTACAGGGCTCTGATGAGATAGAGACAGTGGAATGAGTTTGGGATTGATACAGGGCAATGATGAGGATACAGGGCAATGATGAGACAGAAAGTGGAACGAGTCTGTGATTGATACAGGACTATGATGAGAGCGAGAGTGTCAGTGGAATGAGTCTGGGATTGATACAGTGCTCTGATAAGAGAGAGACAGAGGAATGAGTCTGGGAATGATACAGGGCTATGATGAGAGACACAGTGGAATGAGTCTGGGATTGATACAGGTCTATGATGAGAGAGTGAGAGAGAGACAGTGTAATGAGTTTGCGATTAATCCAGGTCTATGATGAGAGAGCGACAGTGGAATGAGTCTGGGATTGATACAGTGCAGTGGAGAAATGTATTGTGGCCCAGGAGAGTGATGAACTCAGTCACTGTCTCAGCTGGAAACACAAACCCTAAGGAAAGGGCTGGGGGCTAATCAATGAAGCTTTACATTTGAAGAAATTCTCTTTAATCACACTCTCTGTCATCTGGGATTGGGGGTGATATATTAACTTTGTTTGAGGAATTCTATTGGACAATAAACAGAGATAAGAATAAACTGAACATTTTCGGTTAGCAATCTTTGCGGGGGCGACGCAACATTCTAACAATCACAGAATCCCAGGATACTAACAGTGTAGAAGGAGGCCATTCGGCTCATCGTGTCTGCACCGGCTCTCTGAGCATTTTAACTTAGTGCCGATCTTCTGCCTTTTCCCCGTACCCCAGCACACTGTTTCTATTTAAATAACCATCCCATGCCCTCCTGAATGACTCAATCAAACCTGCCTCCACCACACTTCCAGGCAGTGCATTCCAAATCCTAACTGCTCGCTGTGTGAAAAAAACATTTTCTCACCTCACATTTACTTTGTTTGCAAAACACTTTGAAACTGTGCCCTCTGGTTCTTGACCTGTTGACGATTTTGAACAGTTTCTCCCTATATACTCTGTCCAGACCCCCTCATGATTTGTAAATCTTCCATCAATTCTCCTCACTCCCAACGGCTCCAATCTTTCCTCATTACTGAAGCGCCTCATCCCTGGAATCATTCTGGTAAACCTTTTCTGCACTCTCTCCAATGTGTTCACATCCTTCCCATAGTGTGGCGTCCAGAAATGTGCACAGTACTCCAGCTGAGATCGAACCATTGTCTTATCTAAGTTCATCATAACCTCCCTGCTCTTGTACTCTATGTCCCTGTTAATGAAGTTTAGAATACTGCATATTTTGAAACAGCTCTCTCTACCTGTCCTGTCACCTATAATAACTTATGTACATATACATCCAGGTCTCCCTGCTCCTGCACAACCTTTAGAATACTATCCTTACAAGATAGTTTCATATTTTTGGGATAAAATACTTGGGGAAGGATCTGAAGGGCTTTGGAGATGGTGCGAGATTGGGCTGGCTGGACCGGCTTCAGGAGGGAGAGACTTCAGTTAATGTGGAGAGACTGAAGCCTCTATTAAATCTTCTCCTGAGAGCAGGGAAGACTAAGAGGAGATATAATGGAGGCTTTCAAAATCATGAAAAGTTTCATCGTCTCCCCACTGGCAGGAGTTTTTCTGACCAAAGGACATAGATTGAAGATGAAGGCAAAAGATCCACAGAGAAGGAGAAGTGATTCCCCGCAGTGAGGTGTTGTGAAATGGAACCTGCTGTCTGAATGGAGCGGACAAATAGGAATTGAAGAATTATTGAAGGCAAACAATATCACCATTCTGTTTCCCAAGTCTTCCCTTGGAAGTGCTCGTTGCGTAAAGTACTGACTTCCTCATACCTATTCCTACGACAATCTGATAGTGATCTCCCTGCACCAGATTGAATGCAGTTTGTCAGCTTCTACGGGAAGGGATGGCTCCAGGGCAAAAAACTATTTCAGAAAAACATGCCTGCGCAAACACATTGCCGGCCAAAGGTTTTATTTAGCAGTTTTGGATATCATACCGATGAGATTTCGGTCTGTTTCAAGTGCACCTCAATCGCGCCCTCTCATGTCTGAATCTGAAGTTCGTCGGCTCAGGAAACTACTCGAGAGGTTTCAGCCCCATGAAACAGCGCTTACCACTTTGGCACCAGTTATGCATCGATCCCTCAGTACTGACCCTCCGACAGTGCAGCACTCCCTCAATACTGACCTTCCGATCGTGCAGCAGTCATTCATTACTGACCCTCTGATAGTGCAGTGCTACCTCAGCACTGCCCTTCTGACAGTGGAGCACTCCCCCAGTACTGTCACTCTGACAGTACAGCACACCAGCAGTGCCAACATTCCAACAGTACACCATATTATTGTATTGTTGCAGTATAGTGATTTGTTTTCAGGTGCTCGTATTCTAGAGACCTGGAACTTGCGTTCAAATCCTAACTGGCACTTTGCAAATATAAATTGAAGGAAATAAGATATTCGGCAATAAAGGCTGGTATTTGAAATGACAGATTTGACAATATTGCCTTCTCATGGAAACCCATCTGGATCACTAATACCCTTTAGAGCAGAAAATCTGGTGGCCTTACCCAGTCTGGCCAATCTGTCACTCCAGACCAACAGCAATGTGCTTGACTCATGACTACCCCCTGAATTGCCCTCATAACATACTTAGTTATATTGAACAATGACAGAAAAGCTCCAATCAGAATAAGGATGGTGAACATCCAAGCATCGACCGAGGCACCAGAAACTTAAATGGAGCACACACTGGGTATTATGGCACGACCATGGTGCTCAGTGGGATAGATTGAGAACAGATCTAGCAGCTCAAAATCAGGCATCAAAACACTGGGTAGTGGGACTAACTTGGGATTAATACAGGAGTGTAAGGAGGTAATGGGCGCAGCCTATGATTGATTCAGTAGTATGGCGTGAGAGGGGGACAGAGGAATTGATTTGGGTTTGATAGAGGGCAGTAAGAAATGAGCAGAATGTTAGGATTAGTTTGGCATTGATACAGGGCTATGATGAGAGACAGAGACAGTGGAATGGGTCTGGGATTGATACAGGTCGTTGATGACAGAGAGAGACAGTGGAATGGGTTTGGAATTAATACAGGGCTATGATGACAGAGAGAGAGACAGGCAGTGGAATGAGTCTGGGATTGATGCATGGCTATGATGTGAGAGAGAGACAGTGGAATAAGTTTGGGATTCATACAGGGCACTGATGAGAGACAGTGAGACAGTGGAATGAGTCTGGGATTGATGCAGGGCTATGATGAGAGAGAGAGAGAGAGAGAGAGAGACAGACAGTGGAATGAGTCTGGGATTGATACAGGTCTATGATGAGAGAGAGACACAGTGGAATGAGTCTGGGACTGATACAGGGCTTTGATGAGAGAGAGACACAGTGGAATGAGTTTGGGATTGATACAGGGCTATGATGAGAGAGAGAGTGACAGTGGAATGATTCTGGGATTGATACAGGGCTATGATGAGAGAGAGAGAGAGAGAGAGAGTGAGACAGTGGAATGAGTCTGGGATTGATACAGGGCTATGCTGAGAGAGAGAGAGAGAGAGAGACAGTGGAATGAGCCTGCGATTCAAACAGGGCGATGATGTGAGAGAGACAGTGGAATGAGTCTGGGATTGATGCAGGGCTATGAAGAGAGATAGAAACAGTGGAATGAGTCTGGGATTGATATAGGGCTATGATGAGAGAGAGAGAGAGATAGAGACAGTGGAATGCTTCTGGGATTGATACAAGGCTATGATGAGAGAGAGACACGGTGGAATGAGTTTGGGATTGATACAGGGCTATGATGAGCGGGAGAGACATAGTGGAATGAGTATGGGATTGATACAGGTCTATGATGAGAGAGAGACACAGTGGAATGAGCCTGGGATTGATACAGGGCTATGATGAGAGAGAGAGAGAAAAACAGTGGAATGCTTCTGGGATTGAAACAAGGTTATGATGAGAGAGAGACACAGTGGAATGAGTTTGGGATTGATACAGGATAATGATGAGAGGGAGAGACACAGTGGAATGAGTCTGGCATTGATACAGGTCTATGATGAGAGAAAGAGAGACACAGAGGAATGAGTAAGGGATTGATACAGGGCTATGATGAGAGAGGGAGTGACAGTGGATTGAGTCCGGGATTGATACAGGTCTATGATGAGATCGAGATTGACATTGGAATGAGTCTGGGATTGATGCAGGGCTATGATGTGAGAGAGAGAAAGTGGAATGAGTCTCGGATTGATACAGGGCTATGATGAGAGAGAGAGAGAGAGAGAGAGCGAGAGAGACAGTGGAATGAGGCTGGGATCAATACAGGTCTATGATGAGATAGAGTGACAATGGAATGAGTCTGGGATTGATGCAGGGCTATGATGAGAGAGAGAGAGAGAGAGACAGTGGAATGCTTCTGGGATTGATACAAGACTATGATGAGAGAGAGACACAGTGGAATGAGTTTGGGATTGATACAGGGCTATGGTGAGAGGGAGAGACACAGTGGAATGAGTTTGGGATTGATACAGGGCAATGATGAGGAATCAGGGCAATGATGAGACAGAAAGTGGAACGAGTCTGTGATTGATACAGGACTATGATGAGAGCGAGATTGTCAGTGGAATGAGTTTGGGATTGATACAGGGCTCTGATAAGAGAGAGACAGAGGAATGAGTCTGGGAATGATACAGGACTATGATGAGAGACACAGTGGAATGAGTTTGGGATTGATACAGGGCTATGATGAGAGAGTGAGAGAGAGACAGTGTAATGAGTTTGCGATTGATCCAGGTCTATGATGAGAGAGAGACAGTGGAATGAGTCTGGGATTGATACAGTGCAGTGGAGAAATGTATTGTGCCCCAGAAGAGTGATGAACTCAGTCACTGTCTCAGCTGGAAACACAAACCCTAAGGAAAGGGCTGGGGGCTAATCAATGAAGCTTTACAGTTGAAGAAAGTCTCTTCAATCACACTCTCTGTCATCTGGGATTGGGGGTGATATATTAACTTTCTTTCAGGAATTCTTATTGGACAATAAACAGAGATAAGAATAAACTGAACATTTTCGGTTAGCAATCTTTGCGGGGGCGACGCAACATTCTAACAATCACAGAATCCCAGAATAGTAACAGTTCAGAAGGAGGCCATTCGGCCCAGCGTGTCTGCACCGGCTCTCTGAGCATTTTAAATTAGTGCCGATCTTCTGCCTTTTCCCCGTACCCCAGCACACTGTTTCTATTTAAATAACCATCCCATGCCCTCCTGAAAGCCTCAATCAAAGCAGCCTCCACCACACTTCCAGGCAGTGCATTCCAAACCCTAACTGCTCGCTGTGTGAAAAAAACATTTTCTCACCTCACATTTACTTTGTTTGCAAAACACTTTAAAACTGTGCCCTCTGGTTCTTGACCTGTTTACGATTTTGAATACTTGGGGAAGGATCCGAAGGGCTTTGGAGATGGTGCGAGATTGAACTGGCTGGACCGGCATCAGGGAGGAGAGACTTCAGTTAATGTGGAGAGACTGAAGCCTCTATTAAATCTTCTCCTGAGAGCAGAGAAGACTAAGAGGAGATTTAATGGAGGCTTTCAAAATCATGAAAAGTTTCATCGTCTCCCCACTGGCAGGAGTTTTTCTGACCAAAGGACATAGATTGAAGATGAAGGCAAAAGATCCACAGATAAGGAGAAGTGATTCCCCGCAGTGAGGTGTTGTGAAATGGAACCTGCTGTCTGAATGGAGCGGACAAATAGGAATTGAAGAAATATTGAAGGCAAAAAATTCCACCATTCTGTTTCCCAAGTCTTCCCTTGGAAGTGCTCGTTGCGTAAAGTACTGACTCCCTCATACCTATTCCTACAACAATCTGATAGTGATCTCCCTGCACCAGATTGAATGCAGTTTGTCAGCTTCTACGGGAAGGGATGGCTCCAGGGCAAAAAACTATTTTAGAAAAACATGCCTGCGCAAACACATTGCCGGCCAAAGGTTTTATTTAGCAGTTTTGGATACCATACCGATGAGATTTCGGTCTGTTTCAAGTGCACCTCAATCGCGCCCTCTCATGTCTGAATCTGAAGTTCGTCGGCTCAGGAAACTACTCGAGAGGTTTCAGCCCTATGAAACAGCGCTTACCACTTTGACACCAGTTATGCATCGATCCCTCAGTACTGACCCTCCGACAGTGCAGCACTCCCTCAATACTGACCTTCCGATCGTGCAGCAGTCATTCATTACTGACCCTCTGATAGTGCAGTGCTACCTCAGCACTGCCCTTCTGACAGTGGAGCACTCCCCCAGTACTGTCACTCTGACAGTACAGCACACCAGCAGTGCCAACATTCCAACAGTACACCATATTATTGTATTGTTGCAGTATAGTGATTTGTTTTCAGGTGCTCGTATTCTAGAGACCTGGAACTTGCGTTCAAATCCTAACTGGCACTTTGCAAATATAAACTGAAGGAAATAAGATATTCGGCAATAAAGGCTGGTATTTGAAATGACAGATTTGACAATATTGCATTCTCATGGAAACCCATCTGGATCACCCTTTAGAGCAGAAAATCTGGTGGCCTTACCCAGTCTGGCCAATCTGTCACTCCAAACTCACAGCAATGTGCTTGACTCATGACTACCCCCTGAATTGCCCTAACATACTTACGTTATATTGAACAGTGACAGAAAAGCTCCAATCAGAATAAGGATGGTGAACTTCCAAGCATCGACCGAGCCACCAGAAATGAAAATGGAGCACACACTGGGTATTGTGCCACGACCATGGTGCTCAGTGGGATAGATTGAGAACAGATCTAGCAGCTCAATATCAGGCATCAAAACCCTGGGTAGTGGGACTAATTTTGGATTAATACAGGAGTGTAAGGAGGTAATGGGCGCAACCTGTGATTGATTTAGAGGTATGGTGTGAGAGGGGGGCAGAGGGATTCATTTGGGTTCGATAGAGGATAGTAGGAATTGAGCAGGATTATTTGGGATTAGTTTGGGATTGATACCTGGCTATGATTAGAGACAGAGAGAGACTGTGGAGTGAGTTTGTGATTGATACAGGGCTATGATGGGAGAGAGAGAGAGAGAGACAGTGGAATGTGTTTGGGATTGATACAAGGCTATGATGAGGGAGAGAGACAGTGGAATGAGTTTGGGATTGATACAGGGCTATGATGAGAGACAGAGAGACAGTGGAATGATTTTGGGATTGATAGAGGTCTATGATGAGAGACGGAGAGAGAGACAGTGGAATGAGTTTGGGATTGATACAGGGCTATGATGAGAGAGAGACACTGTGGAATGTGTTTGGGATTGATTCAGGGTTATGATGAGAGAGAGAGACACACTGGAATTAGTTTGAACTCGAACCCAATGAAGTCTGTTCATTGATTCGAGTGACAGAATGATTAGCGGTAAAAGGAGATGTCAAACTGATGGCACTGTCAGTTCCATGTTAACGGCCACAATATTTACATTGTGTCTAAGTGGGTTTCACTCACTCGTTCTGAAGGAGGGTCATGGGTTCAAGCCTCAACTGTAGAGACTGGTACCACAATCGAACCAATAGACAACAGCTCCAAACATGCAGCAGTCCGTCGGTACTGACCCACCATCAGTGCAGTGCTTCCTCAGTACTGGCCACTCCCTCAGTATTGCCCCTCTCGCAGTGCACCACTCCCTCAGTACTGGCCCTCTCACAGTGCACCACTCCCTCTGTAATGAATGTTACAGTGCAGCACTCCCTCAGTAATGACCCTCTTACAGCCCAGCACTCCTCTTAGTACCAACCCTATGAAAATGCAGCACTGCCTCAGCACTGACCCTCTGACAGTGCAGCATTCCCTCAGTACAAAAGCTGAAAGGATGCAGTGCTCCCAAGCAGCTTGCGTCCGACACTCCAGCACTCCCTCAGTCTTGATCCTCCAAGAGTGTCATGCTCCCTCACTACCGACCCTCCAAGGCTGAAGCGCTCCCACAGTATTAACCCTCCGAAAGCCCAGTGCTCCCTCAGTACAGAAACTGTGATACTGCAGCACTCCCTCAGACCGACATTGAAGCGTTCCCTCAGTATTGACCCTCCGACACTGCAGAACTCCCTCAGGACTGACCCTGTGACAGTAAATCACTCCCTCAGCAACCATCATGGGCTGAATGTCCTGCGCTGTGTGATATCATTCTACGCTTACACTTCCCTCAAATTCCTTGCTTGTTTAATGTCACCTGTTCATGCGGCGGCCAACTGCAACGCCATCCTCTGCAAGAATTGCGAGCAGGAAGGGCATCAGACAAAGGACTGCAAACAGACTAAATGCTGCAGCCTGTGTGGTGAGGCAGGCTACCTCGATAAGACCTGCCCCAAACATTGCCTCACTTATGCACAGGCAGCCAAAGCCAACGAGGGGGGAGCGGATGGAATACTTAGTGTCACTATTACCAAGGACACTTGCAATCCTCCAACCACCAAGGCTTCCAATGAGAACAATGGGACAAAGGAGGACATGGAGAGAGACATGATTGAGGCAGCAGACAGCCAAACAAATGCACTGCCCCCTGATCCTCCCAATCCTCAGCAGAGCGTATCAATGGAGGAGGAAGCAGCAGAAAATCAGCAAGGGGAGTGGCAGCTGGTGAAGACAGCCAAAAAGAAGAAGGGGCTCAGAAGGGACCAAGCCATTTCCAAGACGAGTGGCAAGAGGCATCTCCCATCCGACACGGATGACAAGGGGTGCTGCTCTTCCGACGAAGAAGGGTAAGGGCGGCACCTACAGAAGAAGCAGCAAAGCTCTAGGGAGTAGGAGGACGTGACACCCGAGCTCCAGAACATTGGAGACAATGAGGAGAGCAGCGCACTCCAACTTTGCCCACAACCCAAAGAGGCCAGCGCACCCCAGCCCCAGGAATCTGCAAGCAGTGAAGCACTAAGCGCACTCCAGCTCCGGGGAGCCGGGAGCAGCGACACCCCAGAGGGGATGAGGATCGGAGAGATTTCACCAACAGAGAACAATTCAAAGCTCGTTCCTTGCACAAACCCCCAGATGCCACCTGAGTGGGACATCTCCAATGGGGTGGTTCAGGACAGTTTCCTCAGCCCATCCAAACTGAGACAATTTGTGAACACTATGGGTATGCAAGAGCAGACCAAAGGTCCGGAACTGTCAAAGACAGCAGGTTTGCTAAGCGACAAAGTGCTTTAAAAATGGGGATAAAGATTGTATCCATAAATGTGCGTAGCATTAAATCGACTACGCGATGTGTTGCGACCTTGGACTACCTTGCCAAGGTCAAAGCTGACCTGCTGTTTCTACAGGAGTGTGCGATACCGCACCACAGCTCCTACAGGCAATGGTCACGATAGTGGTCCCAGGGGCCATCGATCTGGTCGGGAGGAAACGACTCACGTTCCTCCGGCCTGGGAATTCTGCTGCGGGGAGGGAACCTTGCCTCCGAGGTTAAGGAGGTGGTGGGCGGGCGCCTCCTCGTTGCAGACGTAATGTACAAGAATGCTCCACTCCGCTTAATTAGCGTGTATGCCCCGGCACAAAAGGGCGAGTGGCTGGCGGTCTTTCAGCAGCTCCCACAGCTGCTGGCGACCTCCAGGCCGGTTATTTTGGGCGGTGACTTCAACTGCATCATCGATGCGGCTGGACGATCCAGCAGGGCCGACAGCAGATTGGACGCTACGTCCAGATCCCTGATAGAAACTGTAAAGGATGCCAAGCTGCACGATGTCTTCAGCAACCCTGCAGACGGAGCGCAGCGTAGATACACCTGGTCACGGCCAGACGGGTCCATCTGTTCCAGGATAGACTTCCTCTTTGTGTCCCGTGCGTTCACAGTCAGATCCACCGATGTCAAGCCAGTGTTCTTCTCTGACCACTGCCTCCTACTGGCTGACTGTCACTTACAGGAAAACCAGAGGGTTGGCAGGGGGGCATGGAAGCTGAACGTGTAACTGCTGACCCCAGAGAACATTTAGGAGCTCAAGAGGGATTACAATGGAGAACCATGAAACCCCTCTTTGAGTCCCTGACACACTGGTGGGAAGCGATCAAGGAGAACATCAAGAGCTTTTTCATCCTCAAAGGCATCCAGAAAGCTAGAAAGGAACAGAGGGAAATGTCCCAACTCCAGAAAAACATGCAGAACCTGCTCCGGTTGCAGTCGATGTGGGTTGATGTCAAGGAAGAACTCCAAGAGGTGAAGAGCCAGCAAGCCTCGCTCTTTGCCTCGGAGGCCTCCTAGATCATCTCCCGGTCCAGAGTCCGCTCCATGGAGCAGGATGAGACGTGCTCACGTTTCTTCTTCCAAAATGTACACAGAGAGAGCTCTGTGATCAGCAGCCTGAAGGAGGAAGACGGCTCAGTAAAGTCATCGCAGTCTGACGTTTCCAGGATCAGCAAATCCTTTTATGCCAGATTATATGAGGTGAAGCCCACAGACAGCGTGGCCTCCCAGTCCTTCCTGTCCTCTATCACGGAGGTCTTAGACGACAGTACAAGGGAGAGCCTGGACAAACCGCTAACTCCGGACAAATTGACTAAGGCCCTTGAGTCCTTCGAGAAGAGTAAGACGCCCGGAAGCGACAGCTTGCCGGCTGAGTTGTATTCAGCTCTGTTGGACTGGATGGGCCCAGACCTGCTAGAAGTGTACGAGCGTATGCTTCTTGCCGGCAGCATGTCAGAATCCATGAGGAAAGGCATAGAAACATGCAAACTAGGAGCAGGAGTTGGCCATTCGGCCTTTTAAGCCTGCTCCGCCATTCATTATGATCATGGCTGATCATCCAACTCCATAGCCTGCTCCCGCTTTCTCCCTATACCCTTTGATCCCTTTCGCACCAAAAGCTATATCTAACTCCTTCTTGAAAGCACACAATGTTTTGGTCTCAACTACTTTCTGTGGTAACGATTTCCACAGGCTCACCACTCTCATCACCTCAGTCCTAAATGGTCTACCCCATATCCTCAGACTGTCACCCCTGGTTCTGGACTCCCCCACCATCGGGAACATCCTTCCTGCATCTACCCTGTCTAGTCCTGTTAGAATTTTATAGGTTTCTAGAGGTCCCCCCTCATTCTTCTGAACTCCAGCGAATATAATCCTAATCGACTCAATCTCTCCTCATTTGTCAGTCCCGCCATCCCAGGAATCAGTCGGGTAAACCTTCGCTGCACTCCCTCTATAGCAAGTACATCTTTCCTCAGATAAGGAGACCAAAACTGCACATAATATTCCAGGTGTGGTCTCACCAAGGCCCTGTACAATTGCAGCAAGACATCCCTGTTCCTGTACTCAAATCCTCTGACTATGAAGGCCAACATACCATTTGCCTTTTTTACCGCCTGGTGCACCTGCATGCTTACCTTCAACGACTGGTGTACAAGGACACCCAGGTCTCGTTGCACATTCCCCTCTCTCAATTTAGAGCCATTCCGATAATAATCTGCCTTCTAGTTTTTGTTACCAGAATGGATAACCTCACATTTATCCACATTATACTGCGTCTGCCATGCACTTGCCCACTCACTCAGCTTGTCCAAATCACTCTGCATCCTCCTCACAGCTCACCCTCCCACCCAGCTTTGTGTCATCTGCAAACTTGGAGATATTACATTTAATTCCCTCATCTAAATCATTAATATATGTTGTGAATAACTGGGGTCCCAGCACTGATCTCTGCGGTACCCCACTAGTCACTGCCTGCAATTCAGAAAAAAGACCCGTTTATTCCTACTCTTTGTTTCCTGTCTGCCAACCAGTTTTCTATGCATCTCAATACACTACCCCCAAATACCATGCGCTTTAATTTTACACGCCAATCTCTTATGTGGGACTTTGTCGAAAGCCTTCTGAAAGTTCAAATAAACCACATCCACTGGCTCCCCCTCATCAACTTTACCAGTTAAATCCTCGAAAAATTCCAGTAATTTGTCAAGCATGATTTCCCTTTCATAAATCCATGCTGACTCTGTCCGATTCTGCCACTGTTTTCCACGTGCTCAGCTATTAAATCTTTTATAATGGACTGTAGAATTTTCCCCACTACCGACGTCTGGCTGACTGGTGTATAATTCCCTTTTCTCTCTGCCTCCCTTTTTAAATAGTGGGGTTACTTTGACTACCCTCCAATCTGTAGGAACTATCCCAGAGTCTATAGAATCTCGGAAGATGACCACCAATGCATCCACTATTTCTAGGGCCACTTCCTTAAGTACTCTGGGAAGTCGATTATCAGGCCCCGGGGATTTATCGGCCTTCAATCCATTCAATTTCCCCAACACCATTTCTCTACTAATACTGATTTCTTTCAGTTCCTCCCTCTCACTAAATCCTGTGTTTCCCCAACATTTCTGGTATGTTATTTGTGTCCTCCTTTGTGAAGACAGAACCAAAGTATATATTTAGTTGGTCAGCCATTTCTTTGTTCCCCATTATAAATTCCCCTGTTTCTGACTGTAAGGGACCTACATTTGTCTTCACCAATCTTTTTCTCCTCACATATCTATAGAAACTTTTACAGTCAGTTTTTATGTTGCCTGCATGCTTACTCTCGCACTCTATTTTCCCCTTCTTAATCAATCCCTTGATCCTCCATTGCTGAATTCTAAACTGCTCCCAATCCTCAGGTCTGTTGATTTTTCTGGCCAATTTGTATGCCTCTTCTTTGCATCTAATACTATCTCTAATTTCTCCTGTAAGCCATGGTTTGGCCACCTTTCCTGTTTTACTTTCGCGCCAGACAGGAATAAACAATTGTTGCAATTCACCCATGCGCCCTTTGAATCTTTGCCATTGCCTATCCACCGTCATCTCTTTAAGTAACGTTTCCCAATCCATCATAGTTAACTCGCGCTTCATACCATCGTAGTTTCCTGTATTAAGATTCAGGACCCAAGTCTCAGAAACAACTACGTCACTCTCCATCTTGATGAAGAATTCTATCATATTATGTTTGCTCATCCCCAAGGGGCCTCACACAACCAGATTGCCAATTATTCCTTTCTCATTACACAATACCCAGTCAACGTATTGGTACAGAAAAACATCCCGTATACACTCCAGGAATTCCTCCTCTACGGTATCGTTACTAATTTGATTTGCCCAATCTATATGCATATTAAAGTCACCCATAATTACAGATGTTCCTTTATTACATGCGTCTCTAATTTCCTGTTTAATGCCATTCCCAACATTACCACTACAGTTTGGGGATCTATAAACAACCCCCACTAACATTTTTCGCCCCTTAGTGTTTCTCCAAGCTCTACCCATACAGATCCCACATCGTCGGAGCTAATATCTTTCCTCACTATTGCGTTAATTTCCTCTTTAACCAGCAATGCAACTCCATCGCCTTTTCCTTTTTGTCTGTCCTTCCTAAATACTGAATACCCCTGGATGTTCAGTTCCCATCCCTGGTCACCCTGCAGCCATGTCTCCGTAATCACCAATATATCATACCTGTTTACATCTATTTGCGCGGTTAATTCATCCACTTTATGGCGAATGCTCCTCACATTAAGGCACAAAGCCTTAAGGCTTGTCCTTTTCACATTACTTGTCCCGTTCCCACTATTTTTCACTGAGACCTTGTTTGATTCTTGCCCTTGATTTCTCTGACTATCACTCTTCTTATTCCACTTTCTGTCTCTTGTTCTTGTCTTTGATTCCCCTTCCTCTGTAACTCAGGGTCACACTTTCTTTAATAATGCTCCTGCGAAATGCTTTGTATGTTTCATTACATTAAAGGAGCTATATAAATGTTTCTGTTAATGTTCTAGTTCTTATGGGTGTCAATCCCTATGTTGCTGTGCGGACGGTAGCTCCGTGACTGGAGTCAAATGTAGGCCAGGCCTCTCCTTTAAGGATATTATTCCACTATTTGCTTTCTTATGGCACACAGGAATCATTAAACAGTCTTGCATCTAATTTTCCTGAATTTATTTAGATCATGATTAGTCACTACTTTATTTAGGAATAGCACTGTCACCGAAGATAGGCACAGGGACACAAACACATTCAAGGTGGAATTTTAAGGAGCGATTTAATGGAGTTTTTCAAGGTATTAAGGGGAACTGAGAGGTTAGATGGAGAGAAACTATTTCTTCCAGCTGGAGTACCTAGGACTTGGGGCATAGTATAAAAAATTAGAGTCAGTCTTTCATGAGTGAAGTTAGGAAACACAGTTCAGAAACACTTATACACACAAAGGGCAGAGTTTTACACTCACTCACCAGTGGGTTTTTAGGTGGGCTAGCCCGCCCACCTAAAAGGGGCAGAATCCCCTCTGGGTTCACACCCACCCTGGCCACATGTTTGTGTGTCTATGTACGTGTGTGTGTGGGGAGGGGGGGCAGTGTGTGTCTGTCTATGTGTGTAGGCAGTATATGTAATGCAGAGAGAGTCCAGCAAGAGGGTGCATTGTTAAAGTCTGCGTGCCTGTGTGGACAGTGTGTGTGTGGACAGTGTGTGTAATGCAGAGAGAATCCAGCAAGAGGGTGCATTGTTAAAATCTGTGTGCCTGTGTGGACAGTGTGTGCGCGGACGGTGTGTGTAATGCAGAGAGAATCCAGCAGAGTGTACATTGTTAAAGGTGTGTTAGTGCATGTGTGTGGACAGTGTGTATAATACAGAGTCCAGCAGAGGGTATACTGTTAAAGTTTTATGTGTGTTGTGGACAGTGTGTATAATAGAGTCCATCAGAGGGTACATTGTTAAAGTTTCGTGTGTGTGAGTGTGTGTGTGCGGACAGTGTGTGTGTGGACAGTGTGTCTGTGTGTGGGCGGGGGTGGGGGGGCAGTGTGTGTAATACATAAAAAGTGCAGCAGAGGGTACAATGTTGAAGGTGTGTGTTTGTGTGTGCGTGTGCATGTGTTTGGACAATGTGTGTCACAAAGTGTCCAGCAGAGGGGAGATCACAGAATCACAGAATTTCAATGGCACAGAAGGCGGCCATTCAGCCCCTACACTGGCTCTCCAAATGAACATTATGACCTAGTGCCATTGCCCCGCCTTTTCTCTGTACACCTGCACATTGTTTCTATTCAAATCATCATCTAACATCCTCTTGAATGCCTCGATTGAACCTGCCTCCACCACACTTCCAGGCAGCACATTAAAGACCCAAAACATTCGTTGTGAAAAAGTTTTTCTCACGTCACATTTGCTTCTTTTGCAAATCACTTTAAATCTGTGCCCTCTCGTTCTTGATTACGAGTGGGATCAGCTTCTCCCGATCGACTCTGACCAACCCCCTCATGATTTTGAACATCTCTATCAAATCTCCTCTCTGCTTTCTTCTCTCCAAGGAGAACAGTCCCAACCTCTCCAATCTATCTTCATAACTGAAGTTTCTCATCCTTGAACCATTTTTGGAAACCTCTTCTGCACTCTCTCCAATGTGTTCACATCCTTCCTATAATATGGTGCCCAGAACTGTACACAGTATTCCAGCTGAGGTCTAACGAGTATCTTATATAAATTCAGCATAAACTCCTTGTTCTTGTCCATATTAATAAAGCCCAGGATACCAAATGCTTTATTAATTGCTCTCTCCACCTGTCCTGCCACCTTCAATGATCTATGCACATATACACCCAGGTCTTTCCGCTCCTGCACCCCCTTCAAAGTTTCACCCCTTATTTTATATTGTCTGTCCATGTTCCTCCTACCAAAATGAATCACCTCACACTTCTCCACATTGAACTTCATCTGGCACCTATCTGCCCACTCCACCAATTTGTCTATTTCTTTCGGAAGTTCTACACTGTCCTCCTCACAGTTTATAACACTCCCAAGCTTTGTATCATCTGAAAAATTTGAAATTGTCCCCTGCACACCAAGATCTAGATCATTAATATATAGCAGGAAAAACAAGGGTCCCAATACCGACCCCTGGGGAACTCCACTACAAACCTTGCTCCAGACCAAAAAATATCCATTCACCATTCTACTTCTGCTTCCTACTTTTCAGCCAATTTTGTATCCACATTGCAACTGTCCCTTTTATTCCATGGGCAATAACTTTTCTCACAAATCTGTTGTGTGGCACTACATCAAATGCTTTTTGAAAGTCCATGTACACCACATCAACAGCATTAACCTCATCGGTCTTCTTTGTTACCTCTTCAAAAAACTCCAGCAAGTTAGTTAAACAGAATTTCCCCTTTAGAAATCCATGCTGGCTCTTCCTCAGCAATCCATATTTTTCCATGTGACTACTAATTCTATCCAAATAATTGTTTCCAGAATCTTGCCCACCACTGAACTTAAACTGATTGGTCTGTAATTGCTGGGCTTATCCTTACAACCTTTTTTGAACAAGGGTGTAATGTTTGCAATTCTCCAGTCCTCTTGCACCTCCCCTGTGCCGAGGAAAGACTGAAAAATTACGGCCAGTGCCCCTGCAAATTCTGCTCTCACTTCCTTCTTCAAGGAATTGTTGAATATTATTGTACTTTTGATGATGGACATTTTGAAATGTTTAGTAATGTTCTTTCAGATATTTTATGACCACATCAACAGCATTAGCCTCGTCGGTCTTCTCTGATGTATCACCTGAAAACTTTGAAATTGTCCCCTGCACACAAAGATCTAGATCATTAATATATATCAGGAAAAGCAAGGGTCCCAATACTGACCCCTGGGTAACTCCACTACAAACCTTCCTCATACCATTGCTAAAGGTGTGTGTGGGCAGTGTGTGTAATGCAGAGGGAGTCCAGCAGAGGGTGAATTGTTAAAGGTGTGTGTGTGGACTGTGTGTGTGTATCAATGTATGTGTGTGCGGACAGTGTGTATAATACAGAGAGAGTCCAGCAGAGGGTACATTTTTAAAGCATGTGTGTGGGGACTCTGTCTGTGTGTGTGTGTGTATCAATTTGTGTGTTTGTGGGGACAGTGTGTGTAAAACAGAGTCCAAAGAGGGTACGTTGTTAAAGTTGTTTGTGTCTGTGCGCGTGTGGCATGTGTGTTTGGATAATGCGTGCCATACAGAGAATGTCCAGCAGAGGGGAGATTGTTAAGGGTATTGTTGAATATTATTGCACTTTTGTGATGGCTATTTTGAAATGTTTTGTAATGTTTATTCATAAAATATCTGAAAGAAGTATACTTTTACAAAAAAGATTGTTAGTTATGTTTGTGGACATTACCTGGGATAGACTGTTGTCCACCTCCTTCTACAATGTGCCTTTGCAAAGAATGTCTGGAGAGAGACGCAGTGGTTTTTGTCGAGGTTCATCCCAAGCAGCTCTGTCACACAGGACTCTTGCGCTCCATAGATTGTTCCTAGGGATGCACACTGAGATAAACATCAACTGTGGCTGGAGGACCATCAACTCGGTGAAAAATGCTCTTTGGTCTGCCCGAAACTTGCTGGTCTTCCAGTGCAAAGAATTGTCCTGGACCGAGTGGTGCAGACTTGCACATTCCTAGGTCCAGGGCAATGAGCTGAGGGACACACTAAATCATGGGGCAGCCGCTGCACATGTACTGTGGGGAAAGGTGACATGTTGTATGGAGAAAAGTTGAATTTTATTGTATTTGCTAATTTTTCAGTCAAAATGCTTTGTAATGTACTTTCACAAATTTTATGATTAAAGTATATTTTTCGGAAAAAAATGTGACAGACATACTCCAGCAGAGGGGCGATTGTCCAAGGTGTGAGTGAGTGTGGATAATGTGTGATGCACATAGATTCCAACGAGGGGAGAAAATTAAAACTGTGCATGTGTGTTAGCGGACAGTGTGCGTGCAGTGTCACCCTCCCACCTCAAGATGAACTGTGTCCGAAGCACTTTCCCCTACTTTAAACTCAGCGGGGCTGCAGTGTCAGTTATCCACCACTCAAGATGCGCAATGTCGTGAGAACTCTCTCCCTCTTAAAACCCAGTGGGGCTGCAGCATTACCCTCCTCCAATGTTCGTAACCTCACACTCGCACACACACATATACAGTAGGGGGGCTATGGAAAAGATAGAGGAAGATTTACAACTATGTGCAACAACAGTAAAAGAATCACAGAAATGAGTATCAGTTCATATGATTTCCAAAGTCCGGGAAGTGAAAAGTTCAGAGGGTGTATCCTTTGTGGCAGAGTTCAGTCCAGATGAGTTCCTGGATGGAGATAGCAACACGAAAATCCTTGGAACAAATGAGGTTTCAGCAGACAGGGCTTTCTGTGCTCAGGCTGCTTGGCTGGAGATGATCAGAAATGATTAAAAGCAAACAGGCTTTGAGGAGTTGAAAGATGGTGGCCGGCTGCTTGATCATCCGGGAGCTGTGGGAGTACTTTCCGATTGGTGTTAAAGCAGCAGTCAGAGCTGTGAGGCTAGAAATGTAATATTAAAATCATCCAAAAGGCCAGACGCGTGGCGTCATGTAACGCATGGGGAGGTGGTGGAATAGTGGTATTGACACTGGGCTAGTAATCCAGAGAACCAGGGTAATGCTCTGGGCACACGCTGAAATTTGAATCTGGAGTTAAAAGTCTGATGATGACCAAGAAACCATTGTCGATTGTCGTAAAAACTCATCTGGATCACGAATGCCCTTTAGGGAAGGAAATCCGCTGTCCTTACATGGTCTGGCCAACATGTGACTCCAGACCCACAGAAATGTGCTCGACTCTTAAATGCCCTCTGAACAAGAGCAATTAGGGATGGGCAATAAATGCTGGCCCAGCACACATTCCATGAACACATTTTTTTAAATGGCACATTAATGAGTTAATTGCAGCCTCGCAAACAGTTTTCTGCACTCCTGGCTAAAATCCACTGTTTCCCTTACGAGAGAAATGGTGGCTGTTAACACTTCTTCAGGTATCAAGAGTTTTGATGAGTCTGTCTTTGTTATCGTCCCAGCTGGGAGAGTCAGTTTGCCTGTTGGCCATCTAATTTTGTGATAATAATGTGGCCTTCGGGTGTGAGATTACACAAGGATGGGAGTTGGAACTCCTTTGTTCTTGTAGTCTTTGTTGGGACCTTCCAGAACAGATGGCCAATCTTGTGACTCATGTGACCTGTAGCAGCCATCTTGTGGTTCATCAGAAGTCCATTTTTAAAACAGCAAAAAGAATAAAGTTTTGATACATACAGTTTTGATTTCTTTTCATGTCTTATTGATGTAACAAGAATCAGATTTATGATCATTTCAGGCTCTGTGCTGCTCATTTAAATGTACTTTCTGTCCCTGTGAGGAGTGCAGGAGATCGACTATGAAATGGGATTGAGTTCCAGTGTTTGAAACCCTTTAGCTCCTCCTGATGTAACAATGAGCTTGAGTGGATATTTCACTGTGTTCATCAGCTCCAAAGGACCTAAGAACATAAGAAACAGGAGCAGGAGTAGGCATTCGACTCCTCAAGCCTGCTCTGCCACTCATGGCCTACATGTGGCACCACACCCACAGCTATGTGCTTGACTTTTAAATGCCCTCTGAACAATGAGGCAATTAGGGGTGGGCAATAAATGCTGGCTAGCCAGCGACACCTACATCACATAAATGAATACAAAATATGGCTGATCTGATTGTGACTTTAACTCCACTTTGCTGCCCATCCTCAATAACCCTTGGCTCCCTTGTCAATCAATTATCTGTCTAATTCAGTCTTGAATATATTAAATGGCCCAGGCTCCACTTCTCACTGGGGGAGAGAATTCCAAAGAATAACGATCCCCTGAAGGAAGAAATTCCTCCTCTTATCCTTCTTAAATGGGAGAGCCTTTATTTTAATCTGGGTCACCCGTGTTGGCGCACAAAATGAGAACCTGCGGCACCTTTGATGTTTGTTCTGTCATAAAATCAGGATCAGTGTAGGAGTAATAACACTGATTGTATAATTCACGCATAAGTGTTATATACAACCCAGGTCACCAACAACAGTATAAAACTGCTGGATATGCTGAAGAGTAAAATGATGGATTTCTTTGGTTCTCCATCTCTGGGTCCTTGTGATTCTCTCCACTGCTGCGGACTCAGACTCCCCTGCAGACTTAACTGGTCACTAAAGTATGTCTGACCGTCGGAGTATTGAGCAGAAAAATCAGAAAGAAAGGGGGACAAGGGGTTAACATGTTGTCTAACATTTCAAATATGACCCATATGTGGAAAGTAAAAAAGCTCGGTTTATGGACACAACACCCAGAAACATTATCAATTATATTGTCTGTATATCCTGTGTGAAGTGCCAGGGGGCAGACTCTGAACAACCCAACACACTCACTGTTCCTAGAACCACATCTTCCATTTTCTCAGAGCAACATTTGCTTTTCAGATTCTCACAACATGTGGCCAGAAATCAAGCAAAGGTAAAAGTGACTGTGAGCCACACAGAAAACAGCAGTTGGGCAAAATCAAAGCAGAGAATAAGACTACACATGGGAATAATGAACAGAAAGGTACCTGGGAAACACATCGGAACGGTTCAGCTCAATATGGGATTAGTGAAAATGACCAGGGGTTCGGGCCACTGCCATTCCCACCAGATAGTGAGTGACACATTTCGAGAGACCGTGCTTTCACCAGGAGATCACAATCATCACCGAGTTAACTGGAAGACAAAGAAAAGGAAGGAGATAAATTACTGATCGAAGCAACAGTTTGAAACGATCTGTGGTGAAATTTCCAGCTTTGTTGCTGCATCGAATGGTGCAAACCGATTCATTGATCTCGGCAGCGCTTTCCCACAGAGATATGTTTGAAACACAATTATCAATGACTAAGTGAAGGTACCATGCTGGTGGGGAAGGGAGAAAATGTGGGTTACATCCGAGCAACACAACTCAATTAACACAGTCAATGATTAATCTTTGCACTTGTGTTAGAAAATAGCTCGCTGAGTGTAAAATATGTTCAACAAACTCAACTTATATATTCAATCATACTTAAATTTAAATATGTTCATGAAATCAGCCTCGCTCTTTCATGGGGCGGAACTAAAATGGAGCCCGGCGCAGGAAAGCAGTTCCCGGCCGGTAATCCAGGGAGTAGCCTGGCAGGGGTTGGGGGGCGGGGATGGGTAACGCCGAGCTTCCTCACGACAAACACTAACACAGGTTACCTTCCAATACTGAGGGCGGCCTCCAGTTGTGGAAGGCACAAGAGGGTCGACCGTAACAATAACCCCCCCAACCCGAACAACGCAGGCGGTGCAGGGGGAACGGGGAAAAGGCAGGGCAATGGCACCAGGTCATGATGCTCCTTTGGTGAGCGAGCGCAGGCACGATGGGCCGAACGGCCTCCTTCTGTGCCCTGAAGGTTCTGGTGACCCGGGGAATGTTGTAGGACGTGCGAGGCCAGGATTGTCGTGAGGAAGGAGCCAGGGGCGTATCCGGCTATCGACTTGAAAGCCAGTTTATTGACCCTATTTACAGCGTTTACGTCGCGAGTGACCCGGGCAGGCACATCCCCCCCCCCCCCACCCAACCCCCACCCCAGGGCTGCCCAATTCCCCGTCCCTACGGAGACCTGGTACACGACTGCCTGGTATCAATGTCACACCGTCATGTGACCCAAAGATCGACATATCCATTCTGTTGACCCTTTATACCACAGGGAAGGACAGGTTAAAAATCCAGTGGATGGAAATAGATTTGGAGCCAGGGGAAAAAGGGCGGAATGTGGCTTCGGCGGCCATTGGCTCTGTTGATGAAAAGAAAATGAAATGTTCAGCCAGCAAGCAACACTCATCTTAGTTGCCTTTAAAATTGTCCCGATGTGAGAAATAAAGGATAAATGTCTCAGGTGCTCAATAACTGGAATAAAACTCCTTCTGCTCTGATTTGGCGCTCCTTCCTCGTCGCGCTGCGCACGCGCAAGGACGTCTCTCGCATTAACGGAAATAACGGCAGAATTTGTTTGAATTTATGCGCAAGCGCAAGGTAGCCAACATTCTGCCCATCTAGCGTGATGGCGTCTACACACACTGCGTCCAACAATGAGCTACTTCTGCACGCGCGCAAGCGGGGCGATGTCAGCACGTTCCCCTACAAGAATGGTCACGTGAGAAGGCAGAGACACGCACTTAGCGCCAAGGCGCCCCTGAGCCAATGTGCCGGCGGGGAGCTCGACGGGAAACAGCCCGTGACCCGGAGCCTCCCCTGCCACAGGGCAGTAAGGGCGGGCACTTCGCATGCGGCTCTCCGTCTTGGCTCCCACAGGCGACATGCTATGCGCACTTGGGTTCCTTTCACCATGTGTGACCCGCTGTGGGCACGCACAGCCGTTCCGTCACGTGTGACCAGCTCTGCGCACGCACCGCGGTTCCGTCACGTGTGACCAGCTGAGCGCACAAACTGCCGTTCCATCACATGTGACCAGCCCTGCGCACGCATCGCCGCTCCGTCACCTGACCCGGTCTGCTCACGCATTGTCTTTCCGTCACGTGTGACCCGCTTTGCGCACGCATCGCCGATATGTCATGTGTGATCCGCTTTGCGCACGCATCGCCTTTCGGTCACGTGTGACCCGCTTTGCGTACATACGCCGTTCCGTCACATGTGACCAGCTCTGCGCACGCATCCCTCTTCGTTCACGTGTGACCCGCTGTGCGCACGATCGCCGTTCCGACACGTCTGGCCGGCTGTGCGCACGCATCCCACTTCCTTCACGTGTGACCCGCTGTGCGCGCCATCGCCGTTCCGACACGTGTGTCACACTCCAGTGGCGGCTTCGACCCAAGTCTGAGATTAAGCCGGTCTGTCCACAACTTTCGTGTCACGAGATGAGCTTCCAACCTCATATTCCTGCCCTCACTATCACCGCCTATTTCCACCTCCAGGCCAACGCTGACTTTGGCCCCATCTCAGCTGATCTACTGCTGAAACCCTCACTCATCCCTGAGGGAGACAGAGGCCAATTAGTTCAAAGTCTGGACACCTCCAGAACTGGTGGACCAGCCGTGGAACCTTCACGCCCACCCCAACCCCCGCCAGCACCCAGGCAGTGGGAGGAACGCAGGTTAATGCAAATCCCCCCACCGGATCCTTTAGACCCTCCATTAAGCCCCAGCCCCAAAATCAAAAAGAATCAACAAGTAAAAGCTTCAGGATTCTTTTATTGAATGCTGTACGATGCAATTGCAGTTGAATACCTCAATCACTGGTATGGGGTTTTTCAGGGGAGTTCGCTGTACCACTTGTCCTGTTTAGATCTTCAAATGCCCTTCAGTAATTTGTGTTCGTTTGGGGACTAAAACACCTTTGTGCACAGCAAGATTCCATGAGCATATCATTAGGCTTTTGCTTGCTGGAGGTGATTTATTTGGAAGAAGAACAGGGTTTTTGGCTTTGTATCATTATTCTAGGGTTGCATTGGCATCGCTAACGAGGCCATCATTTATTGCCCATCCCTAATTGCTCCTTGAGCAGGCGGTGCTGAGCTGCCTTCTTGAGCCGCTGCAGTCCATGTGGTGTAGGTACACCCACAGTGCTGTTAGGGAGGGAGTTCCAGGATTTTGACCCAGCGACAGTGAAGGAACGGTGATATATTTCCAAGTCAGGTTGGTGAGTGACTTCGGGAGGAACTTGTAGATGGTGGTGTTTCCATCTATCCACCGCCTTTGTCCTTCTAGGTGGTAGTGGTCGAGGGTTTGGAAGGTGCTGTTGAAGGAGCCTTGCTGAGTTGCTGCAGTGCATCTTGTAGATGGTACACACTCCTACCAACGCACATCGATAGTTGGGGGAGTGAATGTTTAAGGTGATGGATGGACAGCTTTGTCCTGCATGCAGGCTCGGGGGGTGCTGAATGGCCTCCTCTTATTCCTGTGTAACAGAGACGAAGCAGGTGAGGGAGTTGGGTATTAAGGGCTGAACTTTGCAAAAGGTGCTGAGGGAAAGGGAGGGGAAATGTAATGTTTATTTTGAAAGGGCTTTCTAAGCTGAGCAGAGAGAGAAGCAGGCGGTGGCCTGGGCCTGGCTTTTAACCGAAGGAAGTAATCTCGTCGGATACTTTCTTGTTAGTCTCGAATTTCACCAATGAAGGTTTCTCACCGGCCACTGGCTTGAATACACGAATATGGATGCATTCAGCAGCATTCCCAGCCACAAAAACAACCTAAAAACAATAAGGAGACCAATCGGTTTGCAAAGGAAATTTCTCACAACTGTCCCTCCGACAATGCAGCACACCCTCAGCGCTACGCCTTCGACAGAATGACACTCCCTCCGTATCCCTGACCCTGTGACAGTACAGTGCTGCGTCAGTACAGTAACAACGTTCACTCTGTCTGTAACCTCATCCAGCGCCCACAATCCTCCCCATCTCCATAGCTTCCTCCAGCCTCTGCAATGCTCCCTATCTCTGTAACCTCCTCCAGCCTCTGCAATGCTCCCTATCTCTGTACCCTCCGCCAGCCTCTGCAACCCTCCCTATCTCTGTACCCTCCGCCAGCCTCTGCAACCCTCCCTATCTCTGTAACCTCCTCCAGCCTCTGCAACCCTCCCTATCTCTGTACCCTCCGCCAGCCTCTGCAACCCTCCCTATCTCTGTAACCTCCGCCAGCATCTGCAACCCTCCCTATCTCTGTAACCTCCGCCAGCCTCTACAATCCTCCCTATCTCTGTAAACGCCTCCAGCCCCTACAAACCTCCATATCTCAGTAACCTCTGCCAGCCTCTACAATCCTCCCAATCTCTGTAACCTCCTCCAGCCCCTACAATCCTCCCTATCTCTGTAACCTCCTCCAGCCCCTACAATCCTCCCTATGCCTGTAACCTCCTCCAGCCCCTACAATCCTATCTCTGTAACCTCCTCCAGCCACTACAATCCTCCCTATCTCTGAAACTTTCTCCAACCTCTGCAACCCTCCCTATCTCTGTAACCTCCTCCAGCCCCTACAACCCTCCCTATCTCTGTAACCTCCTCCAGCCCCTACCATGCTCCCTATCTCTGTTACCCCCTCCAGCCCCCACTACACTCCCTATCTCTGTAACTTCCTCCAGCCTCTGCAACCCACTCTATCCCTGTCACATCTTCCAGTCCCTACGCCCCTCCCAATCACTGTAACCTCCTCCAGCCTCTGCAACCCTCCCTATCTCTGTAACCTCCTCCAGCCCCTACAACCCTCCCTATCTCTGTAACCTCCTCCAGCCCCTACAATCCATCCTATCCCTGTAACCTCCTCCAGCCCCTACAACCCTCCGTATCTCTGTAACATCCTCCAGGCACTACCACACTCCCTATCTCTGTAACCTCCTCCAGGCCCTACAATCCTGCCTATCTGTGTAACCTCCTCCAGCCCCTTCAACCCTCCCTATCTCTGTAACCTCCTCCAGCCCCTACAATCCTCCCTATCTGTGTAACCTCCTCCAGCCCCTTCAACCCTCCCTACCTCTCTAACCTCCTGTAGCCCCTAAAACCCTCCCTATCTCTGTAACCTCCTCCAGCCCCTCCATCCTTCCCTATCTCTGTAACCTCTCCAGCCCCTACAATGCTCCCTATCTCTGTAACCTCCTCCAGCCGCCTACAACCCTCCCTATATCTGTAACCTCCTCCAGCCCCTACAACCCTCCCTTTTTATCTATGTAACCTCCTCCAGCCCCTACGTCCCTCCCTATCTCTGTAACCTCCTCCAGCCCCCTACAACCCTCCCTATCTCTGTAACCTCCTCCAGCCCCTACATCCCTCCCTATCTCTGTAACCTCCTCAAGCCCCTACATCCCTCCCTATCTCTGTAACCTCCTCAAGCCCCTACATCGCTCCCTATCTCTGTAACCTCCTCCAGTTCTACAACCCTCCCTATCTCTGTAACGTCCTCCAGCCCCTACAACCCCCCCTATCTCTGTAACCTCCTCCATCCCCTACAACCCTCCCTTTTTATCTATGTAACCTCCTCCAGCCCCTACATCCCTGCCTATCTCTGTAACCTCCTCCAGCCCCCTACAACGCTCCCTATCTCTGTAACCTCCTCCAGCCCCTACATCCCTCCCTATCTCTGTAACCACCTCAAGTCCCTACATCCCTCCCTATCTCTGTAACCTCCTCCAGCCCCTACCACTCTCCCTATCTCTGTAACCTCCTCCAGCACCAATATTCCTCACTTGTCTCTGAGCTCGCACAGTTCTGGTTTCTTGTTAATCCCATGATTTCCCCCAATTTTCTGCCCTAACTTCCCCAGCCTGTACCCTAAGCCCTGGAGATCCCTCCCTGAACCGCTCCATCTTTGTGTCCTAACTTAAGATTTTCCCTAAACCTTTCATCTTTCATGTAGCTACACCGAACGTGTTCCATATTTCTGTAGGTCGCTGTCAAATTTCTGTCTGAGTAACACCCCAAGTAACCTGAGGCATTTTAGTGAGTTCAAATTGCTAGATAACTGCAAGTTATTTCTGTTTTCATACCTTCACGAAGTAATTCATCCCAGCTACAACTTGCGAGCAATGTAAGAGTGCATGAAGAAATTCCACTTTCCTTTTCGACTCCTCTTCAATTCGATCCTTCAACTGGATAGATACGATAACAAATAGAACATTTCAGATTTTCTGAACACCTGCTGAACGCGCAGGATCACCACTGAGGGAGTGCTGCACTGTCAGAGGATCAGTACTGAGGGAGTGCTGCACTATCCGGGCGTCAGAACTGAGGGAGTGCTGCACTGTCAGAAGATCAGTACTGAGGGAGTGCTGCACTGTCAGAGCGTCAGTACAGAGGGAGTGCTGCATGATCGGAGGTTCAGTACTGAGTGAGTACTGCAATGTTGAAGGGTCAGTACTGAGGGAGTGCTGCACTGTCGGAGGGTCAGTACTGAGGGAGAACTGCACTGTTGGAAGTACTATATTGAAGGAGTGCTGCACACTGAGGGTCAGTAATGAGGGAGTGCTGCACTGTCGGAGGGACAGTACTGAGGGAGTGCTGCACTATCTGGGGGTCAGTACTGAGGGAGGGCTGCACTGTCGGAGGGTCAGTAATGTGGGAACGCAGCACTATCCGTGGGTCAGTACTGAGGGAATACCGCACTGTCGGACGGTCAGTACTGAGGGAGTGCTGCACTGTTGGAGGGACAGTAATGAGGGAGTGCTGCACTGTTGGAGAGTCAGGACTGAGGGAGTGCTGCAGTGTCGGAGGGTCAGTACTGAGGGAGTACTGCACTGTCGGAGTGTCAGGACTGAGGGAGTGCTCCACTATCGGAGGGTCAGTACTGAAGGAGTTCTGCACTGCCAGCGGGTCAGTACTGAGGGAGTACTGCACTGTCAGAGAGTCAGGACTGAGGGAGTGCTGCACTGTCGGAGGATCAGTACTGAGCGAGTGCTGCACTATCCAGGGGTCAGTACTAAGGGAGTTCTGCATTGTCAGAGGGTCAGTAATGAGGGAGTGCTGCACTGTCAGAGGGTCAGTACTGAGGGAGCACTGCACTGTCATAGGATCAGTAGTGAGGGAGTGCTTCACTATCCGGGGATCAGTGCTGAGGGAGTGCTGCACTGTTGGAAGGGGAGTACTGAGGGAGTGCTGCACTGTCAGAGGGTCAGTACTGAGGGAGAACTGCACTGTCGGAAGGACTATATTGAAGGAGTGCTGCACACAGAGGGTCAGTACTGAAGGGAGTGCTGCACTGTTGGAGGGTGACTACTGAGGGAACGCTGCATGGTCGGAGGTTCAGTACTGAGTGAGTACTGAAATGTTGAAGGCTCAGTACTGAGGGAGTGCTGCACTGTCAGAGGATCAGTACTGAGGGAGTTCTGCACTATTCAGGGGTCAGGGCTGAGGGAGTGCTGCACTGTCGGAGGGTCAGTGCTGAGGGAGTGCTGCACTGTCGGCGAGTCAGTGTTGAGGGAGTGCTGCACTGTCGGAGTGTCAGGACTGAGGGAACACTGCACTATCCGGGTGTCAGTGCTGAGGGAGTGCTGCACTCTTGGAAGGTGAGTACTGAGGGAGTGCTGCACTGTCAGAACGTGAGTACTTAGGGAGTTATGCATTGTCGGAGGGTCAGTGCTGAGGGAGTGCTGCACACAGAGGGTCAGTACTGAGGGGGTGCTGCACTGTCGGGGGGTCAGTGCTGAGAGAATACTGCACTATCCGGGGGTCAGCACTGAGGGAGTGCTGCACTGTTGGAAGGCGAGTACTGAGGGGGTGCTGCTCTATCCAGGGGTCAGTACTGAGGGAGTGCTGCACTGTCGGAGGGTCAGTAATGTGGGAACGCAGCACTATCCGGGGGTCAGTACTGAGGGACTGCACTATCCGGGCGTCAGTGCTGAGGGAGTGCTGCACTGTCAGAGGGTCAGTACTGAGGGGGTGCTGCACTATCCGGGGGTCAGTGCTGAAGGAGTGCTGAACTGTTGGAAGTGGTGTACTGAGGGCGTTCTGCACTGTCGGAGGGTCTGCACTGAGGGAGTGCTGCACTATCAGAGCATCAGTACTGAGGGAACACGGCACTGTGGGAGGGTCAGTATTGTGGGAGAACTGCACTGTCGGAAGAACTATATTGAAGGAGTGCTACACACAGAGTGTCAGTACTGAAGGAATGCTGCACTCTTGGAGGGTCACTACTAAGGGAACGCTGCATGATCGGAGGTTCAATACTGAGTGACTACTGCAACGTGGAAGGGTCAGTACTGATGGAGTGCTGCACTGTCGGAGGGTCAGTACTGAGGGAGTTCTGCACTGCCTGAGTTTCAGTACTGAGGCACTGCTGCACTGTCAGAGGGTCAGCACTGAGGGAATAATGCACTGTTTCAGGGTCAGCACTGAGGGAGTGCTGCACTGTTGGATGGTCAGTACTGAGGGAGTGCTGCACTGTTAGAGGGTCAATACTGAGGGAGTGCTGCACTGTCGAAGGGTCAGCACTGAGGGAGTGCTGCACTGTCAGAGGGTCACTACTGAGGGAGTGCTGCACTGTCGGAGGGTCAGGACTGATGAAGCGCTGCACTGTCTGGGGGTCAGTACTGAGGGAGTGCTGCACACGGAGAATCACTCCTGAGGGAGTGCTGCACTGCCAGAGGACCAGTACTGAGGGAGTGCTGCACTATCAGAGGGTCAGTACCGAGGGAGCGCTGCATTGTCAGAGGGTCAGTACCGAGGGAGTGCTGCACTGTCTGGGGTCATTACTGAGGGAGTGCTGCATTGTCAGAGAGTCAGTACTGAGGGAGTGCTGAACACACTGAGAGTCACTCCTGAGGGAGTGCTGCACTGTCGGAGGATCAGTACTGAGGGCGTGCTGCACTGTCAGCGGGCAGTACTGAGGGAGTTCTGCATTGTCAGAGGGTCAGTACTGAGGGAGTTCTGCACTATCAGAGGGTCAATATTGGTGTTAAAGCAGCAGTCAGAGCTGTGAGGCTAGAAATGTAATATTAAAATCATCCAAAAGGCCAGACGCATGGCGTCATGTAACACATGGGGAGGTGGTGGAATAGTGGTATTGACACTAGGCTTGTAATCCAGAGAACCAGGGTAATGCTCTGGGCACATGCTGAAATTTGAATCTGGAGTTAAAAGTCTGATGATGACGTAGAAACCATTGTCGATTGTCGTAAAAACCCATCTGGTTCACGAATGCCCTTTAGGGAAGGAAATCTGCTGTCCTTGCATGGTCTGGCCAACATGTGACTCCAGACCCACAGCAATGTGCTCGACTCTTAAATGCCCTCTGAACAAGAGCAATTAGGGATGGGCAATAAATGCTGGCCCAGCACACATTCCATGAACACATTTTTTTAAATGGCACATTAATGAGTTAATTGCAGCCTCGCAAGCAGCTTTCTGCACTCCTGGCTAAAATCCACTGTTTGCCTTATGAGAAAAATGGTGGCTGTTAACACTTCTTCAGGTATCAAGAGTTTTGATGAGTCTGTCTTTGTTATCGTCCCAGCTGGGAGAGTCAGTTTGCCTGTTGGCCATCTAATTTTGTGATAATAATGTGGCCTTCGGGTGTGAGATTACACAAGGATGGGAGTTGGAACTCCTTTTTTCTTGTAGTCTTTGTTAGGACCTTCCAGAACAGATGGCCAATCTTGTGACTCATGTGACCTGTAGCAGCCATCTTGTGGTTCATCAGAAGTCCATTTTAAAACAGCAAAAAGAATAAAGTTTTGATACATACAGTTTTGATTTCTTTTCATGTCTTATTGATGTAACAAGAATCAGATTTATGATTATTTCAGGCTCTGTGCTGCTCATTTAAATGTACTTTCTGTCCCTGTGAGGAGTGCAGGAGATCGACTATGAAATGGGATTGAGTTCCAGTGTTTGAAACCCTTTAGCTCCTCCTGATTTAACAATGAGCTTGAGTGGATATTTCACTGTGTTCTTCAGCTCCCAAGAACATAAGAAACAGGAGCAGGAGTAGGCATTCGACTCCTCAAGCCTGCTCTGCCATTCATGGTCTACATGTGGCACCACACCCACAGCTATGTGCTTGACTTTTAAATGCCCTCTGAACAATGAGGCAATTAGGGGTGGGCAATAAATGCTGGCTAGCCAGCGACACCCACATCACATAAAGGAATAAAAAATATGGCTGATCTGATTGTGACTTTAACTCCACTTCGTTGCCCATCCCCAATAATCCTTGGCTCCCTTATCAATCAATTATCTGCCTAACTCAGTCTTGAATATATTCAATGGCTCAGGCTCCACTTCTCACTGGGGGAGAGAATTCCAAAGAATAACGATCCCCTGAAGGAAGAAATTCCTCCTCTTATCTTTCTTAAATGGGAGAGCCCTTATTTTAATCTGGGTCACCCTTGTCGGTGCAGGAAATGAGAACCTGCGGCGCCTTTCATGTTTGTTCTGTGATAAAATCAGGATCAGTGTAGGAGTAATAACACTGATTATATAATTCACGCATAAGTGTTATATACAACCCAGGTCACCAACAACAGTATAAAACTGCTGGATATGCTGAAGAGTAAAATGATGGATTTCTTTGGTTCTCCATCTCTGGGTCCTTGTGATTCTCTCCACTGCTGCGGACTCAGACTCCCCTGCAGACTTAACTGGTCACTAAAGTATGTCTGACCGTCGGAATATTGAGCAGAAAAATCAGAAAGAAAGGGGGACAAGGGGTTAACATGTTGTCTAACATTTCAAATGTGACCCATATGTGGAAAGTAAAAAAAGCTCATTTTATGGACACAACACCCAGAAACATTATCAATTATATCATCTGTATATCCTGTGTGAAATGCCAGGGGACAGACTCTGAACAACCCAGCACACTCACTGTTCCTAGAACCACATCTTCCATTTTCTCAGTGCAACATTTGCTTTTCAGATTCTCACAACATGTGGCCAGAAATCAAGCAAAGGTAAAAGTGACTGTGAGCCACACAGAAAACAGCAGTTGGGCAAAATCAAAGCAGAGAATAAGACTACACATGGGAATAATGAACAGAAACGTACTTGGGAAACACATCGGAACGGTTCAGCTCAATATGGGATTAGTGAAAATGACCAGGGGTTCGGGCCACTGCCATTCCCACCACATAGTGAGTGACACATTTCGAGAGACCGTGCTTTCACCAGGCGATCACAATCATCACCGAGTTAACTGGAAGAGAAAGAAAAGGAAGGAGATAAATTACTGATCGAAGCAACAGTTTGATACGATCTGTGGTGAAATTTCCAGCTTTGTCGCTGCATCGAATGGCGCAAACCGATTCATTGATCTCGGCAGCGCTTTCCCACAGAGATATGTTTGAAACACAATTATTAATGACTGAATGAAGGTACCATGCTGGTGGGAAAGGGAGAAAATGTGTGTTAAACAGGATATAGTCTTCAGATTGGTGTCTGGGAATGTTTGGGGACAGGGAGGGTGCAGCTGTTTGGCTGACAAACGGTGAGAGCTGAAAGAAGCTGGTGCAAAACGGGAAAAGGCTGAGAGCCATGACTGTGAGCTAAGGTTTCGGATCGGGTTGGAAGACGCAACTGGAGGCTGAGCCAGTGAGTGAGGTTGGGAGGGAGACATGGAAAAGTCTGTGGAGCAGCATGAAGATGAGACAAGAGCCCACATTGCTGATACACTGAAGCAATGGACGAGGACACAGAGGATTCAAGGCAGTGAAAGGAGAGGCTGAGATTCATAAATAACGCCAAGTGGGGCGACTTAAAGCAAAGATCTAGGGTATGTTCGACACAACATACGAAGGCCTTGGGGGTTCAGTTGCGCCAGTACTTCCGGTGCCCTGCCCAGCTGCTGAGAGGTAAAGAGGTGCCCATACTACTGCCAGCCATGGCCAGTCAGCATGGCCCACCAGCCACTGCAGCACCCTGACGGCAACACAGATTGTTACCAGGAGGAGCCGCTGGAAGCAGGGGTGGGTTCGGCATCTCAATGCAAAACTGCATCGGTGCTGCAAACCTGACCTTAACTCAAGGCCCACCCGCCTCTGATTCGGTCTCATTCCAGCGGGACGGGCGTGTGGCTGCCCGCACTGGACGCTGTGCAGCTTCACCGAGGTCTATTTAAAGTGGCTGGGGATCTGGATTCACCGTCTCTTGTCCTCCCTCTCGAGCGGAGGGGGTGCGGGGGTCGGGAGCTGATGAACTGGGAGAGGATCCGCGTGGCCTGTGACCACAAAATTAACCCGCATTCAAACAGCAGCCTTAACACAGCGAGGCAAAGTAAAGGCACATTACAGGATGCGCAAACAGGCCACGTTACCCGCCAAAACGCACCCCTCCCCCCGATTCCCAACTGAAAGGGTTGCAGTTCCCTCTCTCTCTCCGAGTCCAGGCTTGCGAGAGTGGGCGGGGAACCGGCTCAGGTGGGTCCACTGAAGGATGCGGCCATCGGGAAGGCTGCCATCGGATAACGCAGGAAACATGGGCCGAGGGACGCAGGTGGTTTGTTCATGAGGGGGGGGTTGGGGGCGGAATTAAAATGGAGCCCGGCGCAGGAAAGCAGTTCCCGGCCGGTAATCCAGGGAGTAGCCTGGCAGGGGTTGGGGGGCGGGGATGGGTAACGCCGAGCTTCCTCACGACAAACACTAACACAGGTTACCTTCCAATACTGAGGGCGGCCTCCAGTTGTGGAAGGCACAAGAGGGTCGACCGTAACAATAACCCCCCCAACCCGAACAACGCAGGCGGTGCAGGGGGAACGGGGAAAAGGCAGGGCAATGGCACCAGGTCATGATGCTCCTTTGGAGAGCGAGCGCAGGCACGATGGGCCGAACGGCCTCCTTCTGTGCCCTGAAGGTTCTGGTGACCCGGGGAATGTTGTAGGACGTGCGAGGCCAGGATTGTCGTGAGGAAGGAGCCAGGGGCGTATCCGGCTATCGACTTGAAAGCCAGTTTATTGACCCTATTTACAGCGTTTACGTCGCGAGTGACCCGGGCAGGCACATCCCCCCCCCCCCCACCCAACCCCCACCCCAGGGCTGCCCAATTCCCCGTCCCTACGGAGACCTGGTACACGACTGCCTGGTATCAATGTCACACCGTCATGTGACCCAAAGATCGACATATCCATTCTGTTGACCCTTTATACCACAGGGAAGGACAGGTTAAAAATCCAGTGGATGGAAATAGATTTGGAGCCAGGGGAAAAAGGGCGGAATGTGGCTTCGGCGGCCATTGGCTCTGTTGATGAAAAGAAAATGAAATGTTCAGCCAGCAAGCAACACTCATCTTAGTTGCCTTTAAAATTGTCCCGATGTGAGTAATAAAGGATAAATGTCTCAGGTGCCCAAAAACTGGAATAAAACTCCTTCTGCTCTGATTTGGCGCTCTTTCCTCGTCGCGCTGCGCACGCGCAAGAACGTCTCTCGCATTAACCGAAATAACGGCAGAATTTGTTTGAATTTATGCGCAAGCGCAATGTAGCCAACATTCTGCTCATTGAGCGTGATGACGTAAACACAGACTGCCTCCAACAATGAGCTACTTCTGCGCCCGCACAAGCGGGACGATGTCACCACGTTCCCCTACAGGTATGGTCACGTGAGAAGGCAGAGAAACGCACTTTGCGCTAAGGCACCCCTGAGCCCCAATGTGCTGGCGGGCAGCTCGAGGGGAAACAGCCCGTGACCCGGAGCCTCTCCTGCCACAGGGCAATAAGGGCGGGCACTTCGCATGCGGCTCTCCGTCTTGGCTCCCACAGGCGACATGCTATGCGCACTTGGGTTCCTTTCACCACGTGTGACCCGCTGTGGGCACGCACTACCATTTCGTCACGTGTGACCAACTCTGCGCAGAAACCGCCGTTCCATCACGTGTGACCAGCTCTGCGCACGCACCGCCGTTCCGTCACGTGAGCCGCTCCACACGTATTGGCGTTCCGTCACCTGACTCGGTCTGCGCACGAAGCGCCTTTCCGTCACGTGTGACCCGCTCTGCGCACGCATCGCTGTGCTGTCACGTGCGACCACTACGAACGCTTCGCCGTTGTCATGTGACCCGCTCTGCGCACGCATCGCCTTTCGGTCACGTGTGACCCGCTTTGCGTACACAACGCCGTTCCGAAACATGTGACCAACTCTGCGCACGCATCCCTTTTCGTTCACGTGTGACCCGCTGTGCGCACGATCGCCGTTCCGACACGTGTGTCACACTCCAGTGGCGGCTTCGACCTGAGTCTGAGATTAAGCCGGTCTGTCCACAACGTTGGTGTCACGAGATGAGCTTCCGACCTCATATTCCTGCCCTCACTATCACCGCCTATTTCCACCTCCAGGCCAACGCTGACTTTGGCCCCATCTCAGCTGATCTACTGCTGAAACCCTCACTCATCCCTGAGGGAGACAGAGGCCAATTAGTTCAAAGTCTGGACACCTCCAGAACTGGTGGACCAGCCGTGGAACCTTCACGCCCACCCCAACCCCCGCCAGCACCCAGGCAGTGGGAGGAACGCAGGTTAATGCAAATCCCCCCCACCGGATCCTTTAGACCCTCCATTAAGCCCCAGCCCCAAATCAAAAAGAATCAACAAGTAAAAGCTTCAGGATTCTTTTATTGAATGCTGTACGATGCAATTGCAGTTGAATACCTCAATCACTGGTATGGGGTTTTTCAGGGGAGTTCGCTGTACCACTTGTCCTGTTTAGATCTTCAAATGCCCTTCAGTAATTTGTGTTCCTTTGGGGACTAAAACACCTTTGTGCACAGCAAGATTCCATGAGCATATCATTAGGCTTTTGCTTGCTGGAGGTGATTTATTTGGAAGAGGAACAGGGTTTCTGGCTTTGTATCATTCATTCTCGGGGTTGCATTGGCAACGCTGACGAGGCCAACATTTATTGCCCATCCCTAATTGCCCCATGAGAAGGTGGTGGTGAGCTGCCTTCTTGAGCCGCTGCAGTCCATGTGGTGTAGGTACACCCACAGTGCTGTTAGGGAGGGAGTTCCAGGATTTTGACCCAGCGACAGTGAAGGAACGGTGATATATTTCCAAGTCAGGTTGGTGAGTGACTTGGGGAGGAACTTGTAGGTGGTGGTGTTTCCATCTATCCACCGCCTTTGTCCTTCTAGGTGGTAGTGGTCGAGGGTTTGGAAGGTGCTGTTGAAGGAGCCTTGCTGAGTTGCTGCAGTGCATCTTGTAGATGGTACACACTCCTGCCAACGCACGTCGATAGTTGGGGGAGTGAATGTTTAAGGTGATGGATGGACAGCTTTGTCCTGCATGCAGGCTCGGGGGGTGCTGAATGGCCTCCTCTTATTCCTGTGTAACAGAGACGAAGCAGGTGAGGGAGTTGGGTATTAAGGGCTGAAGTTTGTGAAAGGTGCTGAGGGAAAGGGAGGGGAAATGTAATGTTTATTTTGAAAGGGCTTTCTAAGATGAGCAGAGAGAGAGAAGCAGGCGGTGGCCTGGGCCTGGCTTTTAAACGATATAAGTAATCTCGTCGGATAGTTTCTTGTTAGTCTCGATTTTCACCAGTGAAGGTTTCTGACCGAACATTGGCTTGATTACAAGAATGTGGATGCATTCAGCAGCATTCCCAGCCACATAAACAACCTAAAAACAAAAAGGAGACCAATCGGTTTGCAAAGGACATTTCTCACAACGTTCCCTCCAACAATGCAGCACACCCTCAGCGCTACGCCTTCGACAGAATGACACTCCCTCCGCATTCCTGACCCTGTGACAGTGCAGTGCTGCGTCAGTACAGGAACAACGTTCACTCTGTCTGTAACCTCATGCAGTGCCCACAAACCTCCCCATCTCCATAGCTTCTTCCAGCCTCTGCAATCTTCCCTATCTCTGTAACCTCCTCCAGCCTCTGCAATGCTCCCTATCTCTGTAACCTCCGCTAGCCTCTGCAACCCCCCCTATTTCTGTAACCTCCACCAGCCTCTGCAACCCTCCCTATCTCTGTAACTTCCGCCAGCCTCTGCAATCCTCCCTATCTCTGTAAAATTCTCCAGCACCTACAAACCTCCATATCTCTGTAACCTCCGCCAGCACCTACAATCCTCCCTATCTCTGTAACCTCCTCCAGCCACTACAATCCTCCCTATCTCTGTAACCTCCTCCAGCCCCTACAATCCTCCCTATCTCTGTAACCTCCTCCAGCCCCTTCAATGCTCCCTATCTCTGTAACCTCCTCCAGCCCCTACAATCCTCCCCATCTCTGAAATTTCCTCCAGCCTCTGCAACACTCCCTATCTCTGTAACCTCCTCCAGCCCCTACAACTCTCCCTATCTCTGTAACCTCCTCCAGCCCCTACTATGCTCCCTATCTCTGTTACCCCCTCCAGCCCTCACTACACTCCCTATCTCTGTAACCTCCTCCAGCCTCTGCAACCCACTCTATCCCTGTCACATCTTCCAGTCCCTACGCCCCTCCCAATCACTGTAACCTCCTCCAGCCTCTGCAACCATCCCTATCTCTGTAAACTCCTCCAGCCCCTACAATCCTTCCTTTCTCTGTAATCTCCTCCAGCCCCTATAACCCTCCCTATCTCTGTAACCTCCTCCAGGTCCTACCACACTCCCTATCTCTGTAACCTATTCCAGCCCCTACAACCCTCCCTATCTCTGTAACCTCCTCCAGCCCCTACAATCCTTCCTATCTCTGTAACCTCCTCCAGCCCCTACAACCCTCCCTAACTCTGTAATCTCCTCCAGGCCCTACCACACTCTATCTCTGTAACCCCCTCCAGGCTCTACCACACTCCCTATCTCTGTAACCTCCTCCAGCCCCCACAACACTCCCTATCTCTGTAACCTCCTCCAGCTCCTACAACCCTCACTATCTCTGTAACCTCCTCCAGCCCCTACAATGCTCCCTATCTGTGTAAGCTCCTCCAGCCCCTGCAACCCTCCCTATCTCTGTAACCTCCTCCAGCCCCTACAATGCTCCCTATCTCTGTAACCTCCTCCAGCCCGCTACAACCCTCCCTTTTTATCTATGTAACCTCCTCCAGCCCCTACATCCCTCCCTATCTCTGTAACCTCCTCCAGTTCTACAACCCTCCCTATCTCTGTAACCTCCTCCAGCCCCTTCAACCGTCCCTATCTCTCTAACCTCCTCCAGCCCCTACATCCCTCCCTATCTCTGTAACCTCTCGAGCCCATTCATCCCTTCCTATCTCTGTAACCTCCTCCAGCCCCTACCACCCTCCCTATCTCTGTAACCTCCTGCAGCCCCTAAAACCCTCCCTATCTCTGTAACCTCCTCCAGCCCCTCCATCCTTCCTTATCTCTGTAACCTCTCCAGCCCCTACAACGCTCTCTATCTCTGTAACCTCCTCCAGCCACTACATCCCTCCCTATCTCTGTAACCTACTCCAGCCCCTACAACCCTCCCTATCTCTGTAACCTCCTCCAGCCCCCTACAACCCTCCCTATCTCTGTAACCTCCTCCAGCCTCTACAACCCTCCCTTTTTATCTATGTAACCTCCTCCAGCCCCTACATCCCTCCCTATCTCTGTAACCTTCTCCAGTTCTACAACCCTCCCTATCTCTGTAACGTCCTCCAGCCCCTACATCCCTCCCTATCTCTGTAACCTCCTCCAGATCTACAACCCTCCCTATCTCTGTTACACCCTCCAGCCCCCACAACACTCCCAATCTCTGTAACCTCCTCCAGCTCCTACAACCCTCGCTATCTCTGTAACCTCCTCCAGCCCGTACCATGCTCCCTATCTGTGTAAGCTCCTCCAGCCCCTGCAACCCTCCCTATCTCTGTAACCTCCTCCAGCCCCTACAATGCTCCCTATCTCTGTAACCTCGTCCAGCCCCTACATCCCTCCCTATCTCTGTAACCTCCTCCAGCCCGCTACAACCCTCCCTTTTTATCTATGTAACCTCCTCCAGCCCCTACATCCCTCCCTATCTCTGTAACCTCCTCCAGTTCTACAACCCTCCCTATCTGTGTAACCTCCTCCAGCCCCTTCAACCGTCCCTATCTCTCTAACCTCCTCCAGCCCCTACTACCCTCCCTATCTCTGTAACCTCTCGAGCCCATTCATCCCTTCCTATCTCTGTAACCTCCTCCAGCCCCTACCACCCTCCCTATCTCTGTAACCTCCTGCAGCCCCTAAAACCCTCCCTATCTCTGTAACCTCCTCCAGCACCTCCATCCTTCCTTATCTCTGTGACCTCTCCAGCCCCTACAATGCTCCCTATCTCTGTAAACTCCTCCAGCCACTACATCCCTCCCTATCTCTGTAACCTCCTCCAGCCCCGACAACCCTCCCTATCTCTGTAACCTCCTCCAGCCCCCTACAACCCTCCATCTCTGTAACCTCCTCTAGCCTCTACAACCCTCCCTTTTTATCTATGTAACCTCCTACAGCCCCTACATCCCTCCCTATCACTGTAACCTCCTCCAGCCCTTACATCCCTCCCTATCTCTGTAACCTCCTCAAGCCCCTACAATCCTCCCTATCTCTGAAATTTCCTCCAGCCTCTGCAACCCTAGGTCTGTAACCTCCTCCAGCCCCTACAACCCTCGCTATCGCTGTAACCTCATCCAGCCAATACAATCCTCCCTATCTGTGTAAGCTCCCCCAGCCCCTGCAACCCTCCCTATCTCTGTAACCTCCTCCAGCTCCTCCATCCTTCCTTATCTCTGTAACCTCTCCAGCCCCTACAACGCTCCCTATCTCTGTAACCTCCTCCAGCCCCTACATCCCTCCCTATCTCTGTAACCTCCTCCAGCCCCTACAACCCGCCCTATCTCTGTAACCTCCTCCAGCCCCCTACAACCCTCCCTATCTCTGTAACCTCCTCCAGTTCTACAACCCTCCCTATCTCTCTAACCTCCTCCAGCCCCTACATCCCTCCATATCTCTGTAACCTCCTCCAGCCCCCTACAACCCTCCCTTTCTCTGTAACCTCCTCCAGCCTCTACAACCCTCCCTTTTTATCTATGTAACCTCCTCCAGCCCCTACATCCCTCCCTATCTCTGTAACCTCCACCAGTTCTACAACGCTCCCTATCTCTGTAACCTCCTCCAGCCCCTACAACCCTCCCTATCTCTGTAACCTCTCGAGCCCATACATCCCTACCTATCTCTGTAACCTCCTCCAGCCCCTTAAACCCTCTGTATCTCTGTAACCTCCTCCAGCCCCTCCATCCTTCCCTATCTCTCTAACCTCTCCAGTCCCTTCAACGCTCCCTATCTATGTAACCTCCTCCAGCCCCTACATCCCTCCCTATCTCTGTAACCTCGTCCAGCACCTACAACCCTCCCTATCTGTAACCACCTCCAGCCCCCTACAACCCTCCCTATCTCTGTAACCTCCTCTAGCCCCTACAACACTCCCTTTTTATCTATGTAACCTCCTCCAGCCCTACATCCCTCCCTATCTCTGTAACCTCCTCCAGCCCCTACATCCCTCCCTATCTCTGTAACCTCCTCCAGCCCCTACAACCCTCCCTATCTCTGTAAACTCCTTCAGTTCTACAACCCTCCCTATCTGTGTAACCTCCTCCAGCCCCTTCACCGTCCCTATCTCTGTAACCTCCTCCAGCCCCTACTACCCTCCCTATCTCTGTAACCTCTCGAGCCCATACATCCCTTCCTATCTCTGTAACCTCCTCCAGCCACTCCATCCTTCCTTATCTCTGTAACCTCTCCAGCCCCTACAACGCTCCCTATCTCTGTAACCTCCTCCAGCCACTACATCGCTCCCTATCTCTGTAACCTCCTCCAGCCCCTACAACCCTACCTATCTCTGTAACCTCCTCCAGCCCCCTACAACCCTCCATATCTCTGTAACCTCCTCCAGCCTCTACAACCCTCCCTTTTTATCTATGTAACCTCCTCCAGCCCCTACATCCCTCCCTATCTCTGTAACCTCCTCCAGTTCTACAACCCTCCCTATCTCTGTAACGTCCTCCAGCCCCTACAACCCTCCCTTTTTATCTATGTAACCTCCTCCAGCCCCTACATCCCTCCCTATCTCTGCAACCTCCTCAAGCCCCTACAATCCTCCCTATCTCTGAAATTTCCTCCAGCCTCTCCCACCCTATCTCTGTAACCTCCTCCAGCCCCTACAACCCTCCCTATCTCTGTAACCTCCTCCAGCCCCTACAACTCACCCTATCTCTGTAACCTCCTCCAGCCCCTACCATGTTCCCTGTCTCTGTAACCTCCTCCAGCCGCTACTATGCTCCCTATCTCTGTTACACCCTCCAGCACCCACTACACTCCCTATCTCTGTAATTTCCTCCAGCCTCTGCAACCCACTCTATCCCTGTCACATATTCCAGTCCCTACGCCCCTCCCAATCACTGTAACCTCCTCCAGGCTCTGCAACCATCCCTATCTCTGTAAACTCCTCCAGCCCCTACAATCCTTCCTATCTCTGTAACCACCTCCAGGCCCTACCACACTCCCTATCTCTGTAACCTCCTCCAGGCCCTACCACATTCCCTATCTCTGTAACCACCTCCAGGCCCTACCACACTCCCTATCTCTGTAACTTCCTTCAGACCATACAACCCTCCCTATCTCTGTTACACCCTCCAGCCCCCACAACACTCCCTATCTCTGTAACCTCTTCCAGCTCCTACAACCCTCGCTTTCTCTGTAACCTCCTCCAGCCCCTACCACCCTCCCTATCTCTGTAACCTCCTCCAGCCCCTAAAACCCTCCCTATCTCTGTAACCTCCTCCAGCCCCTCCATCCTTCCTTATCTCTGTAACCTCTCCAGCCCCTACAACGCTCCCTATCTCTGTAACCTCCTCCAGCCCCTACATTCCTCCCTATCACTGTAACCTCCTCCAGCCCCTACAACCCTCCCTATCTCTGTAACCTCCTCCAGCCCCCTACAAGCCTCCCTATCTCTGTAACCTCCTCCAGCCTCGACAACCCTCCCTTTTTATCGATGTAACCTCCTCCAGCACCTACATCCCTCCCTATCTCTGTAACCTCCTCCAGTTCTACAACCCTCCCTATCTCTGTAACCTCCTCCAGCCCCTACAACCCTCCCTATCTCTGTAACCTCCTCCAGCCCCTACAACCCTCCCTTTTTATCTATGTAACGTCCTCCAGCCCCTACATCCCTCCCTATCTCTGTAACCTCCTCAAGCCCCTACATCCCTCCCTATCTCTGTAACCTCCTCCAGCCCCTTCAACCGTCCCTATCTCTCTAAACTCCTCCAGCCCCTACTACCCTCCCTATCTCTGTAACCTCTCGAGCCCCTACATCCCTTCCTATCTCTGTAACCTCCTCCAGCCCCTACAACCCTCCCTATCTCTGTAACCTCCTCCAGCCCCTAAAACACTCCCTATCTCTGTAACCTCCTCCAGCCCCTCCATCCTTCCCTATCTCTGTAACCACTCCAGTCCCTACAACGCTCCCTAACTCTGTAACCTCCTCCAGCCCCTACTATGCTCCATATCTCTGTTACCCCCTCCAGCCCCCACTACACTACCTATCTCTGTAACCTCCACCAGCCTCTGCAACCCACTCTATCCCTCTCACATCTTCCAGTCCCTACGCCCCTCCCAATCACTGTAACCTCCTCCAGCCTCTGCAACCATCCCTATCTCTGTAACCTACTCCAGCCCCTACAATCCTTCCTATCTCTTCAACCTCCTCCGGCCCCTATAACCCCCCCTATCTCTGTAACCTCCTCCAGGCCCTACCACACTCCCTATCTCTGTAACCTCCTCCAGCCCCTACAACCCTCGCTATCCCTGGAACATCCTCCAGCCCCTACAATGCTCCCTATCTGTGTAAGCTCCTCCAGCCCCTGCAACCCTCCCTATCTCTGTAACCTCCTCCAGCCCCTACAAAGCTCCCTATCTCTGTAACCTCCTCCAGCCCCTACTATGCTCCCTATCTCTGTTACCCCCTCCAGCCCCCACTACACTCCCTATCTCTGTAACCTCCTCCAGCCTCTGCAACCCGCTCTATCCCTGTCACATCTTCCAGCACCTACGCCCCTCCCAATCACTGTAACCTCCTCCAGCCTCTGCAACCATCCCTATTTCTGTAACCTCCTCCAGGCCCTACCACACTCCCTATCTCTGTAACCTCCTCCTGGCCCTACCACACTCCCTATCTCTGTAACCATCTCCAGCCCCTACCACACTCCCTATCTCTGTAACGTCCTCGAGCCCCTACAACTCTCCCTATCTCTGTTACACCCTCCAGCCCCCACAACACTCCCTATCTCTGTAACCTCCTCCAGCTCCTACAACCCTCGCTAACGCTGTAACCTCATCCAGCCAATACAGTCCTCCCTATCTGTGTAAGCTCCCCCAGCCCCTGCAACCCTCCCTATCTCTGTAACCTCCTCCAGCCCCTCCATCCTTCCTTATCTCTGTAACCTCTGCAGCCCCTACAACGCTCCCTATCTCTGTAACCTCCTCCAGCCCCTACATCCCTCCCTATCTCTGTAACCTCCTCCAGCCCCTACAACCCTCCCTATCTCTGTAACCTCCTCCAGCCCCCTACAACACTCCCTATCTCTGTAACCTCCTCCAGCCTCTACAACCCTCCCTTTATATCTATGTAACCTCCTCCAGCCCCTACATCCCTCCCTATCTCTGTAACCTCCTCCAGTTCTACAACCCTCCCTATCTCTCTAACCTCCTCCAGCCTCTACAACCCTCCCTTTTTATCTATGTAACCTCCTCCAGCCCCTACATCCCTCCCTATCTCTGTAACCTCCTCCA
The DNA here is from genome assembly GCF_964194155.1 of Cetorhinus maximus. Classification (NCBI taxonomy): domain Eukaryota; kingdom Metazoa; phylum Chordata; class Chondrichthyes; order Lamniformes; family Cetorhinidae; genus Cetorhinus; species Cetorhinus maximus. Next base: position 225,406 of record NW_027596290.1, on the reverse strand, counting down.
GTTCTACAACCCTCCCTATCTCTGTAACCTCCTCCAGCCCCTACAACCCTCCCTATCTCTGTAACCTCCTGCAGCCCCTACAACCCTCCCTTTTTATCTATATAACGTCCTCCAGCCCTTACATCCCTCCCTATCTCTGTAACCTCCTCAAGCCCCTACATCCCTCCCTATCTCTGTAACCTCCTCCAGCCCCTTCAACCGTCCCTATCTCTCTAACCTCCTCCAGCCCCTACTACCCTCCCTATGTCTGTAACCTCTCGAGCCCCTACATCCCTTCCTATCTCTGTAAACTCCTCCAGCCCCTACAACCCTCCCTATCTCTGTAACCTCCTCCAGCCCCTAAAACCCTCCCTATCTCTGTAACCTCCTCCAGCCCCTCCATCCTTCCATATCTCTGTAACCTCTCCAGTCCCTACAACGCTCCCTATCTCTGTAACCTCCTCCAGTCCCTACAACTCTCCCTATCTCTGTAACCTCCTTTAGCCCTTACCATGCTCCCTATCTCTGTAACCTCCTCCAGCCCCTACTATGCTCCCTATCTCTGTTACCCCCTCCAGCCCCCACTACACTCCCTATCTCTGTAACCTCCTCCAGCCGCTGCAACCCACTCTATCCCTGTCACATCTTCCAGTCCCTACGCCCCTCCCAATCACTGTAACCTCCTCCAGCCTCTGCAACCATCCCTATCTCTGTAACCTCCTCCAGCCCCTACAATCCTTCCTATCTCTGTAACCTCCTCCAGCCCCTATAACCCTCCCTATCTCTGTAACCTCCTCCAGGCCCTACCACACTCCCTATCTCTGTAACCTCCTCCAGCCCCTACAACCCTCGCTATCTCTGTACCCTCCTCCAGCCCCTACAATGCTCCCTACCTGTGTAAGCTCCTCCAGCCCCTGCAACCCTCCCTATCTCTGTAACCTCCTCCAGCCTCTACAACGCTCCCTATCTCTTTAACCTCCTCCAGCCCCTACATCCCTCCCTATCTCTGTAACCTCCTCCAGCCCCTACAACCCTCCGTATCTCTGTAACCTCCTCCAGTTCTACAACCCTCCCTATCTGTGTAACCTCCTCCAGCCCCTAGTACCCTCCCTATCTCTGTAACGTCTCGAGCCCATACATTCCTTCCTATCTCTGTAACCTCCTCCAGCCCCTACCACCCTCCCTATCTCTGCAACCTCCTGCAGCCCCTAAAACCGTCCCTATCTCTGTAACCTCCTCCAGCCCCTCCATTCTTCCTTATCTCTGTAACCTCTCCAGCCCCTACAACGCTCCCTATCTCTGTAACCTCCTCCAGCCCCTACATTCCTCCCTATCACTGTAACCTCCTCCAGCCCCTACAACCCTCCCTATCTCTGTAACCTCCTCCAGCCCCCTACAAGCCTCCCTATCTCTGTAACCTCCTCCAGCCTCGACAACCCTCCCTTTTTATCGATGTAACCTCCTCCAGCACCTACATCCCTCCCTATCTCTGTAACCTCCTCCAGTTCTACAACCCTCCCTATCTCTGTAACCTCCTCCAGCCCCTACAACCCTCCCTATCTCTGTAACCTCCTCCAGCCCCTACAACCCTCCCTTTTTATCTATGTAACGTCCTCCAGCCCCTACATCCCTCCCTATCTCTGTAACCTCCTCAAGCCCCTACATCCCTCCCTATCTCTGTAACCTCCTCCAGCCCCTTCAACCGTCCCTATCTCTCTAAACTCCTCCAGCCCCTACTACCCTCCCTATCTCTGTAACCTCTCGAGCCCCTACATCCCTTCCTATCTCTGTAACCTCCTCCAGCCCCTACAACCCTCCCTATCTCTGTAAACTCCTCCAGCCCCTAAAACACTCCCTATCTCTGTAACCTCCTCCAGCCCCTCCATCCTTCCCTATCTCTGTAACCACTCCAGTCCCTACAACGCTCCCTAACTCTGTAACCTCCTCCAGCCCCTACTATGCTCCATATCTCTGTTACCCCCTCCAGCCCCCACTACACTACCTATCTCTGTAACCTCCACCAGCCTCTGCAACCCACTCTATCCCTCTCACATCTTCCAGTCCCTACGCCCCTCCCAATCACTGTAACCTCCTCCAGCCTCTGCAACCATCCCTATCTCTGTAACCTACTCCAGCCCCTACAATCCTTCCTAGCTCTGCAACCTCCTCCGGCCCCTATAACCCTCCCTATCTCTGTAACCTCCTCCAGGCCCTACCACACTCCCTATCTCTGTAACCTCCTCCAGCCCCTACAACCCTCGCTATCCCTGGAACATCCTCCAGCCCCTACAATGCTCCCTATCTGTGTAAGCTCCTCCAGCCCCTGCAACCCTCCCTATCTCTGTAACCTCCTCCAGCCCCTACAAAGCTCCCTATCTCTGTAACCTCCTCCAGCCCCTACTATGCTCCCTATCTCTGTTACCCCCTCCAGCCCCCACTACACTCCCTATCTCTGTAACCTCCTCCAGCCTCTGCAACCCGCTCTATCCCTGTCACATCTTCCAGCACCTACGCCCCTCCCAATCACTGTAACCTCCTCCAGCCTCTGCAACCATCCCTATTTCTGTAACCTCCTCCAGGCCCTACCACACTCCCTATCTCTGTAACCTCCTCCTGGCCCTACCACACTCCCTATCTCTGTAACCATCTCCAGCCCCTACCACACTCCCTATCTCTGTAACGTCCTCGAGCCCCTACAACTCTCCCTATCTCTGTTACACCCTCCAGCCCCCACAACACTCCCTATCTCTGTAACCTCCTCCAGCTCCTACAACCCTCGCTAACGCTGTAACCTCATCCAGCCAATACAGTCCTCCCTATCTGTGTAAGCTCCCCCAGCCCCTGCAACCCTCCCTATCTCTGTAACCTCCTCCAGCCCCTCCATCCTTCCTTATCTCTGTAACCTCTGCAGCCCCTACAACGCTCCCTATCTCTGTAACCTCCTCCAGCCCCTACATCCCTCCCTATCTCTGTAACCTCCTCCAGCCCCTACAACCCTCCCTATCTCTGTAACCTCCTCCAGCCCCCTACAACACTCCCTATCTCTGTAACCTCCTCCAGTCCCTACAACTCTCCCTATCTCTGTAACCTCCTTTAGCCCTTACCATGCTCCCTATCTCTGTAACCTCCTCCAGCCCCTACTATGCTCCCTATCTCTGTTACCCCCTCCAGCCCCCACTACACTCCCTATCTCTGTAACCTCCTCCAGCCGCTGCAACCCACTCTATCCCTGTCACATCTTCCAGTCCCTACGCCCCTCCCAATCACTGTAACCTCCTCCAGCCTCTGCAACCATCCCTATCTCTGTAACCTCCTCCAGCCCCTACAATCCTTCCTATCTCTGTAACCTCCTCCAGCCCCTATAACCCTCCCTATCTCTGTAACCTCCTCCAGGCCCTACCACACTCCCTATCTCTGTAACCTCCTCCAGCCCCTACAACCCTCGCTATCTCTGTACCCTCCTCCAGCCCCTACAATGCTCCCTCCCTGTGTAAGCTCCTCCAGCCCCTGCAACCCTCCCTATCTCTGTAACCTCCTCCAGCCTCTACAACGCTCCCTATCTCTTTAACCTCCTCCAGCCCCTACATCCCTCCCTATCTCTGTAACCTCCTCCAGCCCCTACAACCCTCCGTATCTCTGTAACCTCCTCCAGTTCTACAACCCTCCCTATCTGTGTAACCTCCTCCAGCCCCTAGTACCCTCCCTATCTCTGTAACGTTTCGAGCCCATACATTCCTTCCTATCTCTGTAACCTCCTCCAGCCCCTACCACCCTCCCTATCTCTGCAACCTCCTGCAGCCCCTAAAACCGTCCCTATCTCTGTAACCTCCTCCAGCCCCTCCATCCTTCCTTATCTCTGTAACCTCTCCAACCCCTACAACACTCCCTATCTCTGTAACCTCTTCCAGCCCCTACATCCCTCCATATCTCTGTAACCTCCTCCAGCCCCTACAACCCTCCCTATCTCTGTAACCTCTCGAGCCCATACATCCCTACCTATCTCTGTAACCTCCTCCAGCCCCTACCACCCTCCCTATCTCTGTAACCTCCTCCAGCCCCTTAAACCCTCTGTATCTCTGTAACCTCCTCCAGCCCCTCCATCCTTCCCTATCTCTGTAACCTCTCCAGTCCCTTCAACGCTCCCTATCTCTGTAACCTCCTCCAGCCCCTACATCCCTCCCTATCTTTGTAACCTCCTCCAGCACCTACAACCCTCCCTATCTGTAACCACCTCCAGCCCCCTACAACCCTCCCTATCTCTGTAACCTCCTCCAGCCCCTACAACAATCCCTTTTTATCTATGTAACCTCCTCCAGCCCTACATCCCTCCCTATCTCTGTAACCTCCTCCAGCCCCTACATCCCTCCCTATCTCTGTAACCTCCTCCAGCCCCTACAACCCTCCCTATCTCTGTAAACCCCTCCAGTTCTACAACCCTTCCTATCTGTGTAACCTCCTCCAGCCCCTTCACCGTCCCTATCTCTGTAACCTCCTCCAGCCCCTACTACCCTCCCTATCTCTCTAACCTCTCGAGCCCATAAATCCCTTCCTATCTCTGTAACCTACTCCAGCCCCTACAATCCTTCCTATCTCTGTAACCTCCTCCAGCCCCTATAACCCTCCCTATCTCTGTAACCTCCTCCAGCCCCTACAACCGTCACTATCTCTGTAACCTCCTCCAGCCCCTACAATGCTCCCTATCTGTGTAAGCTCCTCCAGCCCCTGCAACCCTCCCTATCTCTGTAACCTCCTCCAGCCTCTACAACGCTCCCTATCTCTTTCACCTCCTCCAGTCCCTACATCCCTCCCTATCTCTGTAACCTCCTCCAGTTCAACAACCCTCCCTATCTGTGTAACCTCCTCCAGCCCCTACTACCCTCCCTATCTCTGTAACGTCTCGAGCCCATACATTCCTTCCTATCTCTGTAACCTCCTCCAGCCCCTACCACCCTCCCTATCTCTGCAACCTCCTGCAGGCCCTAAAACCGTCCCTATCTCTGTAACCTCCTCCAGCCCCTCCATCCTTCCTTATCTCTGTAACCTCTCCAGCCCCTACAACACTCCCTATCTCTGTAACCTCCCCCAGCCCCTACATCCCTCCATATCTCTGTAACCTCCTCCAGCCCCCTACAACCCTCCCTATCTCTGTAACCTCCTCCAGCCTCTACAACCCTCCCTTTTTATCTATGTAACCTCCTCCAGCCCCTACATCCCTCCCTATCTCTGTAACCTTCACCAGTTCTACAACGCTCCCTATCTCTGTAACCTCCTCCAGCCCCTACAACCCTCCCTATCTCTGTAACCTCTCGAGCCCATACATCCCTACCTATCTCTGTAACCTCCTCCAGCCCCTACCACCCTCCCTATCTCTGTAACCTCCTCCAGCCCCTTAAACCCTCTGTATCTCTGTAACCTCCTCCAGCCCCTCCATCCTTCCCTATCTCTGTAACCTCTCCAGTCCCTTCAACGCTCCCTATCTCTGTAACCTCCTCCAGCCCCTACATCCCTCCCTATCTTTGTAACCTCCTCCAGCACCTACAACCCTCCCTATCTGTAACCACCTCCAGCCCCCTACAACCCTCCCTATCTCTGTAACCTCCTCCAGCCTCTACAACAATCCCTTTTTATCTATGTAACCTCCTCCAGCCCTACATCCCTCCCTATCTCTGTAACCTCCTCCAGCCCCTACATCCCTCCCTATCTCTGTAACCTCCTCCAGCCCCTACAACCCTCCCTATCTCTGTAAACCCCTCCAGTTCTACAACCCTCCCTATCTGTGTAACCTCCTCCAGCCCCTTCACCGTCCCTATCTCTGTAACCTCCTCCAGCCCCTACTACCCTCCCTATCTCTGTAACCTCTCGAGCCCATAAATCCCTTCCTATCTCTGTAACCTCCTCCAGCCCCTACCATCCTCCCTATCTCTGTAACCTCCTGCAGCCCCTAAAAACCTCTCTATCTCTGTAACCTCCTCCAGCCCCTCCATCCTTCCTTATCTCTGTAACCTCTCCAGCCCCTACAACGCTCCCTATCTCTGTAACCTCCTCCAGCCACTACATCCCTCCCTATCTCTGTAACCTCCTCCAGCCCCTACAACCCTCCCTATCTCTGTAACCTCCTCCAGCCCCTACAACCCTCCATATCTCTGTAACCTCCTCCAGCCTCTACAACCCTCCCTTTTTATCTATGTAACCTCCTCCAGCCCCTACATCCCTCCCTATCTCTGTAACCTCCTCCAGTTCTACAACCCTCCCTATCTCTGTAACGTCCTCCAGCCCCATAACCCTCCCTTTTTATCTATGTAACCTCCTCCAGCACCTACATCCCTCCCTATCTCTGCAACCTCCTCAAGCCCCTACAATCCTCCCTATCTCTGAAATTTCCTCCAGCCTCTCCCACCCTATCTCTGTAACCTCCTCCAGCCCCTACAACCCTCCCTATCTCTGTAACCTCCTCCAGCCCCTACAACTCACCCTATCTCTGTAACCTCCTCCAGCCCCTACCATGTTCCCTGTCTCTGTAACCTCCTCCAGCCGCTACTATGCTCCCTATCTCTGTTACCCCCTCCAGCACCCACTACACTCCCTATCTCTGTAACTTCCTCCAGACCATACAACCCTCCCTATCTCTGTTACACCCTCCAGCCCCCACAACACTCCCTATCTCTGTAACCTCTTCCAGCTCCTACAACCCTCGCTTTCTCTGTAACCTCCTCCAGCCCCTACCACCCTCCCTATCTCTGTAACCTCCTCCAGCCCCTAAAACCCTCCCTATCTCTGTAACCTCCTCCAGCCCCTCCATCCTTCCTTATCTCTGTAACCTCTCCAGCCCCTACAACGCTCCCTATCTCTGTAACCTCCTCCAGCCCCTACATTCCTCCCTATCACTGTAACCTCCTCCAGCCCCTACAACCCTCCCTATCTCTGTAACCTCCTCCAGCCCCCTACAAGCCTCCCTACTTCTGTAACCTCCTCCAGCCTCGACAACCCTCCCTTTTTATCGATGTAACCTCCTCCAGCACCTACATCCCTCCCTATCTCTGTAACCTCCTCCAGTTCTACAACCCTCCCTATCTCTGTAACCTCCTCCAGCCCCTACTACCCTCCCTATCTCTGTAACCTCCTCCAGCCCCTACAGCCCTCCCTTTTTATCTATGTAACGTCCTCCAGCCCCTACATCCCTCCCTATCTCTGTAACCTCCTCAAGCCCCTACATCCCTCCCTATCTCTGTAACCTCCTCCAGCCCCTTCAACCGTCCCTATCTCTCTAACCTCCTCCAGCCCCTACTACCCTCCCTATCTCTGTAACCTCCTCCAGCCCCTAAAACCCTCCCTATCTCTGTAACCTCCTCCAGCCCCTCCATCCTTCCCTATCTCTGTAACCACTCCAGTCCCTACAACGCTCCCTATCTCTGTAACCTCCTCCAGCCCCTACTATGCTCCCTATCTCTGTTACCCCCTCCAGCCCCCACTACACTCCCTATCTCTGTAACCTCCTCCAGCCTCTGCAAACCACTCTATCCCTGTCACACCTTCCAGTCCCTACGCCCCTCCCAATCACTGTAACCTCCTCCAGCCTCTGCAACCATCCCTATCTCTGTAACCTACTCCAGCCCCTACAATCCTTCCTATCTCTGTAACCTCCTCCAGCCCCTATAACCCTCCCTATCTCTGTAACCTCCTCCAGGCCCTACCACTCTCCCTATCTCTGTAACCTCCTCCAGCCCCTACAACCCTCGCTATCTCTGTAACCTCCTCCAGCCCCTACAATGCTCCCTATTTGTGTAAGCTCCTCCAGCCCCTGCAACCCTCCCTATCTCTGTAACCTCCTCCAGCCCCTACTATGCTCCCTATCTCTGTAACCTCCTTTAGCCCTTAACATGCTCCCTATCTCTGTAACCTCCTCCAGCCCCTACTATGCTCCCTATCTCTGTTAACCCCTCCAGCCCCCACTACACTCCCTATCTCTGTAACCTCCTCCAGCCTCTGCAACCCGCTCTATCCCTGTCACATCTTCCAGCACCTACGCCCCTCCCAATCACTGTAACCTCCTCCAGCCTCTGCAACCATCCCTATCTCTGTAACCTCCTCCAGCCCCTACAATCCTTCCTATCTCTGTAACCTCCTCCAGCCCCTCCATCCTTCCTTATCTCTGTAACCTCTCCAGCCCCTACAACGTTCCCTATCTCTGTAACCTCCTCCAGCCCCTACATCCCTCCCTATCTCTGTAACCTCTCCAGTGCCTACAACGCTCCCTATCTCTGTAACCTCCTCCAGCCCCTACATCCCTCCCTATCTCTGTAACCTCCTCCAGCACCTACAACCATCCCTATCTGTAACCACCTCCAGCCCCCTACAACCCTCCCTATCTCTGTAACCTCCTCCAGCCCCTACAACCCTCCCTTTTTATCTATGTAACCTCCTCCAGCCCTACATCCCTCCCTATCTCTGTAACCTCCTCCAGCCCCTACTATGCTCCCTATCTCTGTTACCCCCTCCAGCACCCTCTACACTCCCTATCTCTGTAATTTCCTCCAGCCTCTGCAACCCACTCTATCCCTGTCACATCTTCCAGTCCCTACGCCCCTCCCAATCACTGTAACCTCCTCCAGCCTCTGCAACCATCCCTATCTCTGTAACCTACTCCAGCCCCTACAATCCTTCCTATCTCTGTAACCTCCTCCGGCCCCTATAACCCTCCCTATCTCTGTAACCTCCTCCAGGCCCTACCACACTCCCTATCTCTGTAACCTCCTCCAGCCCCTATAACCCTCGCTATCTCTGTAACCTCCTCCAGCCCCTACAATGCTCCCTATCTGTGTAAGCTCCTCCAGCCCCTGCAACCCTCCCTATCTCTGTAACCTCCTCCAGCCCCTACATCACTCCCTATCTCTGTAACCTCCTCCAGTTCTACACCCCTCCCTATCTGTGTAACCTCCTCCAGCCCCTTCAACCGTCCCTATCTCTCTAACCTCCTCCAGCCCCTACTACCCTCCCTATCTCTGTAACCTCTCGAGCCCATACATCCCTTCCTATCTCTGTAACCTCCTCCAGCCCCTACCACCCTCCCTATCTCTGTAACCTCCTGCAGCCCCTAAAACCGTCCCTATCTCTGTAACCTCCTCCAGCCCCTCCATCCTTCCTTATCTCTGTAACCTCGCCAGCCCCTACAACACTCCCTATCTCTGTAGCCTCCTCCAGCCCCGACATCCCTCCATATCTCTGTAATCTCCTCCAGCCCCCTACAACCCTCCCCATCTCTGTAACCTGCTCCAGCCTCTACAACCCTCCCTTTTTATCTATGTAACCTCCTCCAGCCCCTACATCCCTCCCTATCTCTGTAACCTCCTCCAGTTTTACAACCCTCCCTATCTCTGTAACCTCCTCCAGTTCTACAACCCTCCCTATCTGTGTAACCTCCTCCAGCCCCTACTACCCTCCCTATCTCTGTAACGTCTCGAGCCCATACATTCCTTCCTATCTCTGTAACCTCCTCCAGCCCCTACCACCCTCCCTATCTATGTAACCTCCTGCAGCCCCTAAAACCGTCCCTATCTCTGTAACCTCCTCCAACCCCTCCATCCTTCCTTATCTCTGTAACCTCTCCAGCCCCTAAAACCATCCCTATCTCTGTTACCCCCTCCAGCCCCTACAACACTCCCTATCTCTGTAACCTCCTCCAGCCCCCTACAACCCTCCCTATCTCTGTAACCTCCTCCAGCCTCTACAACCCTCCCTTTTTATCTATGTAACCTCCTCCAGCCCCTACATCCCTCCCTATCTCTGTAACCTCCACCATTTCTACAACGCTCCCTATCTCTGTAACCTCCTCCAGCCCCTACAACCCTCCCTATCTCTGTAACCTCTCGAGCCCATACATCCCTACCTATCTCTGTAACCTCCTCCAGCCCCTACCACCCTCCCTATCTCTGTAACCTCCTCCAGCCCCTTAAACCCTCTCTATCTCTGTAACCTCCTCCAGCCCCTCCATCCTTCCCTATCTCTGTAACCTCTCCAGTGCCTACAACGCTCCCTATCTCTGTAACCTCCTCCAGCCCCTACATCCCTCCCTATCTCTGTAACCTCCTCCAGCACCTACAACCATCCCTATCTGTAACCACCTCCAGCCCCCTACAACCCTCCCTATCTCTGTAACCTCCTCCAGCCCCTACAACCCTCCCTTTTTATCTATGTAACCTCCTCCAGCCCTACATCCCTCCCTATCTCTGTAACCTCCTCCAGCCCCTACTATGCTCCCTATCTCTGTTACCCCCTCCAGCACCCTCTACACTCCCTATCTCTGTAATTTCCTCCAGCCTCTGCAACCCACTCTATCCCTGTCACATCTTCCAGTCCCTACGCCCCTCCCAATCACTGTAACCTCCTCCAGCCTCTGCAACCATCCCTATCTCTGTAACCTACTCCAGCCCCTACAATCCTTCCTATCTCTGTAACCTCCTCCGGCCCCTATAACCCTCCCTATCTCTGTAACCTCCTCCAGGCCCTACCACACTCCCTATCTCTGTAACCTCCTCCAGCCCCTATAACCCTCGCTATCTCTGTAACCTCCTCCAGCCCCTACAATGCTCCCTATCTGTGTAAGCTCCTCCAGCCCCTGCAACCCTCCCTATCTCTGTAACCTCCTCCAGCCCCTACATCACTCCCTATCTCTGTAACCTCCTCCAGTTCTACAACCCTCCCTATCTGTGTAACCTCCTCCAGCCCCTTCAACCGTCCCTATCTCTCTAACCTCCTCCAGCCCCTACTACCCTCCCTATCTCTGTAACCTCTCGAGCCCATACATCCCTTCCTATCTCTGTAACCTCCTCCAGCCCCTACCACCCTCCCTATCTCTGTAACCTCCTGCAGCCCCTAAAACCATCCCTATCTCTGTAACCTCCTCCAGCCCCTCCATCCTTCCTTATCTCTGTAACCTCTCCAGCCCCTACAACACTCCCTATCTCTGTAACCTCCTCCAGCCCCTACATCCCTCCATATCTCTGTAATCTCCTCCAGCCCCCTACAACCCTCCCTATCTCTGTAACCTGCTCCAGCCTCTACAACCCTCCCTTTTTATCTATGTAACCTCCTCCAGCCCCTACATCCCTTCCTATCTCTGTAACCTCCTCCAGTTCTACAACCCTCCCTATCTCTGTAACCTCCTCCAGTTCTACAACCCTCCCTTTTTCTCTACGTAACGTCCTCCAGCCCCTACATCCCTCCCTATCTCTGTAACCTCCTCAAGCCCCTACATCCCTCCCTATCTCTGTAACCTCCTCCCACCCCTACAACCCTCCCTATCTCTGTAACCTCCTCCAGCCCCTACAATCCTCCCTATCTGTGTAACTTCCTCCAGTCCCTTCAACCGTCCCTATCTCTCTAACCTCCTCCAGCCCCTACTACCCTCCCTATCTCTGTAACCTCTCGAGTCCATACATCCCTACCTATCTCTGTAACCTCCTCCAGCCCCTACCACCCTCCCTATCTCTGTTACCTGCTCCAGCCCCTAAATCCCTCCCTATCTCTGTAACCTCCTCCAGCCCCTCGATCCTTCCCTATCTCTGTAACCTCTCCAGTCCCTACAACGCTCCCTATCTCTGTAACCTCCTTCAACCCCTACATCCCTCCCTATCTCTGTAACCTCCTCCAGCACCTACAACCCTCCCTATCTGTAACCCCCTCCAGCCCCCTACAACCCTCCCTATCTCTGTCACCTCCTCCAGCCCCTACAACCCTCCCTTTTTATCTTTGTAACCTCCTCCAGCCGTACATCCCTCCCTATCTCTGTAACCTCCTCCAGCCCCTACATCCCTCCCTATCTCTGTAACCTCCTCCAGCCCCTGCAACCCTCCCTATCTCTGTAACCTCCTCCAATTCTACAGCCCTCCTTTTTTGTGCAACCTCCTCCAGCCCCTTCAACCGTCCCTATCTCTCTAACCTCCTCCAGCCCCTACTACCCTCCCTATCTCTGTAACCTCTCGAGCCCATACATCCCTTCCTATCTCTGTAACCTCCTCCAGCCCCTACCACCCTCCCTATCTCTGTAACCTCCTGCAGCCCCTAAAACCCTCCCTATCTCTGTAACCTCCTCCAGTTCTACAACCCTCCCTATCTGTATCCCCCTCCAGCCCCCTACAACCTTCCCTATCTCTGTATCCTCCTCCAGCCCCTACAACCCTCCCTTTTTATCTATGTAACCTCCTCCAGCCCCTACATCCCTCCCTATCTCTGTAACCTCCTTAAGCCCCTACATCCCTCCCTGTCTCTGTAACCTACACAGCCCCTACAACCCTCCCTATCACTGTAACCTCCTCCAGTCCCAACAACCCTCCCTATCTCTGTAACCTGCACAGCCCCTACAACCCTCCCTATCTCTGTAACCTCCTCCACCACCGATATTCCTCACTTGTCTCTGAGCTCGCACAGTTCTGTCTTCTTGTTAATCCCATGATTTCCCCCAATGTTCTGCCGTAACTTCCCCAGCCTGTACCCTAAGCCCTGGAGATCCCTCCCTGAACCGCTCCATCTTTGTGTCCTAACTTAAGATTTTCCCAAAACCTTTCGTCTTTCATTTAGCTACACCGAACGTGTTCCATATTTCTGTAGGTCGCTGTCAAATTTCTGTCTGAGTAACACCCCAAGAAACCTGAGGCATTTTAGTGCGTTCAAATTGCTAGATAACTGCAAGTTATTTCTGTTTTCATACCTTCACGAAGTAATTGATCCCAGCTACAACTTGCGCGCGATGTAAGAGTGCATGAAGAAATTCCACTTTTCTTTTCAACTCCTCTTCAATTCGATCCTTCAACTGGATAGATATGATAACAAATAGAACATTTCAGATTTTCTGAACAACTGCTGAACGCGCAGGATCACCACTGAGGGAGTGCTGCACTGTCAGAGGGTCAGTACTGAGGGAGTGCTGCACTATCCGGGCGTCAGTACTGAGGGAGTGCTGCACTGTCAGAGGGTCAGTACTGAGGGAGTGCTGCACTGTCAGAGGGTCAGTACTGAGGGAGTGCTGCACTGTCAGAGGGTCAGTACTGAGGGAGTGCTGCACTATCCGGGCGTCAGTACTGAGGGAGTGCTGCACTGTCAGAGGGTCAGTACTGAGGGAGTGCTGCACTGTCAGAGGGTCAGTACTGAGGGAGTGCTGCATGATCGGAAGTTCAGTACTGAGTGAGTGCTGCAATGTTGAAGGGTCAGTACTGTGGGAGCGCTGCACTGTCGGAGGGTCAGTACTGAGGGAGAACTGCACTGTTGGAAGTACTATATTGAAGGAGCGCTGCACACTGAGGGTCAGTAATGAGGGAGTGCTGCACTGTCGGAGGGATAGTACTGAGGGAGTGCTGCACTATCTGGGGGTCAGTGCTGAGGGAGTGCTGCACTGTTGGAAGGGGAGTACTGAGGGAACGCTGCACTATCCGGGGGTGAGTACTGAGGGAGTTCGGCACTGTCGGAGGGTCACTGCTGAGGGAACGCTGCACTATCCGTGGGTCAGTACTGAGGGAGTACCGCACTGTCGGACGGTCAGTACTGAGGGAGTGCTGCACTGTCGGAGGGACAGTACTGAGGGAGTGCTGCACTGTTGGAGTGTCAGGACTGAGGGTGTGCTGCAGTGTCGGTGGGTCAGTACTGAGGGAGTACTGCACTGTCGGAGTGTCAGGACTGAGGGAGTGCTCCACTATCGGAGGGTCAGTACTGAATGAGTTTTGCACTGCCGGAGGGTCAGTACTGAGGGAGTGCTGCACTGTTGGAGGTCTTCTCTGTCGATTTGACACATTGCCAAATTCCCCTCTGTCCTCTCAGGTTGCTGTGAAAGATCCCACGAGCATTATTGAATGAAGAACAATACACAGTTTCTCTACAGTGTCCTGGGGAAGAAACGCTTATCCCTCAAGCAACATCACTGAAACAATTAACCTGGTCATTCTCTCATTGCTGATTCTAGGAGTTTGCTGTCTGCCAGTTGGCGTTTCCTACATTACAGCAGTAGCCAAAACTGAGTAAAATACTTCATTGTTTGTCGAGTGCTTTGAGATGTCCTGAGATGGTCAAAGCGGCAGGAGTCAGGGCGACTAATGTTCTTCGTCATAGAGATAAAGAGGATATTGAGAATGGTGGATACTTACCGACTGGACAATTTCCTGAACCTCATCAGTTACAGGTGAAGTGGAGATTGAACCGTGCATCTTTCCTGCCATTTTCTCTGTCTCTGGCTCTCTCTATCTCTCTCTTAATCAACTCTCGTTGTCTTTCTGCCCAGTGTTCCTCCTTTTTATTCTTTATTTTTACTCCACCCCTCAGTGATGTTCCTCGTTGTCAGGGAAATCTCTCATTGTCTTGGCTCCACCCTCTGTCTCCAGATATTTGTTTGATACGAAAGCTGGGCTGGGTGGAAGGTGCTCGCTCCTGTTTGTGATTGCCTCACTCCCTCCATCCTTCTCTCTCTAACACCCGCCTGCTCCTCCCTCCCTCTCTCCCTGCCTACCTCTCTGTCTCTCCCCGCCCTCTCTCTTCCCAACCCTCTCCACCTCTTCCCCCTTTCCTCCTGTCCCCCTCCTCTCTCCCTCCCTCTTCCTGCTCTCTCCCCTTCCCCCTCCTTTCTTCCACCCCCTACGCCTCCTCTCTCCCTCCTCTCCTCCTCCTCTTCCCCCTCCACTCCCTCTCTGTCCCATTTTTTCTCCCACCCTCTTCACCACCCGTCTCTGCCCCCTCTCTGGCCTCTTTCTCGCCAGCCCCTCCATGCCCCCTCCTCCCTCGCCTGTCCCTTTCCCTGCCCTGCTCTCCCCACACCTCTTTCTCCTACCATCTCCCCTTCCTCTCTCTCCCTGCACTTCTCTACCTCACTCTCTCCCCCACCCTTCTCTCTCCCCACTCTGCTCTCCTCCTCCACTCTCCTTCACCTCTACCACCATCCTCTTTCTCCACCTCCCTCCTACTCCCCTCTCCCAATTCCCCCCTCTCATCCCCTCCCCCTCCTCACTACCCCAACTCTCCCCCTCCTCACTACCCCTACTCTCCCCCTCCTCCATTCCCCTCTCCTCTTCACCTCCTCTACCCTTCCTTTCTCCTCCCACTCCTCTCCCCCTCTTTGTACCACTCTCCCACCATCTTCACTGTCCCCCCACATCCTCCACTCTTTACCTCCTCTACCTCTCTCCTCTAATCTCTTCCCCCTCAAACCCCCCCTCCCTCTCCTCTCTCCCCCACCCCTCATCTCTCCCGGTCCTCTCCCCCTCCCCTTCCTCTCTCCCCACCCCTCCTCTCTCCCCCTTCTCTACCTCTCTCTCTCTCCCCTTCCTTCTCCCCCTCGGCTCCCCTCTCTCTATAGGTTTCCCTACCCTCTTCCCTGCCCCCTCTCACCACTTACACTCTCCCCATCCTCTCTCTCTCTCCTCCTCTCTCCCCTCTGTTTGTGTGTGTGTGAGAGAGAGAGAGAGTCTGTGTGCATCTGTGTATATGTGTGTCAGTGTATATGTGTGCGTGTGTGTGTTTGAGAGAGTCTATGTGTGAGTCTGTGTTTGTGAGAGAGTGAGAGTGCGTGAGAGTGTATGTGTGTGTGCATGAGTGTGTGTTGAGTGTGTGTGTGTGCGTGAGTGTGTGTGCGTGTGTGTTGAGTGTATGTGCATGAGTGTGTGTGCGTGCGTGAGTGTGTGTGCGTGTGTGTGTTGAGTGAGTGTGTGTTGAGTGTGTGTGTGCGTGAGTGTTCAGTGAGTGTGTGTTGAGTGTGTGTGTGTTGAGTGTATGTGCATGTGTGTTGAGTGTGTGTGTGTGTGAGTGAGTGTGTGTTGAGTGTGTGTGTGTTGAGTGTGAGTATGTGCATGAGTGTGTTGAGTGTGTGAGTTTGTGTGTGTGAGTGAGTGTGTGTGTGTTGAGTGTGTGTGTGTTGAGTGTGAGTATGTGCATGAGTGTGTTGAGTGTGTGAGTGTGTGTTGAGTGTGTGTGTGTTGAGTGTATGTGCATGTGTGTTGAGTGTGTGTGTGAGTGAGTGTGTGTTGAGTGTGTGTGTGTGAGTGTGTGTGTGTGTGAGTGAGTGTGTGTGTGTGTGTGAGTGTGTGTGAGTGTGTGTGTGTGTGAGTGTGTGTGTGTGTGAGTGTGTGTGAGTGTGTGTGTGTGTGTGAGTGTGTGTGTGTGTGTGTGTGTGAGTGTGTGTGAGTGTGTGTGTGAGTGTGTGTGAGTGTGTGTGTGTGTGTGAGTGTGTGTGTGTGTGTGTGAGTGTGTGTGAGTGTGTGTGTGTGTGTGTGTGTGTGTGTGAGTGTGTGTGTGTGTGTGTGAGTGTGTGTGTGTGTGTGTGTGAGTGTGTGTGTGAGTGAGTGTGTGTGAGTGAGTGTGTGTGTGTGTGAGTGAGTGTGTGTGAGTGAGTGTGTGTGTGTGTGAGTGAGTGTGTGTGTGAGCGTGTGTGAGTGAGTGTGTGTGTGAGCGTGTGTGAGTGAGTGTGTGTGTGAGTGTGTGTGTGAGTGTGTGTGAGTGAGTGTGTGTGTGTGTGTTGAGTGTGTGTGTGTGTGTGTGTGAGTGTGTGTGTGTGTGTGAGTGAGTGTGTGTGAGTGTGTGTGAGTGTGAGTGTGAGTGTGTGAGTGAGTGTGTGTGTGTGTATATTTTATCCTTGAGTGAGTAATTCAATTTCAAAATATCTCAGCAGCAAAGCTATATCGTTCAAAAAACCACAGGTCAATTTATTTCACACAATTGCTCTGGAAGTTACCTCAGAAAAGATAAAGGCCATAATTTTCCAGCCCCCCCCACACCAGCAGGACCTTACGGTGAATCCGGATTTCAATAAGTCTCCATTACAGCAGCGGTGGGACCCGCCGCTTGCCGGGTGGGGGGGGCGGGGGTGGGAAATTCAGGCCAAAGTTATTGACACACACACACACACACAAATTAGTTACAGATGAAGATGAAAATAATGCTTTTAAAAATTGGACCAATTCAGTCTCCCTATTGTAAAGTGAGGTTTAAGCACAAGGACTACAAGAAGGATAAAAAACAAGGTTCCTTTATTTCACCAGCATCAAAACTGTGTAAACGTTCAAGGGAAAGGCTAACTCCAAAAACAGCGATTTACAGAGAATATTCACTGCCAATGCTCCCGATCTCTGTCCTTGTCAGGGCCTCGTCTCCTCAATGCTGTCACTCACCAGGGTGTGTTCAGTCTTTCCCTGCTGCCCAGCTCCTGGCAGCTGCCTGCTCCCCTCTCTCTCTCCATCAGGCTTCTCAGACTCAGGGGTGCAGCCAGTCAGTCTGACTAGGTCCCAATTCCCCTCCCTGGCTATTCAGACACCCTCAGGGCCCTCAGCTGCCCGAGGTTCCTGTCACATTGGCCACTCACCAGTCCTGGCTTTGTCCTGGCTGCTTTCTCCCCTTACCTCACGGCTGTTGGTTCCACCCCTTAGTTTGTGAAAGGCACTGCTCAGTGTCGCACAGGGGGCCGACCAGTTCAGCTGCCCAGTGCCCTCCCCCACCATTGCCACCTGCTCCAGGAGGGCCCCGCTACACTATTGTTCAGTGCAGGCCTCATATATTTTGAGGACGAGGTGTTGCGTTGTCTGAAGTGAAGGTCTTGAGCTTGTAGACTTCTCTCTGCAGCTGTGATGGCTACCACTGTCAAATTGCCAGACGATGCTTTAAAAGTGCCTTACAGTCAGAAACAGGGGAAATTATAATGGGGAACAAAGAAATGGCTGACCAACTAAATACATACTTTGGTTCTGTCTTCACAAAGGAGGGCACAAATAACATACCAGAAATGTCGGGGAACACAGGGCTTAGTGAGAGGGAGGAAGTGAAAGAAATCAGCATTAGTAGGGAAAATGTGTTGGGGAAATTGATGGGAATGAAAGCCGATAAATCCCCGATAATCTACATCCCATAGTACTTAAGGAAGTGGCCCTAGAAATAGTGGATGCATTGGTGGTCATCTTCTGAGATTCTATAGACTCTGGAAGCATTCCTAAAGATCGGAGGGTAGCTCGTGTAATCCCACTATTTAAAAAGGGAGGCAGAGAGAAAACAGGGAATTTTCGACCAGTCAGCCTGACGTCGGTAGTGCGGAAAATTCTAGAGTCCATTATAAAAGAATTAATAGCTGAGCACGTGGAAAACAGTAGCAGAATCAGACAGAGTCAGCATGGATTTATGAAAGGGAAATCATGCTTGACAAATCTACTAGAATTTTGAGGATGTAACTAGTAGAGTTGATGAGCGGGAGCAAGTGGATGTGGTTTATTTGAACTTTCAGAAGGCTTTCGACAAAGTCCCACATAAGAGATTGGCGTGTAAAATTAAAGCGCATGGTATTGGGTGTAGTGTATTGAGATGGATAGAAAACTGGTTGGCAGACAGGAAACAAAGAGTAGGAATAAACGGGTCTTTTTCCAAAGGGCAGGCAGTGATTGGTGGGGTACCGTAGGGATCGGTGCTGGGACCCCAGCTATTCACAATATATATTAATGATCTAGATGAGGGAATTATTTGTAATATCTCCAAATTTGCAGGCGACACAAAGCTGGGTGGGAGGGTGAGCTATGAGGAGGATGCAGAGATGCTTCAGTGTGATTTGGACAAGCTGAGTGAGTGGGCAAATCCATGGCAGATGCGGTATAATGTGGATAAATGTGAGGTTATCCATTTTGATAGCAAAAACAGGAAAGCAGATTATTATCTGAATGGCTATAAATTGAGAGAGGGGAATGTGCAACGAGACCTGGGTGTCCTTGTACACCAGTCGCTGAAGGTAAGCATGCAGGTGCAGCAGGCGATAAAGAAGGCAAATGATATGTGGCCTTCATAGCCAGAGGATTCAAGTACAGGAACAGGGATGTCTTGCCTCAATTGTACAGGGCCATGGTGAGACCAAACCTGGAATATTTTGTGCAGTTTTGGTCTCATTATCTGAGGAAGGATGTACTTGCTACAGAGAGAGTGCAGCAAAGGTTTACCCAACTGATTCCTGGGATGGCGGGACTGACATATGAGGAGAGATTGTGTCGATTAGGATTATATCCACTGGAGTTCAGAAGAATGAGGAGGGATCTCATAGAAGCCTATAAAATTCTAACAGGACTAGACAGGGTAGATGCAGGAAGGATGTTCCCAATGGTGGGGGAGTCCAGAACCAATGGTCACAGTCTGAGGATATGGGGTAGACCATTTAGGACTGAGATGAGGAGAAATTTCTTCACACAGAGTGTGGTGAGCCTGTGGAATTCGCTACCACAGAAAGTAGATGAGCTCAAAACATTGTATGCTTTCAAGAAGGAGTTAGATATAGCTCTTGGGGCAAAAGGTATCAAAGGGTCTGGGGAGAAAGCGGGAGCAGGCTATTGATTTGGATGATCAGCCATAATCATGATGAATGGCGGAGCAGGCTCGAGGGGCCAAATGGCCTACTCCTGCTCCTCGTTTCTATGTGTTGTGAACTGAAATCTGCTGCCTGAATGGAGCGGACAAATAGGAATTGAATTGAAGGCAAAAAATTCCACCATTCTGTTTCCCGGTTTTTCCCTTGGAACTGCTCATTGCGTAAAGTAATGACTCCCTCATACCTACTCCTACGACAATCTGGCAGTGACCTCCCTGCACTAGGTTGAATGTTGTTTCTCAGCGTCTACGGGAAGGAATGACTCCAGGGTAAAAAATCTATTTTAGAAAAATATCCCTGTGCAAATATGTTGCCTGCCGAAGGTTTCATTTAGCAGTTTTGGATGCCACGCCCATGAAATATCGGTCTGGTTCAAATGGTCCTCAAACACACTCTCTCATCTCTGAATCTGAAGGTCGTGGGCTCAGGAAACTATTCAGAGAGGTTTCAGCCCCATGACACAGCGCTTACCACTTTGGATCCAGTTATGCATCGCTCCCTCTGTGCTGGTACTCCGACACACAGCACTCCCTCAGTACTGACCTTCTGACCGTGCAGCAGTCCCTCATTCCTGACCCTCTGATAGTGCAGTGCTACCTCAGCACTGTCCCTCTGACAGTGGAGCACTCCCTCAGTACTGTCACTCCAACAGTGCAGTGCTCTCTCAGTACTGTTGCTCTGACAGTACAGCACTCAGGCAGTGCCAACATTCTAATAGTACACCATATTATTGTACTGTTGCAGCAGAGTGAATGTTCTCATGTGCTAGTACTCCAGAGACCTGGAACTTGAGTTCAAATCCCATCTGGGCAATTTGCGAATGGAAATTGAAGTAATTAAGATATAAGGCAATAAAGGCTGATATCTGAAATGGAGGATTTGACAATATTGCATTCTCATGGAAACCCATCTGGATCACTAATACCCTTTCGAGCAGAAAATCTAGTGGCCTTACCCCGTCTGCACAATCTGTCACTCCAAACCCACAGCAATGTGCTTGACTCATGACTACCCCCTGAACTGCCCTCATAACATACTTGGTTATATTGAACAATGACAGAAAAGCTCCAATCAGAATAAGGATGGTGAACTTCCAAGCATCGACCGAGGCACCAGAAATGAAAATGGAGCACAGATTGGGTATTGTGGCACGACCATGGTGCTCAGTGGGATGGATTGAGAACAGATCTAGCAGCTCAAAATCAGGCATCAAAACACTGGGTAGTGGGACTAATTTGGGATTAATACAGGAGTGTAAGGAGGTAATGGGCGCAGCCTATGATTGATTCAGGGGTATGGTGTGAGAGGAGGACAGAGGGATTCATTTGGATTTGATAGAGGACAGTAGGAAATGAGCAGAATGTTAGGATAAGTTTGGGATTGATACAGGGCTATGATGAGAGAGAGACACAGTGGAATGAGTTTGGGATTGATACAGTGCAGTGGAGAAATGTATTGTGGCCCAGGAGAGTGATGAACCCAGTCACTGGCTCAGCAGGAAACACAAACCCTAAGGAAAGGGCTGGGGGCTAATCAATGAAGCTTTACATTTGGAGAGTCTCTTTAATCACACTCTCCATCATCTGGGATTGGGGGTGATATATTAACTTGGATTGAGGAATTCTTATTGGACAATAAACAGAGATTGGAATAAACTGAACACTTTCAGTTAGCAATCTTTGCGTGGGCGACACAACATTCTAACAATCACAGAATCCCAGGATAGTAACAGTTCAGAAGGAGGCCATTCGGCCCATCGTGTCTGCACCGGCTCTCTGAGCATTTTAACTTAGTGCCAATCTCCTGCCTGTTCCCCGTACCCTAGCACATTGTTTCTATTTAAATAACCATCCAATGCCCTCTTGAATGCCTCAATCAAATCTGCCTCCACCACACTTCCAGGCAGTGCATTCCAAACCCTAACTGCTCGCTGTGTGAAAAAAACATTTTCTCACCTCGCATTTACTTTGTTTGCAAAATACTTTGAAACTGTGCCCTCTGGTTCTTGACTTGTTGACGATTTTGAACAGTTTCTCCCTATATACTCTGTCCAGACCCCTCATGATTTTTAAATCTTCCATCAATTCTCCTCACTCCCAACTGCTCCAATCCTTCCTCATTACTGTAACGCCTCATCCCTGGAGCCATTCTTGTAGTCCTCTTCTGCACTCCAATGCGCTCACAACTGTCCTATAGTGTGGCGCCCAGAACTGTGCACAGTACTCCAGCTGAGATCTAACCATTATCTTATCTAAGTTCATCATAACCTCCCTGCTCTTGTACTCTATGTCCCTGTTAATGAAGTTTAGAATACTGCATGCTTTAGAAACAGCTCTCTCTACCTGTCCTGCCACCTTTAATAACTTATGTACATATACACCCAGGTCTCTCTGCTCCTGCACACCCTTTAGAATACTATCCTTGCAAGGTAGTTTCATATTTTTGGGATAAAATACTTGAGGAAGGATCTGAAGGGCTTTGGAGATGGTGTGAGATTGGACTGGCTGGACCGGCATCAGGGAGGAGAGACTTCAGTTAATGTGGAGAGACTGAAGTCTCTTATTAAATCTTCTCCTGAGAGCAGAGAAGACTAAGAGGAGATTTATTGGAGGCATTCAACATCATGAAAAGTTTCACCGTCTCCCCACTGGCAGGAGTTTTGCTGACCAGAGGACATAGATTGAAGATAAAGGCTAAAAGGTCCAGAGATAAGGAGAAGTGATTCCCCGCAGTGAGATGCTGTGAACTGGAACCTGCTGTCTGAATGGAGCGGACAAATAGGAATTCAATAATTATTGAAGGCAAAAAATTCCACCATTCTGTTTCCCAATTCTTCCCTTGGAAGTGCTCGTTGCGTAAAGTACTGACTCCCTCATACCTATTCCTACGACAATCTGATAGTGACCTCCCTGCACTAGGTTGAATGTTGTTTCTCAGGTTCTACGGGAAGGGATGACTCCAGGGCAAAAAACTATTTTAGAAAAATATCCCTGTGCAAATATGTTCGCTGCCTAAGGATTCATTTAGCAGTTTTGGATCCCCGTCCATGAGATTTCGGTCTGTTTCAAGTGGACCTCAATCGCACTCTCTCATCTCTGAACCTGAAGGTCGCGGGCCCAGGAAAATATTTCAGAGATTTGAGCCCCATGACATAGCGCTTAACACTTTGGCTCCAGTTATGCATCGCACCCTCAGTCCTGGTCCTCCGACACTGCAGCACTCCCTCAGTACGAACCCTCCGACACTGCAGCACTCCCTCAGTACTGACCTTCTGACCGTGCAGCAGTCCCTCATTCCTGACCCTCTGATAGCGCAGCGCTACCTCAGCATTGCCCCTCTGACAGTGGAGCACTCCCTCAGCACTGTCACTCCAACAGTGCGGTGCTCCGTCAGTACTGTCGCTCTGACAGTACAGCACTCGGGCAGTGCCAACATTCTAACAGTACACCATATTATTGTACTGTTGCAGCATAGTGATTGTTTTCATGTGCTAGTATTTCAGAGACCTGGAAGTTGAGAGACCTGGAACTTGAGTTCAAATCCCATCTGGACACTTTGCAAATGGAAATTGAAGTAATTAAGATATTCGGCAATAAAGGCTGGTATCTGAAGTGCAGGATTTGACAGTATTGCATTCTCATGGAAACCCATCTGGATCATTAATACCCTTTCGAGCAGAAAATCTAGTGGCCTTAGCCCATCTGGCCATTCTGTCACTCCAAACCCACAGCAATGTGCTTGACTCATGACTACCCCCTGAATTGCCCTCATAACATACTTAGTTATATTGAACAGTGACAGAAAAGCTCCAATCAGAATAAGGATGGTGAACTTCCAAGCATCGACCGAGGCACCAGAAATGAAAATGGAGCACACACTGGGTATTGTGGCACGACCATGGTGCTCAGTGGGATAGATTGAGAACAGATCTAATTAATTAATCTAATTAATTTGGGATTAATACAGGAGTGTAAGGAAGCAATGGGCACAAGCTGTGATTGATTCATGGGTTGATTCAGGGGTATGGTGTGAGAGGGGGACAGAGGGATTCATGTGGTTTTGATAGAGGACAGTAGGAGATTAGCAGAATGTTAGTATTAGTTTGGGATTGATACAGGGCTTTGATTAGAGAGAGGGAGAGAAAGTGCAATGAGTCTGGGATTGATACAGGGCTTTGATGTGACAGAGACTGACAGTGGAATGAGTCTGGGATTGATACAGGGCTATGATGAGAGAGAGAAAGTGCAATGAGTCCTTAACTCCCACTCTCTGCTCTCTGCCCTACGACCCTTTACTCCCACTGTCTGCTCTCTGCCCAACGATCCTTAACTCCCACTGTCTGCTCTCTGCCCAACAATCCTTAACTCCCACTGTCCGCTCTCTGCCCAACGATCCTTAACTCCCACTATCCGCACTCTGCCCAACGATCCTTAACTCCCACTGTCTGCTCTCTGCCCAATGACCCTTAACTCCCACTGTCTGCTCTCTGCCCAACAATCCTTAACACCCACCGTCCGCTCTGTGCCCAACGACCCTTAACTCCCACTGTCTGCTCTCTGCCCAACGATCCATCACTCCAACTGTCTGCTCTCTGCCCAACGATCCTTAACTCCCAATGTCCGCTCTCTGCCCAACGTCCCTTAACTCCCACTGTCTCCATTCTGCCCAATGACCCTTAACTCCCACTGTCCGCTCTCTGCCCAACGGCTCTTAACTCGCACTGTCTGCTCTCTTCCCAAAGATTCTTAACTCCCACTGTCCGCTCTCGGCCCAATGACCCTTAACTCCCACTGTCCACTCTCTGCCAACGACCCTTAACTCCCACTGTCTGCTCTCTGCCCAACGACCCTTAACTCCCGCTGTCTGCTCTCTGCCCAACGATTCTTAACTCCCACTGTCCGCTCTCTGCCCAACGATCCTTAACTCCCACTGTCTGCTCTCTGCCCAACGACCCTTAACTCCCTCTGTCTGCTTTCTGCCCAACGACCCTTACCTCCCACTGTCTGCTATCTGCCCAACCATCCTTTACTTCCACGGTCCGCTCTCTGCCCAACGACCCTTAACTCACACTGTCCACTCTCTGCCCAAAGACACTAAACTCCCACTGTCTGCTCTCTTCCCAACGACACTTAACTCCCACTGTCTGCTCTCTGCCCAACGACCCTTAACTCCCACTTCCTGCTCTCTGCCCAACTACCCTTAACTCCCACTGTCTGCTTTCTGCCCAACGACACTTAACACCCACTTTACGCTATCTGCCCTACGATTCTTAACTCCCACTTTCCACTCTATGCCCAACGATTCTTAACTCCCACTGTCCCCTCTCTGCCCTCCGACCCTTTACTCCCACTGTCTGCTCTCTGCCCAACGATTCTTAACTCCCACTGTCCGCTCTCTGCCCTACGACCCTTTACTCCCACTGTCTGCCATCTGCCCAACGATTCTTAACTCCCACTGTCTCCTCTCTGCCCAACGACCCTTAACTCCCACTGTCTGCTCTCTGCCCAACGATCCTTAACTCCCACTACCCGCTCTCTGCCCAACGACCCTTAACTCCCACTATCTGCTCTCTGCCCAACGACCCTTAACTCCCACTGCCAGGTCTGGGCCCAAAAACATTTAACTCTCACTGTCCACTCTCTGCCCAACGACCCTTAACTCTCACTGCCTACTCTCTGCCCAACGACCCTTAACTCCCACTGTCTGCTCTCTGCCCAACGACCCTTAACTCCCACTGTCCGCTCTCTGCCCAACGATCCTTAACTCCCACTTTCTGCTCTCTGCCCAACGACCCTTAACTCCCACTGTCCACTCTCTGCCAACGACCCTTAACACCCACTGTCTGCTCTCTGCCCAACGACCCTTAACTCCCGCTGTCTGCTCTCTGCCCAACGATTCTTAACTCCCACTGTCCGCACTCTGCCCAACGACCCTTAACTCCCACTGTCTGCTCTCTGCCCAACGACCCTTAACTCCCACTGTCTGCTCTCTGCCCAACGACCCTTACCTCCCACTGTCTGCTCTCTGCCCAACGACCCTTACCTCCCACTGTCTGCTCTCTGCCCAACGATCCTTTACTTCCACGGTCCGCTCTCTGCCCAACGACCCTTAACTCACACTGTCCACTCTCTGCCCAACGACACTAAACTCCCACTGTCTGCTCTCTGCCCAACGACACTTAACTCCCACTGTCTGCTCTCTGGCCAACGACCCTTAACTCCCACTTTCTGCTCTCTGCCCAACTACCCTTAACTCCCACTGTCTGCACTCTGCCCAACGATCCTTCACTCCCACTTTCTGCTTTCTGCCCAATGACACTTAACACCCACTTTACGCTTTCTGCCCTACGATTCTTAACTCCCACTTTCCACTCTATGCCCAACGATTCTTAACTCCCACTGTCCGCTCTCTGCCCAACGATTCTTAACTCCCACTGTCTCCTCTCTGCCCTACGACCCATTACTCCCACTGTCTGCTCTCTGCCCAACGATTCTTAACTCCCACTGTCTCCTCTCTGCCCTACGACCCATTACTCCCACTGTCTGCTCTCTGCCCAACGATTCTTAACTCCGACTGTCCGCTATCTGCCCAACAACCCTTAACTCCCACTGTCTGCTCTCTGCCCAATGATCCTTAACTCCCACTGACCGCTCTCTGCGTAACAACAATTAACTCCCACTGTCCGCTCTCCGCCCAACGATCCTTAACTCCCACAGTCTGCTCTCTGCCCAACGATCCTGGACTCCCACTGTCCTCTCTCTGTCCAACGATCCTTAACACCCACTGTCCACTCTCTGCCCAACGATCCTTTACTCGCACTCTCTGCTCTCTGCCCAACGACCCTTAACTCCCACTGTCTGCTCTCTGCCCAACGATCCTTAACTCCCACTGCCCGTTCTCTGCCCAACGACGCTTAACTCCCACTATCTGCTCTCTGCCCAACGACCCTTAACTCCCACTGCCAGGTCTGGACCCAAAAACGCTTAACTCTCACTGTCCACTCTCTGCCCAACGACCCTTAACTCCCACTGTCCGCCTCTGCGCAACGACCCTTAACTCTCACTGTCTGCTTTCTGCCCAATGACCCCTTAACTCCCAGTGTCTGCTCTCTGCCCAACGACCCTTAACTCCCACTTTCGTCTTCTGCGCAACGATCCTTAGCTCCCACTCTCCGCCTCTGCGCAACGACGCTTAACTCCCACTGTCTGCTCTCCGACCAACGATCCTGAACACCCACTGTCCGCTCTCCGCCCAACGATCCTTAACTCCCACTATCTGCTCTCTGCCCAGCGACCCTTAACTCCCACTGCTAGGTCTGGGCCCATAAACCCTTAACTCTCATTGTCCACTCTCTGCCCAACGACCCTTAACTCCCACTGTCTGCTCTCTGCCCAACGACCCTTAACTCCGACTGTCCACTCTCTGCCCAACGACCCTTAACTCCCACTGTCAGCTCTCTGCCCAACGACCCTTAACTCCCACTGTCTGCTCTCTGCCCAACGACCCTTAACTCCCACTGTCCGCTCTCTGCCCAACGATCCTTAACTCCCACTTTCTGCTCTCTGCCCAATGACCCTTAACTCCCACTGTCCGCTCTCTGCCCAACGATCTTTAACTCCCACTTTCTCCTCTCTGCCCAACGATCCTTAACTCCCACTGTCTGCTCTCTGCCCAACGATCCTTAACTCCCGCTGTCCGCTCTCTGCCCAACGATCCTTAACTCCCACTGTCTACTCTCTGCCCAACGACCCTTAACTCCCACTGTCCGCTTCTGCACAACGACCCTTAACTCTCACTGTCTGCTCTCTGCCCAACGAACCTTAACTCCCACTGTCTGCTTTCTGCCCAACGACCCCTTAACTCCCACTGTCTGCTCTCTGCCCAACGACCCTTAACACCCACTTTGGTCTTCTGTGCAACGATCCTTAACTCCCACTGTCCGCCTCTGCGCAACGACGCTTAACTCCCACTGTCTGCTCTCCGACCAACGATCCTGAACACCCACTGTCCGCTCTCTGCCCAACGATCCTTAACTCCCACTGTCCCCTCTCTGTCCAACGATCATTAACACCCACTGTCTGCTCTCTGCCCAACGATCCTGGACTCCCACTGTCCTCTCTCTGTCCAACGATCATTAACACCCACTGTCCGCTCTCTGCCCAACGATCCTTTACTCGCACTCTCTGCCCTCTTCCCAACGACCATTAACTCCCACTGTCTGCTCTCTGCCCAACGATCCTTTACTCCCGCTGTCCGCTCTCTGCCCAACGACCCTTAACTCCCACTGTCCGCTCTCTGCCCAACGACCCTTAACTCCCACTGTCCGCTCTCTCCCCAACGACCCTTAACTCCCACTGCCCACTCTCTGCCCAATGACCCTTAACTCCCACTATCTGCTCTCTGCCCAACGATCCTTAACTCTCACTGCCAGGTCTGGGCCCAAAAACCCTTAACTCTCATTGTCCACTCTCTGCCCAACGACACTTAACTCCCACTGTCCGCCTCTGCGCAACGACCCTTAACTCTCACTGTCTGCTTTCTGCCCAATGACCCCTTAACTCCCAGTGTCTGCTCTCTGCCCAACGACCCTTAACTCCCACTTTCGTCTTCTGCGCAACGATCCTTAGCTCCCACTCTCCGCCTCTGCGCAACGACGCTTAACTCCCACTGTCTGCTCTCCGACCAACGATCCTGAACACCCACTGTCCGCTCTCCGCCCAACGATCCTTAACTCCCACTATCTGCTCTCTGCCCAGCGACCCTTAACTCCCACTGCTAGGTCTGGGCCCATAAACCCTTAACTCTCATTGTCCACTCTCTGCCCAACGACCCTTAACTCCCACTGTCTGCTCTCTGCCCAACGACCCTTAACTCCGACTGTCCACTCTCTGCCCAACGACCCTTAACTCCCACTGTCAGCTCTCTGCCCAATGACCCTTAACTCCCACTGTCTGCTCTCTGCCCAACGACCCTTAACTCCCACTGTCCGCTCTCTGCCCAACGATCCTTAACTCCCACTTTCTGCTCTCTGCCCAATGACCCTTAACTCCCACTGTCCGCTCTCTGCCCAACGATCTTTAACTCCCACTTTCTCCTCTCTGCCCAACGATCCTTAACTCCCACTGTCTGCTCTCTGCCCAACGATCCTTAACTCCCGCTGTCCGCTCTCTGCCCAACGATCCTTAACTCCCACTGTCTACTCTCTGCCCAACGACCCTTAACTCCCACTGTCCGCTTCTGCACAACGACCCTTAACTCTCACTGTCTGCTCTCTGCCCAACGAACCTTAACTCCCACTGTCTGCTTTCTGCCCAACGACCCCTTAACTCCCACTGTCTGCTCTCTGCCCAACGACCCTTAACACCCACTTTGGTCTTCTGTGCAACGATCCTTAACTCCCACTGTCCGCCTCTGCGCAACGACGCTTAACTCCCACTGTCTGCTCTCCGCCCAACGATCCTGTACACCCACTGTCTGCTCTCTGCCCAACGATTCTTAACTCCCACTGTCTGCTCTCTGCCCAACGATCCTTAACTCCCGCTGTCTGCTCTCTGCCCAACGATCCTTAACTCCCACTGTCTGCTCTCTGCCCAACGACCCTTAACTCCCACTGTCCGCCTCTGCACAACGACCCTTAACTCTCACTGTCTGCTCTCTGCCCAACGAACCTTAACTCCCACTGTCTGCTCTCTGCCCAACGACCCTTAACTCCCACTTTCGTCATCTGCGCAACGATCCTTAACTCCCACTGCCAGGTCTGGGCCCAAAAACCCTTAACTCTCATTGTCCACTCTCTGCCCAGCGACCCTTAACTCCCACTATCTGCTCTCTGCCCAACGACCCTTAACTCCCACTGTCCGCTCTCTGCCCAACGATCCTTAACTCCCACTTTCTGCTCTCTGCCCAATGACACTTAACTCCCACTGTCTGATCTCTGCCCAACGATCCTAAACTCCCACTGTCCACTCTCTGTCCAACGAGCTTTTATTCCCACTTTCTCCACTCTGCCCAACGATCCTTCACTCCCACTGTCTGCTCTCTGCCCAACGATCCTTAACTCCCGCTGTCCGCTCTCTGCCCAACGATCCTTAACTCCCACTGTCTGCTCTCTGCCCTAGGACCCTTTACTCCCACAGTCTGCTCTCTGCCCAACGATTCTCAACTCCCGCTGTCCGCTCTCTGCCCAACGATCGTTAACTCCCACTGTCTGCTCTCTGCCCAACGACCCTTAACTCCCACTGTCCGCCTCTGCGCAACGACCCTTAACTCTCACTGTCTGCTTTCTGCCCAACGACCCCTTTACTCCCGCTGTCTGCTCTCTGCCCAACGACCCTTAACTCCCACTGTCCGCTCTCTGCCCAACGACCCTTAACTCCCACTATCTGCTCTCTGCCCAATGACCCTTAACTCCCACTGCCAGGTCTGGGCCCAAAAACCCTTAACTCTCATTGTCCACTCTCTGCCCAACGACCCTTAACTCCCACTGTCTGCTCTCTGCCCAACGACCCTTAACTCCCACTGTCCGCTCTCTGCCCAACGATCCTTAACTCCCACTTTCTGCTCTCTGCCCAATGACCCTTAACTCCCACTGTCTGCTCTCTGCCCAACGATCCTAACCTCCCACTGTCCACTCTCTGCCCAACGAGCTTTAATTCCCACTTTCTCCTCTCTGCCCAAAGATCCTTAACTCCCACTGTCCGCTCTCTGCCCAGCGACCCTTAACTCCCACTATCTGCTCTCTGCCCAATGACCCTTAACTCCCACTGCCAGGTCTGGGCCCAAAAACCCTTAACTCTCATTGTCCACTCTCTGCCCAACGACCCTTAACTCCCACCGTCTGCTCTCTGCCCAACGACCCTTAACTCCCACTGTCCGCTCTCTGCCCAACGATCCTTAACTCCCACTTTCTGCTCTCTGCCCAGTGACCCTTAACTCCCACTGTCTGCTCTCTGCCCAACGATCCTAACCTCCCACTGTCCACTCTCTGCCCAACGAGCTTTAATTCCCACTTTCTCCTCTCTGCCCAAAGATCCTTAACTCCCACTGTCTGCTCACTGCCCAACGATCCTTAACTCCCGCTGTCTACTCTCTGCTAACGATCCTTAACTCCCACTGTCTGCTCTCTGCCCTAGGACTCTTTACTCCCACTGTCTGCTCTCTGCCCAACGATTCTTAACTCCCACTGTCTGCTTTCTGCCCAACGACCCCTTAACTCCCACTGTCTGCTCTCTGCCCAACGACCCTTAACACCCACTTTGGTCTTCTGTGCAACGATCCTTAACTCCCACTGTCCGCCTCTGCGCAACGACGCTTAACTCCCACTGTCTGCTCTCCGACCAACGATCCTGAACACCCACTGTCCGCTCTCTGCCCAACGATCCTTAACTCCCACTGTCCCCTCTCTGTCCAACGATCATTAACACCCACTGTCTGCTCTCTGCCCAACGATCCTGGACTCCCACTGTCCTCTCTCTGTCCAACGATCATTAACACCCACTGTCCGCTCTCTGCCCAACGATCCTTTACTCGCACTCTCTGCCCTCTTCCCAACGACCATTAACTCCCACTGTCTGCTCTCTGCCCAACGATCCTTTACTCCCGCTGTCCGCTCTCTGCCCAACGACCCTTAACTCCCACTGTCCGCTCTCTGCCCAACGACCCTTAACTCCCAGTGTCCGCTCTCTCCCCAACGACCCTTAACTCCCACTGCCCACTCTCTGCCCAATGACCCTTAACTCCCACTATCTGCTCTCTGCCCAACGATCCTTAACTCTCACTGCCAGGTCTGGGCCCAAAAACCCTTAACTCTCATTGTCCACTCTCTGCCCAACGACACTTAACTCCCACTGTCCGCCTCTGCGCAACGACCCTTAACTCTCACTGTCTGCTTTCTGCCCAATGACCCCTTAACTCCCAGTGTCTGCTCTCTGCCCAACGACCCTTAACTCCCACTTTCGTCTTCTGCGCAACGATCCTTAGCTCCCACTCTCCGCCTCTGCGCAACGACGCTTAACTCCCACTGTCTGCTCTCCGACCAACGATCCTGAACACCCACTGTCCGCTCTCCGCCCAACGATCCTTAACTCCCACTATCTGCTCTCTGCCCAGCGACCCTTAACTCCCACTGCTAGGTCTGGGCCCATAAACCCTTAACTCTCATTGTCCACTCTCTGCCCAACGACCCTTAACTCCCACTGTCTGCTCTCTGCCCAACGACCCTTAACTCCGACTGTCCACTCTCTGCCCAACGACCCTTAACTCCCACTGTCAGCTCTCTGCCCAACGACCCTTAACTCCCACTGTCTGCTCTCTGCCCAACGACCCTTAACTCCCACTGTCCGCTCTCTGCCCAACGATCCTTAACTCCCACTTTCTGCTCTCTGCCCAATGACCCTTAACTCCCACTGTCCGCTCTCTGCCCAACGATCTTTAACTCCCACTTTCTCCTCTCTGCCCAACGATCCTTAACTCCCACTGTCTGCTCTCTGCCCAACGATCCTTAACTCCCGCTGTCCGCTCTCTGCCCAACGATCCTTAACTCCCACTGTCTACTCTCTGCCCAACGACCCTTAACTCCCACTGTCCGCTTCTGCACAACGACCCTTAACTCTCACTGTCTGCTCTCTGCCCAACGAACCTTAACTCCCACTGTCTGCTTTCTGCCCAACGACCCCTTAACTCCCACTGTCTGCTCTCTGCCCAACGACCCTTAACACCCACTTTGGTCTTCTGTGCAACGATCCTTAACTCCCACTGTCCGCCTCTGCGCAACGACGCTTAACTCCCACTGTCTGCTCTCCGCCCAACGATCCTGTACACCCACTGTCTGCTCTCTGCCCAACGATTCTTAACTCCCACTGTCTGCTCTCTGCCCAACGATCCTTAACTCCCGCTGTCTGCTCTCTGCCCAACGATCCTTAACTCCCACTGTCTGCTCTCTGCCCAACGACCCTTAACTCCCACTGTCCGCCTCTGCACAACGACCCTTAACTCTCACTGTCTGCTCTCTGCCCAACGAACCTTAACTCCCACTGTCTGCTCTCTGCCCAACGACCCTTAACTCCCACTTTCGTCATCTGCGCAACGATCCTTAACTCCCACTGCCAGGTCTGGGCCCAAAAACCCTTAACTCTCATTGTCCACTCTCTGCCCAGCGACCCTTAACTCCCACTATCTGCTCTCTGCCCAACGACCCTTAACTCCCACTGTCCGCTCTCTGCCCAACGATCCTTAACTCCCACTTTCTGCTCTCTGCCCAATGACACTTAACTCCCACTGTCTGATCTCTGCCCAACGATCCTAAACTCCCACTGTCCACTCTCTGTCCAACGAGCTTTTATTCCCACTTTCTCCACTCTGCCCAACGATCCTTCACTCCCACTGTCTGCTCTCTGCCCAACGATCCTTAACTCCCGCTGTCCGCTCTCTGCCCAACGATCCTTAACTCCCACTGTCTGCTCTCTGCCCTAGGACCCTTTACTCCCACAGTCTGCTCTCTGCCCAACGATTCTCAACTCTCGCTGTCCGCTCTCTGCCCAACGATCGTTAACTCCCACTGTCTGCTCTCTGCCCAACGACCCTTAACTCCCACTGTCCGCCTCTGCGCAACGACCCTTAACTCTCACTGTCTGCTTTCTGCCCAACGACCCATTTACTCCCACTGTCTGCTCTCTGCCCAACGACCCTTAACTCCCACTGTCCGCTCTCTGCCCAACGACCCTTAACTCCCACTATCTGCTCTCTGCCCAATGACCCTTAACTCCCACTGCCAGGTCTGGGCCCAAAAACCCTTAACTCTCATTGTCCACTCTCTGCCCAACGACCCTTAACTCCCACTGTCTGCTCTCTGCCCAACGACCCTTAACTCCCACTGTCCGCTCTCTGCCCAACGATCCTTAACTCCCACTTTCTGCTCTCTGCCCAATGACCCTTAACTCCCACTGTCTGCTCTCTGCCCAACGATCCTAACCTCCCACTGTCCACTCTCTGCCCAACGAGCTTTAATTCCCACTTTCTCCTCTCTGCCCAAAGATCCTTAACTCACACTGTCTGCTCACTGCCCAACGATCCTTAACTCCCGCTGTCCGCTCTCTGCTAACGATCCTTAACTCCCACTGTCTGCTCGCTGCCCTAGGACTCTTTACTCCCACTGTCTGCTCTCTGCCCAACGACCCTTAACTCCCACTGTCCGCTCTCTGCCCAGCGACCCTTAACTCCCACTATCTGCTCTCTGCCCAATGACCCTTAACTCCCACTGCCAGGTCTGTGCCCAAAAACCCTTAACTCTCATTGTCCACTCTCTGCCCAACGACCCTTAACTCCCACCGTCTGCTCTCTGCCCAACGACCCTTAACTCCCACGGTCCGCTCTCTGCCCAACGATCCTTAACTCCCACTTTCTGCTCTCTGCCCAGTGACCCTTAACTCCCACTGTCTGCTCTCTGCCCAACGATCCTAACCTCCCACTGTCCACTCTCTGCCCAACGAGCTTTAATTCCCACTTTCTCCTCTCTGCCCAAAGATCCTTAACTCCCACTGTCTGCTCACTGCCCAACGATCCTTAACTCCCGCTGTCCGCTCTCTGCTAACGATCCTTAACTCCCACTGTCTGCTCTCTGCCCTAGGACTCTTTACTCCCACTGTCTGCTCTCTGCCCAACGATTCTTAACTCCCACTGTCTGCTCTCTGCCCAACGATCCTTAACTCCCGCTGTCCGCTCTCTGCCCAACGATCGTTAACTCCGACTGTCTGCTCTCTGCCCAACGACCCTTAACTCCCACTGTCCGCCTCTGCGCAACGACCCTTAACACCCACTGTCTGCTCTCTGCCCAACGACCCTTAACTCCCACTTTCGTCTTCTGCGCAACGATCCTTAACTCCCACTGTCCGCCTCTGCGCAACGACGCTTAACTCCCACTATCTGGTCTCCGACCAACGATCCTGAACACCCACTGTCCTCTCTCTGTCCAACGATCATTAACACCCACTGTCCGCTCTCTGCCCAACGATCCTTTACTCGCACCCTCTGCTCTATTCCCAACGACCATTAACTCCCACTGTCTGCTCTCTGCCCAACGATCATTTACTCTCACTGTCCGCTCTCTGCCCAACGACCCTTAACTCCCACTGTCCGTTCTCTGCCCAACGACACTTAACTCCCACTGTCCGCTCTCTGCCCAACGACCCTTAACTCCCACTGCCAGGTCTGGGCCCAACGACCCTTAACTCTCACTGTCCACTCTGTGCCCAACGACCCTTAACTCCCACTGTCTGCTCTCTGCCCAACGACCCTTAACTCCCACTGTCTGCTCTCTGCCCAACGACGCTTAACTCCCACTGTCCGCTCTCTGCCCAACGACACTTAACTCCCACTGTCCGCTCTCTCCCCAACGATCCTTAACTCCCACTGCCCACTCTCTGCCCAACGACCCTTAACTCCCACTATCTGCTCTCTGCCCAACGACCCTTAACTCCCACTGCCAGGTCTGGGCCCAAAAACCCTTAACTCTCATTGTCCACTCTCTGCCCAACGACCCTTAACTCCCACTGTCTGCTCTCTGCCCAACGACCCTTGACTCCCACTGTCCGCTCTCTGCCCAACGATCCTTAACTCCCACTTTCTGCTCTCTGCCCAATGACCCTTAACTCCCACTGTCTGCTCTCTGCCCAATGATCCTAAACTCCCACTGTCCACTCTCTGCCCAACGAGCTTTAATTCCCACTTTCTCCTCTCTGCCCAACGATCCTTAACTCCCACTGTCTGCTCTCTGCCCTAGGACCCTTTACTACCACTGTCTGCTCTCTGCCCAACTATTCTTAACTCCCACTGTCTGCTCTCTGCCCAACGATCCTTAACTCCCGCTGTCCGCTCTCTGCCCAACGATCGTTAACTCCCACTGTCTGCTCTCTGCCCTAGGACCCTTTACTACCACTGTCTGCTCTCTGCCCAACGATTCTTAACTCCCACTGTCTGCTCTCTACCCAACGACCCTTAACTCCCACTGTCCGCCTCTGCGCAACGACCCTTAACTCTTACTGTCTGCTTTGTGCCCAACGACCCCTTAACTCCCACTGTCCGCTCTCTGCCCAACGATCCTTAACTCCCACTGTCCCCTCTCTGTCCAACGATCATTAACACCCACTGTCTGCTCTCTGCCCAACGATCCTGGACTCCCACTGTCCTCTCTCTGTCCAACGATCATTAACACCCACTGTCCGCTCTCTGCCCAACGATCCTTTACTCGCACTCTCTGCCCTCTTCCCAACGACCATTAACTCCCACTGTCTGCTCTCTGCCCAACGATCCTTTACTCCCGCTGTCCGCTCTCTCCCCAACGACCCTTAACTCCCACTGCCCACTCTCTGCCCAATGACCCTTAACTCCCACTATCTGCTCTCTGCCCAACGATCCTTAACTCTCACTGCCAGGTCTGGGCCCAAAAACCCTTAACTCTCATTGTCCACTCTCTGCCCAACGACACTTAACTCCCACTGTCCGCCTCTGCGCAACGACCCTTAACTCTCACTGTCTGCTTTCTGCCCAATGACCCCTTAACTCCCAGTGTCTGCTCTCTGCCCAACGACCCTTAACTCCCACTTTCGTCTTCTGCGCAACGATCCTTAACTCCCACTGTCCGCCTCTGCACAACGACGCTTAACTCCCACTGTCTGCTCTCCGCCCAACTCCTCAGTCAGGCAGCTACCGACTGTTCTGTCTGGTTCACTGTCACTTTCTCCTTTTACCGATTTGCGGCCATTTGTTGCCAGAGACTGAAAAAAAATATTGCACTGAGAAAACTGCGGCTGGGTTTCTAGCAATAACCTGCGTTTTGCTCTGTTTAAAAAATTTCCCGTACTACTTTACACTTGAACCCCAATGGACAAATGAACACGTACCATGGTTCTGTGAGGTAAAGGCAAAATATTTCACTGAGCCTGGATGGATTGGATTTGACTGGTTCGATACGGCTTCAACTCCACTGCTCCCAATCGCTTTCATCCTGTTACTCAACGCTTTGACCGTCAGACACATTTTAGTGTCCAGTCGAGTCCGTAAGGGACTGAGGGGTCGGAGCCAGGGAGAGAATGGCAGTGACCCAGAGATGGAGAGCAGGACTAGGTATGTGATTTTACTCTTCACCATTTCCGGCAGCTTCATTCTCCTGTGGTCGGTTTATGTTGTAGAATTCTTATATCATATCATCACAGGAACAGATCCCAGGGATTACAACGATTCAGAAAATATATTTGAAAATGTAGGTGACATGCTGCAGGTTTTGAACTGCTGCACCAACACATTTATTTATGGGGCGACCCAGTCCAGGTTTAGGGAGCAGTTGAAGATGGCGGTAAAATATCCGGTTACGTCAATTGTTCAATTAATTGAAAAATGAAACTGAGAGGAGGCAGAGACAAGTCCATGATTGAATTATGTATGAATATATTTTTATATGCATGAATATAAGCGGAATATACATTAGCTGAGATGGCTAAAGCCTTGGTGGGAAAGCAATTTTGAAAGGAGATCCTTTCTTGAGCTAGAGAGGCAGAGAGGGGTGGGGAAGGTAGTCAAGAGTAAGACCAATGTCGGAGCAATTAAAATTGGGGATGCACATGAGGACAGAATTGGATTAGCACAGATATCCCGGAGCGCTGTGCGGCTGAAGGAGATTAAAGTGATAGGGCCATGGAGGGATTTGTAAACAAAGGAAGGGGGAGAAAATGCAATCAATGAGTTGCTTGACTGGGAGGCAATGTCGCTCACCCATAACAAAGCGAGGGGGGAATTGGGCTACCTGTGCGTTACAACACGGGCAGAAGGGTTTCGGATGGCCTCCTGTTTACTGGTGTAAAATGTAGGAGCTGAGAAAGAAGCACATTGGAATAACTTAGTCTAGAGGAGGCAAAAACATGAATGAGGGTTCCCGCAGCGGATCAGCCGAGACAGGCGTAAGTTCAGGTTCCGTTAAAAGCTGGAAGTAGGCCATCTTACCCATGACATGAATGTACAACACAGGCTCAAATGTGGTTGACTCTTAACTGCCCCCTGAAATCGGCTAGCAAGCCATTCGATTCAAGGGCAGATGGGGAAGGGCAATGAAGGCTGTCCTTGTCGGAGATGCACCAATCCCCCCATGACATTTAACATTTGGAAAATGTGAATCTGCAGTTGTGGCGAGGCTGGCTGAATCTCAGAATGCGGACAAGGAGAACGATGGGTGGGGTCAGTAGCTTAAAGCAAAATGGAATTGGATCGGGGATCGAGAACAACGGCCTCAGTCTTTCCCAAAACTGGATGTGGGGTAGGAAGCATCGCAGGGGTTGGGAGAAGTGACGCTGAAAGCTCCCATGTCGCCTTTGAATCGGGTCACTGAGGGGCAACGCACAGCTGAGGAATAGGATGGGGCCAAGGGGAAATCCTTGGCAGCGCCAGAGATAAGGCTCTGGCAGCAGGAGGTGAAGCAATTCCAACTGATTTGCTGGCTACCATGAGCTTTTTCTTATTCATTCATGGGATATGGGCATCACTGACTAAGCTGGCATTTATTGCCCATCCCTAATTGCCCTTGTTCAGAGGGTCAGGAGTCACATATAGGCCCAGGCCAGGTAAGGACAGAAGATTTCCTTCGCTAAAGGGCATTAGTGAACCAGATGGGTTTTTAGAATTTCAGACCTTCAATTCCAGGCTTTTATTTAATTCAATTCAATTTGCTACGGGGAGAATTTGAACCCAGATCCCCAGAACATTACCCTGGGTCTCTGGAATACCAGGATAGGGACAATGCCACTATGGCACCGACTCCCCCTATTAAGGCTTAGATTAAGAATAGGAAGACGTGATAGATAGCCATCCCAGCTGGATGTTAGTAAAGGGGCGTTGCAAGGGTGGATGTCAGGAGCTGCAGGCAGGTCGAGAAACCCCGAACAATCAACCCCCACAACACAGAGCCCACAAATCCCACTTAGGCCCCAAACCGCACTTTCACTGAACCCACAAATCCCACTGAACCCACAAATCCCACTAACACTGAATTCCCCAAATACCATGATCACCAAACCCACAAATCCTGCTAACATAAACCCCCAAATACCACTTTCATTGAACCCACAAATCCCACTGAACTCCTAAATCCCTTGAACACCAAACCCACAAATCTCACTCCCACTGAATCCCCAAATACCACCAACACTTTGGCCTCAACCTGCTAAAACTGAACCCCCAAATCCAACTAATACTGACCCCACAAATCCTACTAACACTTAGGCCCCAAATCGCACATTCACAGAACCCACAAATCCCACTAACACTTAGGCCCCGAACCACACTTTAACTGAACCCACAAATCCCACCGAACCCCTAAATCCCGCTAACACCGAACCCACACATTACATCCTACTGAACTCACAAATCCCACTGAACTGCGAAATCCCGATAACACCTAGGCCTCAAACCGCTAACGCTGAACCCCCAAATCCAACTAACACTGTACCCACAATCCAACTAATACTGAACCCAAAATCCAACTAACCCTGAACCCCCAAATCCAACTAACTCTGAACCCCCAAATCCAACTAACACCGAACCCCCAAATCCAACTAACACCAAAACCCCAAATCCAACTTACACCAAAACCCCAAATCCATCTAACATTGAACCCCCAATCCAACTAACACCGAACCCCCAAATCCAACTAACACCAAAACCCCAAATCCAACTTACACCAAAACCCCAAATCCATCTAACATTGAACCCCCAATCCAACTAACACTGAATCCCCCAACCCAACTAACACTGAACCCCCAAATCCAACTCACATTGAATCCCAATACAACTAACACTGAACCCCCAATCCAACTAACACTGAATCGCCAAATCCAACTAACACCGAAACCCCAAATCCAACTAACATTTAATCCCCCAACCCAACTAACACTGAACCCCCAAATCCAACTAACATTGAGCCCCCAATCCAACTAACACTGAACCCTCAATCCAAGTAACACTGACCCCACAAATCCCACTAACACTTAGGACCCAAATCATAGTTTCACAGAACCCAAAAATCCCACTCACACAAGCCTCAAACCCTTAACAATGAACCTTCAACTATCACTGAACCCCCAAATGCCTCTAACACAGAACCCACAAATCCCGCTAACACCTAGGAACAAAACCGCACTTCGCTGAACCCACAAATCCCACTGAACCACCAAACCCCACTAACACTGAACCCACAAATCCCACTAACACTTAGGCCACCAACCCGCACATTCACCCAACCCACAAATCCCACTGACACTTAGAAAGCAAACCGCACTTCATTGAACCCCACAATCCCACTAACACTGAACCCTCAAATCCCACCAGACTCCTAAATCCCAAACTGCACTTCACTGGACCCACAAATTCCACTGAACCCACAAATCCCACTAACACTTAGGCCCCCAACAACTCATTCCCTGAACCCACAATTCCCGCTGAACCCCACAATCCCACTGACACTGAGCCCACAAATCCCACTAACACCTTGGAACCGAACCACATGTTCACTGAAACCCCAAATCCTACTGAAACCCCAAAAACCACTGACTCTGAACCCACAAATTCCTCTTCGGCCCCAATCCGCACTTTCACTGAAACCACAAATCCCACTGAACCGCTAAATCCCACTAACGCTTAGGTCTCAAACCCCTAACACTGAACCCCGAAATCCAACAAACACTGAACCCCCAATCCAATTAAAACGGAACCCCCAATCCAACTAACAATAAACCCCCAAATCCAACTAACACTGACGCCCAAATCCAACTAACAACGAACCCCCAAATCCAACTAACACTGAACACCCCATCCAACTAACACTGACCCAACAAATCCCACTAACACTGAACCCCAAATCCAACTAACACTGAACCCCAAATCCAACTAACACTGAACCTCCCATCCAACTAACACTGAACCCCCAAATACAACTAACACCGAACCCCCAAATCCAACTAACACAGTCCCCACAAATCATACTTACACAGAACCCGTAAATCCTACTAACACTGAACCCCCATCCAACTAACACTGAGCCCCCAAACACCACTAACACAGAACCCACGAATCCCGCTAACACCTAGGAACCAAACCGCACTTCACTGAACCCACAAATCCCACTGAACCCCCGACCCCACTATCACTGAACCCACAAATCCCACTAACACTGAACCCCCAAATACCACTAACACATAGTCCCCAAACCACGCTTCCAGTGAGCCCACACATCCCACTAATTCTTCGGTCTCAGCCCGCTAACACTGAACCCCCATATCCAACTAACATTGACCCCACAAATCCTACTCGCACTTAGGCCCTAAATTGCACTGTCACAGAACCCACAAATCCCACTAACATTTAGGCCCCGAACCACACTTTTACTGAAACCACAAATCCCACCGAACCCCTAAATCCCACCAACACTGAACCCACAAATTACATCCCCACTGAACCTTCAAATCCCACTGAACCCACAAATCCAACTAACACTTAGGCCTGAAATCGCGCTATTACAGAACCCACAAATCCCACTAACACTTAGGCCCCAAACCGCGCTCTCATTGAACCCACAAATCCCACTGAACTGGTAAATCCCACTAACACTTAGACCTCAAACCCCTAACCCCAAATTAAACTAACACTGTACGCCCAATCCAACTAACACTGAACGCCCAAATCCAACTAACACTGAACCCCCAATCCAATAAAAACGGAACCCCCAAATCCAACTATCACCGGACCCCAAATCCAACTAACACTGAACCCTCTAATCCAACTAACAACGAACCCCCCAAATCCAACTAACACTGAACACCCCATCCAACTAACACTGACCCAACAAATCCAATTAACACTGAACACCCCATCCAACTAACACTGGCCCAACAAATCCAACTAACACTGAACACCCCATCCAACTAACACTGACCCAACAAATCCCACTAACACTGAACCCCAAATACAACTAACACTCAACCCCGCATCCAACTAACACTGAACCCCCAAATACAACTAACACTGAACCCCCAAATACAACTAACACTGACCCCACAAATTGTATTTTCACAGAACCCACAAATCCCACTAACACTGAGCCTACAAATCCCACTGAACCCGTAAATCCCACTAACACTGAACCCCTCCATCCAACTAATACTGAGCCCCCAAATGCCACTAACACAGAACCCATAAATCCCGCTAACACCTAGGAACCAAACCGCACTTCTCTGAACCCCCAAACCTGACTATCACTGAACCCACAAATCCCACTAACACTGAACCCCCAAATACCACTAACACATAGTCCCCAAACCACACTTCCACTGAGACCACACATCCCAATAACACTTCGGCCTCAACCCACTAACACTGAACCCCCCATATCCAACTAACACTAACCCCACCAATTCTACTCGCACTTAGGCCCCAAACCGCGCTTTCATTGAACCCACAAATACCACTGAACTGGTAAATCCCACTAACACTTAGGCCTCAAACCTCTAACACAGGACCCCCAAATCCAACTAACACTGTACCCCTGATCCAACTAACACTGAACCCCCAAATCCAACTAACATTGAATCCCCAATCCAACTAACACTGAACCCACATATCCCACTGGCACTGAACTCACAAATACCACTGAACCCCCAAACCCCACTAACACTGAACCCACAAATCCCACCAGACCCCTAAATCCCAAACTGCACTTCACTGGACCCACAAATCCCACTAACAGTTAGGCCCCCAACCACACATTCACTGAACCCACAAATCCCACTGAACCCCACAATCCAACTGACACTGAGCCCACAAATCCCATTAACACCTTGGAACCGAACCACACATTCACTGAAACCCCAAATCCTACTGAAGCCCCAAATCCTACTGAAACCCCAAATACCACTAACACTGAACCCACAAATCACACTAACACCTAGGAAGCAAACCACACTTCACTGAACCCACAAATCCCACTGAAACCCAAAATCCCACTAACACTGAACCCACAAATTCCACTGAACCGCTAAATCCTGCTAACACTTGGGCCTCAATCCCATAACAATGAACCCACAACTCCAACTAACACTGAAACCACAATTCCCACTAACACTTAGGCCCCGAACCACATTTCACTGAACCCACAAATCCCACTGAACCCCGAAATCCCACTGGCACTGAGTGGCAATGCACAGCTGAGAAATAGGATGGGGCCAAGGGGGAAATCCTTGGCAGCGCCAGAGATAAGGCAGCAGGAGGTGAAGCAATTCCAACTGATTTGCTGGCTACCATGATTCGATAGAGAAAGAGTCTTGCTGCTCTTCAATGAAGAGGGAGTGTCACTGCTCTTCGATAAATAGAGAGCTTCGCTGCTCTCCGATGAAGAGTGTCTTGCTGCTCATCGATGGAGGGAGAGAGAGTCTCACTGTTCTTCAATAGAGAGAAAGTCTCGTTGGTCTCCGATGGAGAGAGAGCCTCGCTGTTCTTCGATGCAGAGGGATAGAGTCTCATTGCTCTTCGATGGAAAGAGAGAGAGAGTCTCGCTGCTCTTTGATGGGAAGTCTCACTGCTCTGTGCTGGAGAGAGAAAGAGTCTCGCTGCGCTATGAAGGCAAGAATGTCTCATTACTTTTCGATGGAAAGAGAGAGTCTCACTGCACTTCGATATCGAGAGTGTCTCACTGCTCCTCGACGGAGAGAGTCTCACTGCACTTCGATATTGAGAGTGTCTCACTGCTCCTCGACGGAGAGAGTCTCACTGTACTTCGATATTGAGAGTGTCTCACTGCTTTTCGATGCAGAGAGAGTCTCGCTGCTCTTCGACGGAGAGAGAGTCTCGCTGCTCTTCGATGGAGAGTGTCTCGCTGCTCTTTGGTGGAGAGGGAGAGTCTCACTGCTCTTCGATATTGAGAGAGTCTCACTGCTCTTTGATATTGAGAGAGTCTCACTGCTCTTTGATATTGAGAGAGTCTCACTGCTCTTTGATATTGAGAGAGTCTCACTGCTCTTTGATATTGAGAGAGTCTCACTGCTCTTCGATAGAGTCTAGCTGTTCTTCAATGGAGAGAGACAGAGTCTCACAGCTCTGCGATGGACAGAGTGCCTGGCTGCTCTTTGATAGAGAGAGGGTATTTTGCCGCTCTTCGATAGAAAGAGAGTTTGGCTGCTCGTCGATAGAGGGAGAGAGTCTCGCTGTTCTGCGATAGAGAGTCTCACTGCTCTTTGATGGAGAGAGAGCCTCGCTGCTCTTGGATGGAGAGAGAGAGAGAGAGTCTCACTGCTCTTCGAAGGAGAGGGAGTCTCACTGCTCTTTCATGAGGAGAGA
Source organism: Cetorhinus maximus (assembly GCF_964194155.1). Taxonomy (NCBI): domain Eukaryota; kingdom Metazoa; phylum Chordata; class Chondrichthyes; order Lamniformes; family Cetorhinidae; genus Cetorhinus; species Cetorhinus maximus. The sequence continues at coordinate 181,701 of NW_027596290.1, read as the reverse complement.
GAGTCTCGCTGCTCTTTGATGGAGAGAGTGAGAGAGTCTTGCTGCTTTTCACTGGAGAGAGTCTCGTTACTCTTTGATCGAGAGGGTCTCGCTGCTCTTCGATGGAGAGAGTCTCGCTGCTCTTTGATGGAGAGGGAGAGTCTCACTGCTCTTCGATATTGAGAGAGTCTCACTGCTCTTTAATATTGAGAGAGTCTCACTGCTTTTTGATAGAGTCTCACTGCTCTTCGATAGAGAGAGTCTAGCTGTTCTTCAATGGAGAGAGATAGAGAGCTTCAGTGCTCTTCAATGGAGAGAGAGAGAGTCTCACAGCTCTGCAATGGAGAGAGAGATAGAGAGCTTCAGTACTCTTCAATGGAGAGGGAGAATCTCACTGCTCTTCGATGATGGGAGATAGAGAGTCTCACTGCTCTTCGACACAGAGAGAGTCTTACCTCTCATCGATGGAGAGGGAAAATCTCGCTGCTCTTCGATGATGGGAGATAGAGAGTCTCACTGCTCTTCGACAGACAGAGATTCTCTTCGATAGAGAGGGAGAATCTCGCTGTTCTTCAATGGAGGGAAAGCTGCTCTCCGATAGAGAGAGTCTCATTGCTCTTCGAAAGATAATCTCGCTGCTCTTCGATGGAGGGAGAGAGACTTGCTGATCTTCCATGGAAAGAGAGAGTCTCACTGCTCTTTGGCAGAGAGAGAGTCTCGCTGCTCTTCCTTGGAGAGAGGGTCTCGCTGCTCTTTAATGGAGAGAGAGTCTTGATGCTCCCCAATAGAGAGAGTCTCGCTGCTCTTCGATGGAGAGGGAGAATCTCGCTGCTCTTCGATGGAGGGAAATAGAGATTTTCGCTGCTCTCCGATAGAGTCCCATTGCTCTTTGACAGAGAGAGAGTCTCCCTGCTCTTTGATGGAGTGAGGCTCTCGCTGCTCTTTGATGGAGGGAGAGAGACTTGCTGATCCTCCATGGAGAGAGAGAGCATCGCTGCTCTTCCTTGGAGAGAGGGCCTCGCTGCTCTTCAATGGAAAGAGAGTCTCGCTGCTCCCCAATAGAGAGTATGACTCTCTGCTCTTCGATGGAGATAGAGACTTGCTGCTCATCGATAGAGAGAGTCTTCCTGCTCTTTGAGGGAGGATGTGTCTCGCTGCTTTTTGATAGAGAGAGAGCCTTGCTCCTCTTCAATGGAGAGTGTCTCACTGCTCTTCGATAGAGAGAGTCTCATTGCTCTTCAATGGAGAGAGAGGGAGTCTCGCTGCTCTTTGATGGAGAGTCACATTGGTCTTCGATAGAGAGAGAGTCTCACTGCTCTTCAATGGAGAGAGAGAAAGAGTGCACTGCTCTTCAATGGAGAGAGAGAGTGCGCTGCTCTTTGATGGAGAGAGAGAGAGCCTCGCTGCTCTTCGATGGTGGGAGAGCCTCACTGCTCTTCGATGGAGAGAGAGCCTCGCTGCTCTTCAATGGGGAGAGTGTCTCACTGCTCTTCAATGGTTTGAAAAGGGTCCCTGCATTCAGCATATATACTGTATATGTTTGCAACAAATATCTTCTTTATCCAATAAATTTTAAAGCACAGTTGGTGAGCTATGTCAGTGCAGCAGCTGTTTGATACAAATTCTTTGTGAGATTGGCACCTGTATCACACAAACATCACCTGGAGGAACCTTTGTTATCTGTATAATTGATGGGAAGTCATTAACAGTAAGGACCGGGTGCATTTTTCACAATGCACTTCAACCACACCCATTCTTGTTTACTGGCACCGAGCAGAGTGAGATTGTGGGATTCATTATAGGCAAGAATTGAACTCCGGGTTTATGTGCAGTTGTTAACAAGATTGGTCGTGTATACATTAACTCAGCGTTAGCATCGAACGCACCTCGACCCAGACAAATCCGGTGGTACCAGTTAAAGGGACCAGTGACCCTGATACCTATCACCGTACACAGGGTGTGACGAGTCTCTTAGGTATGTGCTTGTGTGAAAACTGCTCATGCTGTCTTATGCCCAGCTCTTTCTCTGTTTGTTCCTACCTTTCACTGAACTTTTTGTCAGACTGAAGCAACTCAGTCACTAGATGTTCTGTGCCAGATTCCTGTAGATGTTTTGAGTGCTGCAATTCCTCCTCAGTTACTGTGTGACAGACCCAAGGGGCTGAAAAACCTCTTCCTGTGTAATAGGCTTTTGGGGCTGATTGACCTTCTCCTGTTCCTGTGTAACAGGCTCTAGGGGCTGAATAACCTCCCCCTGTTCCTGTGTAATAGGCTTTTGGGGCTGATTGACCTTCTCCTGTTCCTGTGTAACAGGCTCTAGGGGCTGAATAACCTCCCCCTGTTCCTGTAACAGGCTCTAGGGGCTGAATAACCTCCCCCTGTTCCTGTGTAACAGGCTCTAGGAGCTGAATGACATCCTCTTGTATTTGTATCCCAAATCGAGTCAAATAATCTTAATCTGAAAAATAATTCCTCTTGCATTTTCTGGATTCCACCAAACCCAACTTGTTTATTTTATTTTACAGGTGCTTCGAGCATGAAGATATTTTCTCAAAGAAACTTTTGTTTGAAATCATTTCTCAAAAGGAAATGGTTGTTTGTTGTTGCCCCCTTGTTAATCTTTCCTCTGATCAGATATTTAAGCCAATACGGTGTTGAACATTGGCATTCTGCAAAGTTAAATGACCATTCCTTCCTCATGCTGCCCAACAGCAGCTGTGACACCAGTCCCCCATTCCTGGTCCTTCTGGTCACCAGTGCCCAAGACCAGTTGGAAGCTCGCTCGGTCATTCGCCAGACCTGGGGGCGAGTGCGGACAACCCATGGCAAGAGGGTGGTGAGCTACTTCCTGCTCGTGTACAGCCGAGAGCATCAGGAGCAGCTGCTGAAAAAAGTTCACTGCACAAGGACATCATCCAGAAAAATTTCACCGACACTTATTACAACCTGACCACCAAGGTGCTGATGGGCCTGGAATGGGTGAGCCGATTCTGTCTGTCCACCTCCTTCGTGTTGAAAACCGATTCCGACATGTTTGTCAACGCCGATCACCTGACCAAGCTCTTGTTGGGAATGAATCACACGTATATCTTCACCGGCTTCATCATGAGGAATTTTGGACCTGTCAGGGAGAAATCCAGTAAATGGTACGTCAGCAAACAGGAATATCCTCAGGAAACATACCCACCATTCTGCTCCGGCACTGGGTACATGCTTTCGGCCGATGTTGCCCACCGAGTCTGGAATATTTCCAGGACGGTCCCCCACTTTAAACTGGAGGATGTTTACGTCGGGCTGTGCTTGGCGGAGTTGAAGATCACACCAGTGGAAATCCACTCGGAGCAGAAGTTCCACAATTGGAATGTGAAGTTTTCTGTTTGCGGCTTCCGTAAACTCGTCACCTCTCACAGGGTGACACCCTACGAGCTGCTGAACTACTGGAAAGCACTGGAGGATGCAGCAGACGAGGCCTGTCCTGGAGATGGGTGAAGGGGGCCATCTTGAAGAGGCTTTTCACTGACACCTTCAAATAAGCGTGTTATCTTTGCAGGGCAACAGAAACAGCATGCCTTATGGAAGTCAATTACCCAACTAAACTGTGTAATCTGGTTTGTTTATATACATACATACGTACATACACAAATGGCCACAAGAGGGTGCTATTTCACCCCTCCCTCCATTAAAAATGTGCACAATATTCAACATTTCTCAGAACTTATATAGATATGTTTTGCATTTATTTACAAATCCAACTTTGCTACTAGTTGAATAAAAATAAATTAAACTTATTTTTATCTGAATGCATGAAGCATCTCTAATAAGATAGATGAATTAGTGGCACAGATACAGATAAATGATTTAGATCTAATCACCATTACAGAAACACGGTTACGATGTGTTTGGGGGTTCAGTGATAGTGGGATTTGTGGATTCAGTGGTAGTGGGATTTGGGGGTTCAGTGATAGTCGGTTGGGGTTCAGTGAAAGTGGGGTTTCAGGCACAAGTGTCAGTGCGATTTGGGGGTTCAGTGGTAGTGGGGGTTGAGGCCTAAGTGTCAGTGGGATCTGAGGGTTCGGCGATAGTGGAATTTGAGGACTACCTCTCAGTGGCATTTGGGGGTCCAGTGATTGTGGGGTTGTGGGTCCTATGTTTTATTTGAATTTGGGGGTTCAGTGATAGTTGGGCTGGGAGGCCTAAGATTTAGTTGGATTTGAGGTTCAGTGTCAGTGGGATTTGTGGGTTCAGGTGTTAGTGGGATTGAGGTGTTAGTGGGATTTGTGGGTTCAGTGAAAGTGTGCTTTGGGGCCTAAGTGTTAGTGGGATTTGGGGGTTCCGTGTTAGTTGGATATCGGGGTTCAGTGCTAGTGGGAGTTGTGGGTTCAGTGATAGGGGTTTGAGGCCTAAGTGCTCGTGGGATTTGTGGATTCTGTGACAGTGCAGTTTGGGGCCTAAGAGTTAGTGGGATTTGTGGGTTCTGTGATAGTGGGATTTGTGGGTTCCACGTTAGTGGGATTTGCGGGTTCCGTGTTAGTGGGATTTGAGGATTCCGTGTTAGTGGGTTTTGGGGGTTCAACATTAGTGGGATATGGGGGTTCAGTGTTAGGGGTTTGAGGCCAAAATGTTAGGGGCCTAAGTGTCAGTGGGATTTGTGGGTTCAGTGATAGTTGGTTTGAGGTTCAGTGACAGTTGGTTTGTGGGTTTAGTGAGAGGGCAGTTAGAGGACTAAGTGTTAGTGAGATCGGGGAGTTCAGTGATAGTGGGATCTAGGGGTTTCTGTGTTAGTGGGATTTGGGGGTTCAGTGTTAGTGTGATTTAGGGGGTCAGTGATGGTGAGATTTAGGGGTTCTGTGTTAGTGAGATTTGGGGGTTCAGCGATAGTGGGATCTAGGGATTCTGCATTAGTGGGGTTTAGGGATTCTGTGTAAGTGGAATTTTGGGGTTCAATGTTAGTGGCATTTGGGGGTTCAGTGATAGTGGGATTTAGGGGTTTGATGTTAGTGGGACTTGGAGGGTTCGGTGATAGTGGGATTTAGGGGTTCTGCATTAGTGGGATTTAGGATTTCTGTTTCCGTGGGAATTGTGGGTTCAGTGATACTGGGTTTGAGGACAAAGTGTTAGTGGGATTTAGCGGTTCAGTGTTAGTGGGATTGAGGGGTTCAGTGGGATTTGTGGGTTCAGTGTTAGTGGTCTTAGGAGTTCAGTGGGAATTGTGGGTTCAGTGAAGTGCGGTTTTCGAGTTTCAGTGGGATTTGTGCGTTCCGTGCTAGAGGGATTTGTGGGTTCAGTGGGAATTGCGGGTTCAGTGGGAATTGCGGGTTCAGTGAAGTGCAGTTTGGTTCCTAGGTGGCAGCGGGATTCATGGGTTCTGTGATAGCATGATTTCAAGCCTAAGTGTTGGTTGGATCTGAGGGTTCAGTGGGAATTGTGGGTTCAGTGAAGCGCGGTTTGTTTCCTAGATGTTAGTGGGATTTGTGGGATCAGTGTCTATGGGAGTTAGGGGTTCAGTGGGATTTGTGGGTTCAATGAAAGTACGGTTTGTGGTCTAAGTGTTGGTGGGATTTGAGGGTTCAGTGTTAGTAGGATTTGTGGGTTCGGTGTTAGTGGGATTTAGGGGTTCAGTGGGATTTGTGGTTTCAGTGAAAGTGCGGTTTGAGGCCTAAGTGTTAGTGGGATTCGTGGATTCTGTGATATCACGATTTAAGGCGTAAGTGTTAGTTTGATTTGAGGGTTCAGTAGGATTTGTGGGCACAGTGAAGTGCCATTTGGTTCCCAGGTGTTAGTGGGATTTGTGTGTTTACTGTCACTGGGATTATGGGTTCAGTGGGATTTGTGGGTTCAGTGAAGTGCAGTTTGAGGGTCTCAGTGGGATTTCGGGTTCAGTGTTAGTTGGATTTGTGGGTTAAGTGTTAGTAGGATTGCGTGATTCAGTGGGACTTTTGGGTTCAGTGTTAGTGGAATTTGGGGTTTAGTTGGGCGGGATTTGTTGGTTGAGTGAAGTGCAGTTTGAGGGTTTCAGTGGGATTTGGAGTTCAGTGTTAGTGGGATTTAGGTGTCAGTGGGATTCGTGGGTTCAGTGAATGTGTGGTTTGGGGCCGAAGTGTTAGTGGGATTTGTGGGTTCATTGATAGCGCGATTTCAGGCCTAAGTGTTAGGTGGATCTGGGAGTTCAGTGGGATTTGTGGGTTCAGTGGAAATGCGGTTTGGTTCCTAGGTGTTAGTGGGATTTGTAGTTTCAGTGTCAGCGGGAATGCAGGGTTAAGTGGGATTTGTGGGTTCAATGAAAGTGCGGTTTGGGATCTAAGTGTTAGTGGGATTTGTGGGTTCAGTGAAGTGTGGTTTGCTTCCTAGGCATCAGTGGGATTTCTGGGTTCAGTGAAATATGGTTTGGTTCCTGGGTGTTAGTGGGATTTGTGGGTTTAGTGTCAGCAGGAATTTGGGGTTCAGTGGGATTTGTGGGTTCAGTGAAGTGCGGTTTTAGAGTTTCATTGGGATTTGTGGGTTCAGTGAATGTGTGGTTTGGGGCCTAAGTTTAGTGGGATTTGTGGGTTCACTGTTAGTTGGGTTTAGGGGTTCAGTGGGATTTGTGTGTTCAGTGAAGTGCAGTTTTAGGGTTTCAGTGGGATTTGTGGGTTCACTGAAGTGGAGTTTTCGAGGCTCCGTGGGATTTGTGGGTTCTGTGCTAGAGGGATTTGTGAGTCCAGTGGGAATTGTGGGTTCAGTGAAGTGCGGTTTGGCTCCTATGTTTTAGTGGGACTTGTGGGTCCTGCGATAGCGCGATTTCAGGCCTAAATGTTAGCTGGATCTGGGGTTCCAGTGGGATTTGTGGGTTCAGTGAAATTCGGTTTGTTTCCAAGGTGTTAGTGGGATTTGTGGGTTCAGTGAAGGGCACTTTGGTTCCTAGGTGTTAGTGGGATTTGTGGGTTCAGTTTCTGTGGGATTTAGCGGTTCGGTGGGATTTGTGGGTTCAGTGAAGTGTGGTTTTAGGGTTTCAGTCGTATTTGTTGGTTCAGTGAAGTGCGGTTTTTGAGTTTCAATGGGATTTGTGGGTTCCGTAAATGTGTGGTTAGGGGCCTAAGTGTTAGTGGGATAAATGCGTGCAATGTTAGTGGGATTTAAGGGTTCAGTGAAGTGCGGTTTGCTTCCTAGGCGTCAGTGGGATTTAGGGGTTCAGTGAAAGTGTGGTTTTGGGGCCTCAGAGTTAGAGGTGTTTGGGGTTCAGTGGGATTGGGGTTCAGTGAATGTGTGGTTTGGCACCTAAGTGTTAGTGGGATTTGTGTGTTCAATGTTAGTGGGACTTAGGGGTTCGTTGGGATCTCTGGGTTCAGTGTTCGTGGGATTTAGGGGTTCAGTGGGATTTGTGGGTTCAGTGGAAATGCGGTTTGGTTCCTCGGTGTTAGTGGGGTTTGTGGTTTCAGTGTCAGCGGGAATTCGGGGTTAAGTGGGATTTGTGAGTTCAATGAAAGTGCAGTTTGGGATCTAAGTGTTAGTGGGATTTGTGGGATCAGTGAAATTTGGTTTGGTTCCTGGTTGTTAGTGGGATTTGTGGGTTCAGTGTCAGCGGGAATTTGGGATTCAGGGCGATTTGTGGGTTCAGTGAAGAGCGGTTTTAGAGTTTCAGTGGGATTTGTGGGTTCAGTGAATGTGTGGTTTGGAGCCTGAGTTTAGTGGGATTTGTGGGTTCAGTGTTAATGGGATTTAGGGTTTCAGTGGGATTTGTGGGTTCAGTGAAGTGCAGTTTGCGAATCTCAGTGGGATTTGTGGTTTCCGTGCTAGAGGGATTTGTGGGTTCAGTGGGAAATTTTAAATTTTACATCTTCCATCAATTCTCCTCAGTCCCAACTGCTCCAATCTTTCCTCATTACTGAAGTGTCTCATCCCTGGAACCATTCTGGTAAACCTCTTCTGCACTCCCTCCAATGCGTTCACACCCTTCCTATAGTGTGGCATCCAGAACTATGCACAGTACTCCAGCTGAGGTCTAACCAGTGTCTTATATAAGTTCATCAGAACCTCCCTGCTCTTGTACTCTATGTCCCTATTAATGAAGTCGAGAATACTGCATGCTTTAGAAACAGCTCTCACTACCTGTCCTGCCAACTTCAATGGCTTATGCACATATCCACCCAAGACTCTCTGCTCCTGCACTCCCTTTAGAATAGTATCCTTACAAGATAGTTTCATATTTTTGGGATAAAATACATGAGGAAGGATCTGAAGGGCTTTGGAGAGGGTGTGAGATTAGACTGGCTGGACCGGCATCAGGGAGGAGAGACTTCAGTTAATGTGGAGAGACTGAAGTCTCTATTAAATCTCCTCCTGAGAGCAGAGAAGACTAAGAGGAGATTTAATGGAGGCATTCAACATCATGAAAAGTTTAATGGTGATCCCACTGGCAGGATTATTGCTGACCAAAGGACATAGATTGAAGATAAAGGCTAAAAGGTCCACAGATAAGGAGAAGTGATTCCCCGCAGCGAGATGTTGTGAACTGGAACCTGCTGTCTGAATGGAGCGGACAAATAGGAATTGAAGAATTATTGAAGGCAAAACATTCCACCATTCTGTTTCCCAGGTCTTCCCTTGCAACTGCTCGTTGCGTAAAGTAATGACTCCCTCATACCTACTCCGACGACAATCTGATAGTGATCTCCCTGCACCAGATTGAATGTTGTTTGTCAGCTTCTACAGGAAGGGATGGCTCCAGGGCAAAAAACTATTTTAGAAAAATATCCCTGTGTAAATATGTTCCCTGCTTAAGGTTTCATTTAGCAGTTTTGGATCCCGTCCATGAGATTTCGGTCTGTTGCAAGTGGACCAGAATCGCACTCTCTCGTCTCTGAACCTGAAGGTCGTGGGCCTAGGAAACTATTCGAGAGATTTCAGCCCCATGACATAGCGCTTAACACTTTGGCACCAGTTATGCATCGCTCCCTCAGTTCTGGTCCTCTGACACTGCAGCACTCCCTCAGTGCTGACCCTCTGACACTGCAGCACTCCCTCAGTACAAACATTCTGGCCGTGCAACAGTCCCTCATTCCTGACCCGCTGATAGTGCAGCGCTACCTCAGCACTGCCCCTCTGACAGTGCAGCACTCCCTCAGTACTGTCACTTCAACAGTGCAGTGCTGTGACAGTACAGCACTCGGGCAGTGCCAACATTCTAGCAGTACAAGATATTATTGTACTGTTGCAGCATAGAGATTGCTTTCATGTGCTAGTATTCCAGAGACCTGGAATTTGAGTTCAAATCCCATCTGGACACTTTGTAAATAGAAATTGAAGTAATTAAGATATTAGGCAATAAAGGCTGGTATCTGAAGTGGAGGATTTGACAATATTGTATTCTCATGGAAACCCATCTGGATCACTAATACACTTTAGAGCAGAAAATCTAGTGGCCTTAGCCCATCTGGCCAATCTGTCACTCCAAACTCACAGCAATGTGCTTGACTCATGACTACCCCCTGAATTGCCCTCATAACATACTTAGTTACATTGAACAGTGACAGAAAAGCATCGGAATAAGGATGGTGAACTTCCAAGCATCGGCCGAGGCACCAGAAATGAAAATGGAACACACACTGGGTATTGTGGCACGACCATGGTGCTCAGTGGGATAGATTGAGAACAGATCTAGTAGCTCAAAATCAGGCATCAAAACACTGGATAATAGGACTAACTTGGGATTAATACAGAAGTGTAAGGAAGCAGTGGGCGCAGACTGTGATTGATTTAGGGGTATGGGGTGAGAGGGGGACAGAGGGATTATTCTGGGTTTGATAGGGGACGGTAAGAAATGAGCAGAATGTTAGGATTAGTTTGGGATTGATACAGGGCTATGATGAGAGAGAGAGATAGTGGAATGAGTCTGGGATTGATACAGGTACTTGATGACAGAGAGAGACAGTGGAATGAGTTTGGGATAAATACAGGGCAATGATGAGAGAGAGAGAGAGACAGTGGAATGAGTCTGGTATTGATACAGGGCTATGATGAGAGAGGAAGTGGAATGAGTTAGGAATTGATACAGGGCTATGATGAGAGAGGAAGTGGAATGCATTTGGAATTGATACAGGGCTATGATGAGAGGAAGAGAGACACAGTGGAATGAGTCTAGGATGGATACAGGGTTATGATGAAAGAGAGAGAGAGAGACAATGGAATGAGTCTGGGATTGATACAGGGCTAGGATGAGAGAGAGAAACAGTGCAATGAGTCTGGAATTGATTCAGGGCTATGATGAGAGAGAGAGAGACAGTGGAATGAGTCTGGGATTGATACAGGGCTAGGGTGAGAGAGACAGTGACAGTGGAATGAGTCCGGGATTGATAGAAGTCTATGATGAGATAGAGGGTGACAGTGGAATGAGTCTGGGATTGAAACAGGGGTAGGATGAGAGAGAGAAACAGTGCAATGAGTCTGGAATTGATACAGGGCCATGATGAGGGAGAGAGAGAGACTGTGGAATGAGTCTGGGATTGATACAGGGCTATGGTGAGAGAGACAGTGACAGATGAATTAGTCCGGGATTGATAGAAGTCTATGATGAGATAGAGAGTGAGAGTGGAATGATTCTGGGATTGAAACAGGACAATGATGAGATAGAGTGACAGTGGAATGAGTCTGGGATTGATTAGGGCTATGATGAGAGAGAGACACAGTGGAATGAGTCGGGGATTGATACAGGGCTATGATGAGAAAAAGAGAGAGACAGTGGAATGAGTCTAGGATTGATACTGGGCTATGATGAGAGAGAGAAACAGTGCAATGAGTCTGGGCTTGATACAGGGCTACGGTGAGAGAGACAGTGACAGTGGAATTAGTCCGGGATTGATAGAAGTCTATGATGAGATAGAGAGCGACAGTGGAATGAGTCTGGGATTATTACATGGCTATGGTGAGAGAGACAGTGAGAGTGGAATGAGACCGGGATTGAAACAGGTCAATGATGAGATAGAGTGACAGTGGAATGTGTCTGGGATTGATACAGGGATATGATGAGAAATAGAGAGAGACAGTGGAATGAGTCTAGGATGGATAGAAGTCTATGATGAGATAGAGAGCGACAGTGGAATGAGTCTGGGATTATTACACGGCTATGATGAGAGAGAGACAGTGGAATGAGTTTGGAATTGATACAGGGCTATGATGAGAGAGAGAGAGACGGTGGAATGAGTCTGGGATTGATACAGGTCTATGATGAGATGGAGACAGAGTGGAATGAGTTTGGGATTGATACAGGGTTATGATGAGAGAGCGAGAGATAGTGGAATGAGTTTGGGGTTGATACTGGTCTATGAGGAGAGAGAGACAGTGGAATGAGTCTGGGATTGATACAGGGCTATGGTGAGAGAGACAGTGACAGTGGAATGAGTCCGGGATTGATAGAAGTCTATGATGAGATAGAGAGTGACAGTGGAATGAGTCTGGGATTGATACAGGGCTATGATGAGAGAGAGACAGTGGAATGAGTCTGGGAATGATACTGGGCTATGTGAGAGAGATAGTGACAGTGGAAGGAGACCGGGATTGAAACAGGTCAATGATGAGATAAAGTGACAGTGGAATGTGTCTGGGATTGATACAGGGATAGGATGAGAGAGAGAGAGAGAGAGAGGGACAGTGGAATGAGTCTGGGATTGATACAGGGATAGGATGAGAGAGAGAAACAGTGCAATGAGTCTAGAATTGATACAGGGCTATGATGAGAGAGAGAGAGACAGTGGAATGAGTCTGGGATTGATACAGGGCTACGGTGAGAGAGACAGTGACAGTGGAATTAGTCCGGGATTGATAGAAGTCTATGATGAGATAGAGAGCGACAGTGGAATGAGTCTGGGATTATTACATGGCTATGATGAGAGAGAGAGTGACAGTGGAATGAGTCTGCGATTGATACAGGTCTATGATGAGAGAGAGACAGCGGAATGAGTTTGGGATTGATACAGGGCTATGATGAGAGAGAGACAGTGAAATGAGTGTGGGATTGACACAGGGCTATGATGAGAGAGAGACAAAGTGGAATGAGTCTGGGATTGATACAGGGCTATGATGAGAGAGAGACAAAGTGGAATGAGTTTGGGATGGATACAGGGCAATGATGAGAGAGAGAGAGACACAGTGCAATGAGTCTGGGATTGATACAGTGCTATGGTGAGAGAGACAGTGACAGTGGAATTAGTCCGGGATAAATAGAAGTCTATGATGAGATCGAGAGTGAGAGTGGAATGATTCTGGGATTGAAACAGGTCAATGATGAGATAGAGTGACAGTGGAATGTGTCTGGGATTGATACAGGGCTATGATGAGAGAGAGACAGTGGAATGAGTCTGGGATTGATACAGGGCTATGGTGAGAGAGAGACACAGTGGAATGAGACTGGGATGGATACAGGGCTATGATGAGAGAGAGAGAGAGAGACAGTGCAATGAGTCTGGGATTGATACAGGGATAGGATGAGAGAGAGAAACAGTGCAATGAGTTTGGGATGGATACAGGGCTATGATGAGAGAGAGAGAGACACACTGCAATGAGTCTGGGATTGATACAGGGCAATGATGAGAGAGAGAGAGAGAGAGTGGAATGAGTCTGGGATTGATACAGGGCTATGATGAGAAAAAGAGAGAGACAGTGGAATGAGTCTAGGATTGATACTGGGCTATGATGAGAGAGAGAAACAGTGCAATGAGTCTGGGATTGATACAGGTCTATGGTGAGAGAGACAGTGACAGTGGAATGAGTCCGGGATTGATAGAAGTCTATGCTGAGATAGAGAGTGAGAGTGGAAGGAGTCTGGTATTGAAACAGGGCTAGGATGAGAGAGAGAAACAGTGCAATGAGTCTGGAATTGATACAGGGCTATGATGAGAGAGAGAGAGAGAGACAGTGGAATGAGTCTGGGATTGATACAGGGCTATGGTGATAGACACAGTGACAGTGGAATTAGTCCGGGATTGATAGAAGTATATGAAGAGATAGAGAGTGACAGTGGAATGAGTCTGGGATTGAAACAGGTCAATGATGAGATAGAGTGACAGTGGAATGTGTCTCGGATTGATACAGGGCTATGATGAGAGAGAGACAGTGGAATGAGTCTGGAATTGATACAGGGCTATGATGAGAGAGAGAGAGAGACAGTGGAATGAGTCTGGGGTTGATACAGGGCGATGATGAGAGAGAGAGAGACACAGTGCAATGAGTCTGGGATTGATACAGGGCTATGATGAGAGAGAGAGAGAGAGAGAGAGTGGAATGAGTCTGGGATTGATACAGTTCTATGATGAGAGAGAGACACAGTTGAATGAGTCTGGGATTGATACAGGGCTATGATGAGAAAAAGAGAGAGACAGTGGAATGAGTCTGGAATTGATACAGGGCTATGATGAGAGAGAGAGAGAGAGAGAGTGGAATGAGTCTGGGATTGATACAGGGCGATGATGAGAGAGAGAGAGACACAGTGCAATGAGTCTGGGATTGATACAGGGCTATGATGAGAGAGAGAGAGAGAGAGAGAGTGGAATGAGTCTGGGATTGATACAATTCTATGATGAGAGAGAGACACAGTTGAATGAGTCTGGGATTGATACAGGGCTATGATGAGAAAAAGAGAGAGACAGTGGAATGAGTCTAGGATTAATACTGGGATATGATGCGAGAGAGAGAGAGAGAGACAGTTGGATGAGTCAGGGATTGATACAGGGCTAGGATGAGAGAGAGAAACAGTGCAATGAGTCTGGAATTGATACAGGGCTATGATGAGAGAGAGAGAGAGACAGTGGAATGAGTCTGGGATTGATACAGGGCTATGGTGAGACAGACAGTGACAGTGGAATGAGTCCGGGATTCATAGAAGTCTATGATGAGATAGAGAGTGACATTGCAATGAGTCTGGGATTGATACAGGGCTAGGATGAGAGAGAGAAACAGTGCAATGAGTCTGGAATTGATACAGGGCTATGATGAGAGAGAGAGAGAGACAGTGGAATGAGTCTGGGATTGATACAGGGCTATGATGAGAGAGAGACACAGTGGAATGAGTTTGGGATGGATACAGGGCTATGATGAGAGAGAGAGAGACACAGTGCAATGAGTCTGGGATTGATACAGGGCTATGATGAGAGAGAGAGAGAGACACTGGAATGAGTCTGGGATTGATACAGGGCTATGGTGAGAGAGAGAGTGACAGTGGAATGAGTCTGCGATTGATACAGGTCTATGATGAGAGAGAGACACAGTGGAATGAGTTTGGGATTGATACAGGGCTATGATGAGAGAGAGAGACAGTGGAATGAGTCTGGGATTGATACAGGGCTATGATGAGAGAGAGAGACAGTGGAATGAGTCTGGGATTGGCATAGGGCTATGATGAGAGAGAGAGAGAGACAGATGAATGAGTCTGGGATTGATACGGGGCTCTGATGAGAGAGACACAGTGTAATGAGTTTGGGATTGATACAGGGCTATGATGAGAGAGAGAGAGAAGCTGGAATGAGTCTGGGATTGATACAGGGCTTTGATGAGAGAGAGAGAGTGACAGTGGAATGAGTCCGGGGTTGATACTGGGCTATGATGAGAGAGAGAGAGAGAGAGACAGTGGAATGAGTCTAGGATTGATACTGGGCTATGATGAGAGAGAGAAACAGTGTAATGAGTCTGGAATTGATACAGGGCTATGATGAGAGAGAGAGACAGTGGAATGTGTCTGGGATTGATACAGGGCTATGGTGAGAGAGAAGTGACAGTGGAATGAGTCCGGGATTGATAGAAGTCTATGATGAGATAGAGAGTGACAGTGGAATGAGTCTTGGATTGAAACAGGGCTAGGATGAGATAGAGATACAGTGGAATGAGTCTGGAATTGATACAGGGCTATGATGAGAGAGAGAGAGAGTCAGTGGAATGAGTCTGGGATTGATATAGGGCTTTGATGAGAGAGAGAGAGAGTGACAGTGGAATGAGTCCGGGATTGATACAGGGCTATAATGAGAAAAAGAGAGAGACAGTGAAATGAGTCTAGGTTTGATACTGGGCTAGGATGAGAGAGAGAAACAGTGCAATGAGTCTGGAATTGATACAGGGCTATGATGAGAGAGACAGAGAGACAGTGGAATGAGTCTGGGATTGATACAGGGCTTTGATGAGAGAGGCACAGTGTAATCTGTCTTCGATTGACACAGGGCTATGATGTGAGAGAGACAGACAGTGGAATGAGTCTGCGATTGAAACAGGTCTATGATGAGAGAGAGACACAGTGGAATGAGTCTGGGATTGATACAGGGCTATGATGAGAGAGTGAGAGACACAGTGCAATGAGTTTCGGATTGATACAGGGCTATGATGAGAGACAGAGAGAGAGAGAGAGAGAGAGTGGAATGAGTCTGGGCTTGATACAGGTCTATGATGAGAGAGAGACACAGTGGAATGAGTCTGGGATTGATACAGGGCTATGATGAGAAAAAGAGAGAGACAGTGGAATGATTCTAGGATTGATACTGGGCTAGGATGAGATAGAGTGACAGTGGAATGAATCTGGGATTGATACAGGGCTATGATGAGAGAGAGAGACAGTGGAATGAGTCTGGGATTGATACAGGGCTATGATGAGAGAGAGAAACTGTGCAATGAGTCTGGAATTGATACAGGGCAATGGTGAGAGAGACAGTGACCGTGGAATGAGTCTGGGATTGAAACAGGCCTATGATGAGATAGAGTGAGAGTGGAATGAGTCTGGGATTGATACAGGGCTATGATGAGAGAGGCACAGTGTAATCTGTCTTGGATTGACACAGGGCTATGATGTGAGAGAGACAGACAGTGGAATGAGTCTGGGATTGATACAGGTCTATGATGAGAGAGAGAAACAGTGGATTGAGTCTGGGATTGATACAGGGCTATGATGAGAGAGAGACACAGTGGAATGAGTTTGGGGATGGATACAGGGCTATAATGAGAGAGAGAGAGACACAGTGCAATGAGTCTGGGATTGATACAGTGCTATGATGAGAGAGAGAGAGAGAGTGGAATGAGTCTGGGATTGATACAGTTCTATGATGAGAAAAAGAGAGAGACAGTGGAATTAGTCTAGGATTGAAACTGGCATATGATGCGAGAGAGAGAGAGAGAGAGACAGTTGGATGAGTCAGGGATTGATACAGGGCTAGGATGAGAGAGAGACAGTGGAATAAGTCTGGGATTGGCACAGGGCTATGATGAGAGAGAGAGAGAGACAGATGAATGAGTCTGGGATTGATACGGGGCTCTGATGAGAGAGACACAGTGTAATGAGTTTGGGATTGATACAGGGCTATGATGAGAGAGAGAGAGAAGGTGGAATGAGTCTGGGATTGATACAGGGTTATGATGAGAGAGAGAGTAACAGTGGAATCAGTCTGGGATTGATACAGGGCTATGATGAGAAAAAGAGAGTGACAGTGGAATGAGTCTAGGATTGATACTGGGCTATGATGAGAGCGAGAAACAGTGTAATGAGTCTGGAATTGATACAGGGCTATGATGAGAGAGAGAGACAGTGGAATGTGTCTGGGATTGATTCAGGGCTATGGTGAGAGAGACAGTGACAGTGGAATGAGTCCGGGATTGATAGAAGTCTATGATGAGAGAGAGAGTGACAGTGGAATGAGTCTGGGTTTGAAACAGGGCTAGGATGAGAGAGAGAAACAGTGCAATGAGTCTGGGATTGATACAGGTCTATGATGACAAAAAGAGAGAGACAGTGGAATGAGTCTGGGATTGATACAGGGCTATGATGAGAGAGAGAGACAGTGGAATGATTCAGGAATTGATACAGGGCTATGAAGAGAAAAAGAGAGAGACAGTATAATGAGTATAGGATTGATACTGGGCTATGATGAGAGAGAGAGAAAATTGAATGAACCTGGGATTGATACAGGGCTATGATGAGAGAGAGAGTGACAGTGGAATGAGTCTGGGATTGATACAGGGCTATGATGAGATATAGAGTGACAGTGGAATGAGTCTGGGATTGATGCAGGTCTATGGTGAGAGAGACAGTGACAGTGGAATGAGTCCGGGATTGATAGAAGTCTATGATGAGCTAGAGAGTGACAGTGGAATGAGTCCGGGATTGATAGAAGTCAATGATGAGATAGTGAGTGACAGTGGAATGAGTCTGGGATTGAAACAGGGCTAGGATGAGAGAGAGAAACAGTGCAATGAGTCTGGAATTGATACAGGGCTATGATGAGAGAGAGAGAGAGACAGTGGAATGAGTCTGGAATTGATACAGGGCTATGATGAGAGAGAGAGAGTGACAGTGGAATGAGTCCGGGATTGATACAGGGTTATGATGAGAGAGAGAGTAACAGTGGAATCTGTCTGGGATTTGCACAGGGCTCTGATGAGAGAGAGAGAGAGACAGATCAATGAGTCTGAGGTTGATACGGGGCTCTGATGAGAGTGTAATGAGTTTGGGATTGATACAGGGCTATGATGAGAGAGAGAGAGAAGGTGGAATGAGTCTGGGATTGATACAGGGCTTTGATGAGAGAGAGAGAGTGACAGTGGAATGAGTCCGGGATTGATACAGGGTTATGATGAGATAGAGAGTAACAGTGGAATGAGTCTGGAATTGATACAGGGCTATGATGAGAGAGAGAGACAGTGGAATGTGTCTGGGATTTATACAGGGCTATGGTGAGATAGACAGTGACAGTGGAATGAGTCTGGGTTTGAAACAGGGCTAGGATGAGAGAGAGAAACAGTGGAATGAGTCTGGGATTGATACAGGGCAATGATGAGAGAGAGAGACAGTGGAATGAGTCTCGGATTGATACAGGGCTTTGATGAGAGAGAGAGAGAGTGACAGTGGAATGAGTCTGGGTTTGAAACAGGGCTAGGATGAGAGAGAGAAACAGTGGAATGAGTCTGGGATTGATACAGGGCTATGATGAGAAAAAGAGAGAGACAGTGGAATGAGTCTAGGATTGATAGTGGGCTATGCTGAGAGAGAGAAACAGTGCAATAAGTCTGGAAATGATACAGGGCTATGATGAGAGAGAGAGACAGTTGAATGAGTCTGGAATTGATACAGGGCTCTGATGAGAGAGAGAGACAGTGGAATGAGTCCGGGATTGATTCAGGGATAGGATGAGAGAGAGAAACAGTGCAATGAGTCTGGGATTGATACAGGGCTATGGTGAGAGAGACAGTGACAGTGTAATGAGTCCGGGATTGAAACAGGGCTTGGATGAGATAGAGTGAGAGTGGAATGGGTCTGGGATTGATACAGGGCTATGATGAGAGAGGCACATTGTAATCTGTCTTGGATTAACACAGGGCTATGATGCGAGATAGACAGACAGAGGAATGTGTCTGGGATTATAACAGGTCTATGATGAGAGAGAGAGACAGTGGAATGAGTCTGGGATTGATACAGGTCTATGATGAGAGAGAGAAACCGTGCAATGAGTCTGGAATTGATACAGAGCTATGATGAGAGAGGCAGTGAAGGTGGAATGAGTCTGGGATTGAAACAGGTCTATGATGAGAAAGAGTGAGAGTGGAATGAGTCTGGGATTGATACAAGGCTATGATGAGAGAGGGACAGTGTAATCTGTCTTGGAATGACATAGGGCTATGTTGTGAGATAGACAGACAGTGGAATGAGTCTGGGATTGATACAGGTCTATGATGAGAGAGAGACACAGTGGAATGAGTCTGGGATTGATACAGGTCTATGATGAGAGACAGACACAGTGGAATGAGTCTGGGATTGATACAGGGCTATGATGAGAAAAAGAGAGAGACAGTGCAATGAGTCTAGGATTGATACTGGGCTATGATCAGAGAGAGAGAGAGAGAGAGACAGTGGAATGAGTCTGGGATTGATACTGGGCTAGGATGAGAGAGAGAAACAGTGCAATGAGTCTGGAATTGATACAGGGCTATGGTGATAGAGACAGTGACAGTGGAATGAGTCCGGGATTGATAGAAGTCTATGATGAGATAGAGACTGACAGTGGAATGAGTCTGGGATTCAAACAGGGCTAGGATGAGAGAGAGAAACAGTGCAATGAGTCTGGAATTGATACAGGGCTATGGTGAGAGAGACAGTGACCGTGGAATGAGTCTGGGATTGAAACAGGTCTATGATGAGATAGAGTGAGAGTGGAATGAGTCTGGGATTGATACAGGGCTATTATGAGAGAGGCACAGTGTAATATGTCTTGGATTGACACAGGGCTATGATGTGAGATAGACAGACAGAGGAATGTGTCTGGGATTATAACAGGTCTATGATGAGAGAGAGACAGGGGAATGAGTCTGGGATTGATACAGGGCTATGATGAGAGAGAGACACAGTGGAATGAGTTTGGGATGGATACAGGGCTATGATGAGAGAGAGAGAGACACAGTGCAATGAGTCTGGGATTGATACAGGGCTGTGATGAGAGAGAGACACAGTGGAATGAGTCTGGGAATGAAACAGGGCTATGATGAGAGAGAGACACAGTGGAATGAGTCTGGGATTGATACAGGGCAATGATGTGAAAAAGAGAGAGACAGTGGAATGAGTCTAGGATTGATACTGGGCTATGATGAGAGAGAGAGAGAGACAGTGGAATGAGTCTGGGATTGATACAGGGCTAGGATGAGAGAGAGAAACAGTGCAATGAGTCTGGAATTGATACAGGGCTATGATGAGAGAGAGAGACAGTGGAATGAGTCTGAGATTGATGCAGGGCTATGGTGAGAGAGACAGTGACAGTGGAATGAGTCCGGGATTGATAGAAGTCTATGATGAGATAGAGAGTGACAGTGGAATGAGTCTGAGATTGAAACAGGGCTAGGATGAAAGAGAGAAACAGTGCAATGAGTCTGGAATTGATACAGGGCAATGATGAGAGAGAGAGAGAGACAGTGCAATGAGTCTGGGATTGATACAGGGCTATGGTGAGAGAGACAGTGACAGTGGAATGAGTCCGGGATTGATAGAAGTCTATGATGAGATAGAGACTGACAGTGGAATGAGTCTGGGATTCAAACAGGGCTAGGATGAGAGAGAGAAACAGTGCAATGAGTCTGGAATTGATACAGGGCTATGGTGAGAGAGACAGTGACCGTGGAATGAGTCTGGGATTGAAACAGGTCTATGATGAGATAGAGTGAGAGTGGAATGAGTCTGGGATTGATACAGGGCTATTATGAGAGAGGCACAGTGTAATATGTCTTGGATTGACACAGGGCTATGATGTGAGATAGACAGACAGAGGAATGTGTCTGGGATTATAACAGGTCTATGATGAGAGAGAGACAGGGGAATGAGTCTGGGATTGATACAGGGCTATGATGAGAGAGAGACACAGTGGAATGAGTTTGGGATGGATACAGGGCTATGATGAGAGAGAGAGAGACACAGTGCAATGAGTCTGGGATTGATACAGGGCTGTGATGAGAGAGAGACACAGTGGAATGAGTCTGGGAATGAAACAGGGCTATGATGAGAGAGAGACACAGTGGAATGAGTCTGGGATTGATACAGGGCAATGATGTGAAAAAGAGAGAGACAGTGGAATGAGTCTAGGATTGATACTGGGCTATGATGAGAGAGAGAGAGAGACAGTGGAATGAGTCTGGGATTGATACAGGGCTAGGATGAGAGAGAGAAACAGTGCAATGAGTCTGGAATTGATACAGGGCTATGATGAGAGAGAGAGACAGTGGAATGAGTCTGAGATTGATGCAGGGCTATGGTGAGAGAGACAGTGACAGTGGAATGAGTCCGGGATTGATAGAAGTCTATGATGAGATAGAGAGTGACAGTGGAATGAGTCTGAGATTGAAACAGGGCTAGGATGAAAGAGAGAAACAGTGCAATGAGTCTGGAATTGATACAGGGCAATGATGAGAGAGAGAGAGAGACAGTGCAATGAGTCTGGGATTGATACAGGGCTATGGTGAGAGAGACAGTGACATTGGAATAAGTCCGGGATTGATTGAAATCTATGATGAGATAGACAGCGACATTGGAGTGAGTCTGGGATTGATACAGGGCTATGATGAGAGAGAGAGTGACAGTGGAATGAGATTGGGGTTGATACAAGGCTATGATGAGAGAGAGAGAGACAGTGGAATGAGTCTGGGATTGATACAGGTCGATGATGAGAGAGAGAGATAGTGGAATGAATCTGGGATTGATACAGGTCCATGATGAGCGAGACACACAGTGTAATGAGTCTGGGATTCATACAGGGCTATGATGAGAGAGAGAGAGAGACAGTGCAATGAGTCTGGGATTAATACAGGGCTATGGTGAGAGAGAGAGTAACAGTGGAATCTGTCTGGGATTTGCACAGGGCTATGATGAGAGAGAGAGAGAGACAGATCAATGAGTCTGGGGTTGATACGGGGCTCTGATGAGAGTGTAATGAGTTTGGGATTGATACAGGGCTATGATGAGAGAGAGAGAGAAGGTGGAATGAGTCTGGGATTGATACAGGGCTTTGATGAGAGAGAGAGAGTGACAGTGGAATGAGTCCGGGATTGATACAGGGTTATGATGAGAGAGAGTAACAGTGGAATGAGTCTGGGATTGATACAGGGCTATGATGAGAGAGAGAGTGACAGTGGAATGAGTCTGGGATTGATACAGGGCTATGATGAGAGAGAGAGTGACAGTGGAATGAGTCCGGGATTGATACAGGGTTATGATGAGATAGAGAGTAACAGTGGAATGAGTCTGGAATTGATACAGGGCTATGATGAGAGAGAGAGACAGTGGAATGTGTCTGGGATTTATACAGGGCTATGGTGAGATAGACAGTGACAGTGGAATGAGTCTGGGTTTGAAACAGGGCTAGGATGAGAGAGAGAAACAGTGGAATGAGTCTGGGATTGATACAGGGCAATGATGAGAGAGAGACAGTGGAATGAGTCTGGGATTGATACAGGGCTTTGATGAGAGAGAGAGAGTGACAGTGGAATGAGTCTGGGTTTGAAACAGGGCTAGGATGAGAAAAAGAGAGAGACAGTGGAATGAGTCTAGGATTGATAGTGGGCTATGCTGAGAGAGAGAAACAGTGCAATAAGTCTGGAAATGATACAGGGCTATGATGAGAGAGAGAGACAGTGGAATGAGTCTGGAATTGATATAGGGCTATGATGAGAGAGAGAAACAATGAAATAAGTCTGTAATTGATACAGGGCTATGATGAGAGATAGAGACAGTGGAATGAGTCCGGGATTGATTCAGGGATAGGATGAGAGAGAGAAACAGTGCAATGAGTCTGGGATTGATACAGGGCTATGGTGAGAGAGACAGTGACAGTGGAATGAGTCCGGGATTGAAACAGGGCTAGGATGAGATAGAGTGAGAGTGGAATGAGTCTGGGATTGATACAAGGCTATGATGAGAGAGGGACAGTGTAATCTGTCTTGGAATGACATAGGGCTATGTTGTGAGATAGACAGACAGTGGAATGAGTCTGGGATTGATACAGGTCTATGATGAGAGAGAGACACAGTGGAATGAGTCTGGGATTGATACAGGTCTATGATGAGAGACAGACACAGTGGAATGAGTTTGGGATTGATACAGGGCTATGATGAGAAAAAGAGAGAGACAGTGCAATGAGTCTAGGATTGATACTGGGCTATGATGAGAGAGAGAGAGAGAGAGAGAGAGACAGTGGAATGTGTCTGGGATTGATACTGGGCTAGGATGAGAGAGAGAAACAGTGCAATGAGTCTGGAATTGATACAGGGCTATGGTGATAGAGACAGTGACAGTGGAATGAGTCCGGGATTGATAGAAGTCTATGATGAGATAGAGACTGACAGTGGAATGAGTCTGGGATTCAAACAGGGCTAGGATGAGTGAGAGAAACAGTGCAATGAGTCTGGAATTGATACAGGGCTATGATGAGAGAGAGAGAGAGACAGTGTAATGAGTCTGGGATTGATACAGGGCTATGGTGAGAGAGAGAGTAACAGTGGAATCTGTCTGGGATTTGCACAGGGCTATGATGAGAGAGAGAGAGAGACAGATCAATGAGTCTGGGGTTGAT
Source organism: Cetorhinus maximus (assembly GCF_964194155.1). Taxonomy (NCBI): domain Eukaryota; kingdom Metazoa; phylum Chordata; class Chondrichthyes; order Lamniformes; family Cetorhinidae; genus Cetorhinus; species Cetorhinus maximus. The sequence goes on along the minus strand of NW_027596290.1, from coordinate 158,677 downwards.
ACGGGGCTCTGATGAGAGTGTAATGAGTTTGGGATTGATACAGGGCTATGATGAGAGAGAGAGAGAAGGTGGAATGAGTCTGGGATTGATACAGGGCTTTGATGAGAGAGAGAGAGTGACAGTGGAATGAGTCCGGGATTGATACAGGGTTATGATGAGAGAGAGTAACAGTGGAATGAGTCTGGAATTGATACAGGGCTATGATGAGAGAGAGAGTGACAGTGGAATGAGTCTGGGATTGATTCAGGTCTGTAATGAGTTAGAGTGACAGTGGAATGAGTCTGGGATTGATACAGGGCTATGATGAGAGAGAGAGACTGACAGTGGAATGAGTCTGGGATTCAAACAGGGCTAGGATGAGAGAGAGAGACAGTGGAATGAGTCTGGAATTGATACAGGGCTATGGTGAGAGAGACAGTGACCGTGGAATGAGTCTGGGATTGAAACAGGTCTATGATGAGATAGAGTGAGAGTGGAATGAGTCTGGGATTGATACAGGGCTATTATGAGAGAGGCACAGTGTAATATGTCTTGGATTGACACAGGGCTATGATGTGAGATAGACAGACAGAGGAATGTGTCTGGGATTATAACAGGTCTATGATGAGAGAGAGACAGGGGAATGAGTCTGGGATTGATACAGGGCTATGATGAGAGAGAGACACAGTGGAATGAGTTTGGGATGGATACAGGGCTATGATGAGAGAGAGAGAGACACAGTGCAATGAGTCTGGGATTGATACAGGGCTGTGATGAGAGAGAGACACAGTGGAATGAGTCTGGGATTGAAACAGGGCTATGATGAGAGAGAGACACAGTGGAATGAGTCTGGGATTGATACAGGGCAATGATGTGAAAAAGAGAGAGACAGTGGAATGAGTCTAGGATTGATACTGGGCTATGATGAGAGAGAGAGAGAGAGAGAGTGGAATGAGTCTGGGATTGATACAGGGCTCGGATGAGAGAGAGAAACAGTGCAATGAGTCTGGAATTGATACAGGGCTATGATGAGAGAGAGAGACAGTGGAATGAGTCTGAGATTGATGCAGGGCTATGGTGAGAGAGACAGTGACAGTGGAATGAGTCCGGGATTTATAGAAGTCTATGATGAGATAGAGAGTGACAGTGGAATGAGTCTGAGATTGAAACAGGGCTAGGATGAAAGAGAGAAACAGTGCAATGAGTCTGGAATTGATACAGGGCTATGATGAGAGAGAGAGAGAGACAGTGCAATGAGTCTGGGATTGATACAGGGCTATGGTGAGAGAGAGAGTAACAGTGGAATCTGTCTGGGATTTGCACAGGGCTATGATGAGAGAGAGAGAGAGACAGATCAATGAGTCTGGTGTTGATACGGGGCTCTGATGAGAGTGTAATGAGTTTGGGATTGATACAGGGGTATGATGAGAGAGAGAGAGAAGGTGGAATGAGTCTGGGATTGATACAGGGCTTTGTTGAGAGAGAGAGAGTGACAGTGGAATGAGTCCGGGATTATTACAGGGTTATAATGAGAGAGAGTAAAAGTGGAATGAGTCTGGGATTGATACAGGGCTATGATGAGAGAGAGAGAGTGACAGTGGAATGAGTCCGGGATTGATAGAAGTCTATGATGAGATAGAGAGTGACAGTGGAATGAGTCTGGGATTGATACAGGGCTATGATGAGAGAGAGAGTGACACACAGTGGAATGAGTCTGCGATTGATTCAGGTCTGTAATGAGTTAGAGTGACAGTGGAATGAGTCTGGGATTGATACAGGGCTATGATGAGAGAGAGAGACACACAGTGGAATGAGTCTGGGATTGATACAGGGCTATGAAGAAAGAGACAGAAAATGGAATGAGCCTGGGATTGATAATGGATTTGTTGAGAAAGAGTGACAGTGGAATGACTCCGGGATTGATCCAGATCTAGGATGAGATAGAGAGTGACAGTGGAATGAGTCTGGGATTGATACAGTTGTATGATGCGAGAACACAGTGGAATGAGTCTGGGATTGATACAGGGCTATGATGAGAGACAGAAACAGTGGTATGAGTCTCGGATTGATACAGGGCTATGATGAGAGGGCGAGAGAGGGAGAGAGAGAGAGACAGTGGAATGAGTTTGTTATTGATACAGGACTATGATGAGATATAGAGTGACAGTGGAATGAGTCTGGGATTGATACAGGACTATGATGAGAGAGAGAGACACACAGTGGAATGAGTCTGGCATTGATACAGATCTGTGATCAGAGAGAGACACAGTGGAATGAGTCTGGGATTGATACAGGGCTATGACGAGAGAGAGAGAAAATGGAATGAGCCTGGGATTGATACAGTGGTTTGCTGAGAGAGAGTGACAGTGGAATGACTCCGGGATTGATCCAGGTCTAGGATGAGATAGAGAGTGACAATGGAATGAGTCTGGGATTGATGCAGGGCTATGATGTGAGAGAGACACAGTGGAATGAGTCTGGGATTGATACAAGGCTATGATGAGAGAGAGACATAGTGGAATGAGTTTGGGATTGATACAGGGCTATGATGAGAGGGAGAGACACAGTGAAATGAGTCTGGCATTGATACAGGTCTATGATGAAAGAGAGAGACACAGAGGAATGAGTAAGGTATTGATACAGGGCTATGATGTGAGAGGGAGTGACAGTGGAATGAATCCGGGATTGATACAGGTCTATAATGAGATAGAGAGTGACAGTGGAATGAGTCTGGGATTGATACAGCACTATGATGAGAGAGACACAGTGGAATGAGTTTGGGATTGATACAGGGCTATGATGAGAGAGACACAGTGTAATGAGTATGGGATTGACACAGTGCTATGATGCGAGAGAGACAGTGGAATGAGTCTGGGATTGATACAGGGCTATGATGAGAGAGAGGGAGACAGTGGAATGAGTCTGGGATTGATACAGGTCTATGATGAGAGAGAGAGATAGTGGAATGATTCTGGGATTGATTCAGGTCTATGATGAGCGAGAGACACAGTGGAATGAGTCTGGGATTCATACAGGTCGATGATGAGAGAGAGACACAGTGGAATGAGTTTGCGATTGACACAAGGCTCTGATGAGAGAGAGAGTGACAGTACAATGAATCTGGGATTGATACATGGTATGATGTGAGAGAGAGACAGTGGAATGATTCTGGGATTGATACAGGGCTATGATGTGAGAGAGAGATAGTGGAATGAGTCTAGGATTGATACAGGTCTATGATGAGAGAGAGAGACACAGTGGAATGAGTCGGGGATTGATACGGGGTTATGATGAGAGAGAGACACAGTGGAATGAGTTTAGGATTGATACAGATCTATGATGAGAGAGAGAGAGAGAGAGAGACAGAGGAATGAGTCTGGGATTGATAGAGGGCTATGATGAGAGAGAGAGAAGGTGGAATGAGACTGGGATTGATACAGGCGTTTGTTGAGAGAGAGTGACAGTGGAATGAGTGTGGGATTGATACAGGGCTATGATGAGGGACAGTGACAGTGGCATGACTCCGGGATTGATGCAGGTCTATGATGAGAGAGGGAGACAGTGGATTGAGTCTGGGATTGAAACAGGAGAATGATGAGAGAGACAGAGTGGAATGAGTTTGGGATTGATACAGGGCTATGATGAGAGAGAGAGAGAGACAGTGGAATGAGTTTGGGATTGGTACAGGGCTATGATGAGAGAGAGAGAGACACAGTGGAATGAGTCTGGCATTGATACAGATCTATGATGATTGAGAGAAAGAGAGAGAGAGAGACAGTGGAATTAGTCTGGGATTGTTACGGGGCTATGATGAGAGAAAGACACAGTGGAATGAGTCTGGGATTGATACAGGGCTATGATGAGAGACAGAGACAGACAGTGGAATTAGTCTGGGATTGATACAGGTCTATGATGAGAGAGAGAGAGAAAGACAGTGGAACGAGTCAGGGATTGATACAGATCGTTAATGACAGAGGGAGACAGTGGAATGAGTTTAGGATTATTACAGGGCTATAATGAGAGAGAAAGAGAAACACTGGAATGAGTCTGGGATTGATACAGGGCTATGATGAGAGAGAGACACATTGGAATGAGTCTGGGATTGATACAAGGCTATGATGGGAGAGAGAGAGAAAGAAAGTGGAATGAGTCTTGGATTGATACAGGTCTATGATGAGATAAAGAGTGACAGTGGAATGAGTCTGGCATTGATTCAGGTCTATAATGAGTTAGAGTGACAGTGGAATGAATCTGGGATTGATACAAGGCTATGATGAGAGAGAGAAACAGTGGAATGAGTCTGGTATTGATACAGGGCAATGATGAGAGAGAGAGTTACAGTGGAATGAGTCCGGAATTGATAGAAGTCTATGATGAGATAGAGAGTGACAGTGGAATCAGTCTGGGATTGATACAGGTCTATGATGAGTTAGAGTGACATTGGAATGAGTCTGGGATTGATACAGGGCTAGGATGAGAGAGAGAGAAATTTGAATGAGCCTCGGATTGATACAGGGGTTTGTTGACAAAGAGTGACAGTGGAATGACTCTGGGATTGATCCAGGTCTAGGATGAGATAGAGAGTGACAGTGGAATGAGTCTGGGATTGATACAGGAGTATGATGAGAGAACACAGTGGAATGAGTCTGGGATTGATACAGGGCTCTGATGAAAGAGACACAGTGTAATGAGTCTGGGATTGACACAGGGCTATGATGGGAGAGAGGGAGACAGTGGAATGAGTCTGGGATTGATACAGGTCTATGATGAGAGAGAGAGATAGTGGAATGAGTCTGGAATTGATAGAGGGTTAAGATGAGTGAGAGACACAGTGGAATGAGTCAGGGATTGATACGGGGCTATGATGAGAGAGAGAGAGAGACAGTGGAATGAGTCTGGGATTGATTCAGGGCTATGATGAGAGAGAGAGAAAATTGAATGAACCTGGGATTGTTACAGGGCTATGATGAGAGAGAGAGAGACAGTGGAATGAGTCTGGGATTGATACAGGGCTATAATGAGATAGAGTGACAATGGAATGAGTCTGGGATTGATGCAGGGCTATGATGTGAGAGAGACCAAGTGGAATGAGTCTGAGATTGATACAGGTCTATGATGAGAGAGAGAGACACAGAGGAATGAGTCAGGGATTGATACGGGGCTATGATGAGAGAGAGAGAGAGACAGTGGAATGAGTCTGGGATTAATACAGGGCTATGATGAGAGAGAGAGTGAAACAGTGGAATGAGTCTGGGAATGATACGGGGCTATGATGAGAGAGAGAGTGACAGTGGAATGAGTCTGGGATTGATACAGGGCTATGATGAGATAGAGCGTGACAGTGGAATGAGTCTGGGATTGATACAGGTCTATAATGAGATAGAGTGACAATGGAATGAGTCTGGGATTGATACAGGGCTATGATGAGACAGGGACACAGTGGAATGAATCTGGGATTGATGCAGAGCTATGATGTGAGAGAGACACAGTGGAATGAGTCTGAGATTGATACAGGTCTATGATGAGATAGAGTGACAATGGAATGAGTCTGGGATTGATACAGGGCTATGATGAGAGAGAGAGAGAAACAGTGGAATGAGTCTGGGAATGATACGGGGCTATGATGAGAGAGAGACACAGTGGAATGAGTTTGTGATTGATACAGGGCTATGATGAGAGAGCGACACAGTGGAATGAGTTTGGGATTGATACAGGGCTCTGATGAGATAGAGACAGAGAGGAATGAGTTAGGGATTGATACAGAGCTATGATCAGAGAGAGAGACACAGAGGGATGAGTAAGGGTTTGATACAGGGCTATGATGAGAGAGGGAGTGACAGTGGAATGAGTCCGGGATTGATACAGGTCTATGATGAGATAGAGAATGACAGTGGAATGAGTCTGGGATTGATACAGCACTATGATGAGAGAGACACTGTGGAATGAGTTTGGGATTGATACAGGGCTCTGATGAGATAGACACACAGAGGAATGAGTTTGGGATTGATACAGGGCTATGATGAGAGACAGAGAGACAGTGGAATGATTTTGGGATTGATAGAGGTCTACGATGAGAGACGGAGAGAGAGACAGTGGAATGAGTTTGGGATTGATACAGGGCTCTGATGAGAGAGAGACAGAGGAATAAGTCTGGGAATGATACAGGGCTATGATGAGAGACACAGTGGAATGAGTCTGGGATTGATACAGGTCTATGATGAGAGAGTGAGAGTGAGACAGTGTAATGAGTTTGCGATTAATCCAGGTCTATGATGAGAGAGAGACAGTGGAATGAGTCTGGGATTGATACAGTGCTGTGGAGAAATGTATTGTGGCGCAGGAGAATGTTGAACTCCGTCACTGTCTCAGCTGGAAACACAAACCCTAAGGAAAGGGCTGGGGGCTAATCAATGAAGCTTTACAGTTGAAGAAAGTCTCTTTAATCACACTCTCCGTCATCTGGGATTGGGGGTGATATGTTAACTTTGTTTGAGGAATTCTATTGGACAATAAACAGAGATAGGAATAAACTGAACATTTTCGGTTAGCAATCTTTGCGGGGGCGACGCAACATTCTAACAATCCCAGAATCCCAGGATAGTAACAGTTCAGAAGGAGGCCATTCGGCTCATCGTGTCTGCACCGGCTCTCTGAGCATTATAACTTAGTGCCCATCTCCTGCCTGTTCCCTGTACCCCAGCACACTGTTTCTATTTAAATAACCATTCCATGTCCTCCTGAATGCCTCAATCAAACCTGCCTCCACCACACTTCCAGGCAGTGCATTCCAAACCCTAACTGCTCGCTGTGTGAAAAAAACATTTTCTCACCTCACATTTACTTTGTTTGCAAAACACTTTGAAACTGTGCCCTCTGGTTCTTGACCTGTTGACGATTTTGAACAGTTTCTCCGTAGAGACTCTGTCCAGAAACCTCATGATCTCCTCACTCCCAACTGCTCCAGTCTTTCCTCATTACTGAAGCGCCTCATCCCTGGAACCATTCTGGTAAACCTCTTCTGCACTCTCTCCAATGCGTTCACACCCTTCCCATAGTGTGGCGCCCAGAAATGTGCACAGTACTCCAGCTGAGATCGAACCATTGTCTTATCTAAGTTCATCATAACCTCCCTGCTCTTGTGCTCTATGTCCCTGTTAATGAAGTTTAGAATACTGCATGCTTTAGAAACAGCTCTCTCTACCTGTACTGTCACCTATAATAACTTATGTACATATACACCCAGGACTCCCTGCTCCTGCACACCCTTTAGAATACTATCCTTACAAGATAGTTTAATATTTTTGGGATAAAATATCGGGGGAAGGATCTGAAGGGCTTTGGAGATGGTGTGAGATTGGACTGGCTGGACCGGCATCAGGGAGGAGGTACTTCAGTTAACCTGGAGAGACTGAAGCCTCTATTAAATCTCGTCCTGAGAGCAGAGAAGATTAAGAGGAGAATTAGTGGAGGCTTTCAAAATCATTAAAAGTTTCACCGTCTCCCCACTGGCAGGAGTTTTTCTGACCAAAGGACATAGACTGAAGATGAAGGCAAAAGATCCACAGAGAAGGAGAAGTGATGCCCCACAGCGAGGTGTTGTGAACTTGAAGCTGCTGTCTGAATGGTGTGGACAAATAGGAATTGAAGAATTATTGAAGGCAAACAATTCCACCATTCTGTTTCCCAAGTCTTCCCTTGGAAGTGCTCGATGCGTAAAGTACTGACTTCCTCATACCTATTCCTACGACAATCTGATAGTGATCTCCCTGCACCAGATGGAATGCAGTTTGTCAGCTTCTACGGGAAGGGACGGCACCAGGGCAAAAAACTATTTTAGAAAAACATGCCTGCGTAAACACATTGCCGGCCAAAGGTTTTATTTAGCAGTTTTGGATACCACACCGATGAGATTTCGGTCTGTTTCGAGTGCACCTCAATTGCGTCCTCTCATCTCTGAATCTGAAGTTCGTCGGCTCAGGAAACTACTCGAGAGGTTTCAGCCCTATGAAACTGCGCTTACCACTTTGGCACCAGTTATGCATTGATCCCTCAGTGCTGGTCCTCTGGCACTGCAGCACTCCCTCAGTACTGACCCTCCGACAGTGCAGCGTTCCCTCAGTCCTGACCCTCCCACAGTGCAGCACTCCCACAGTGCTGACCGTCCGACACTGCAGCACTCCCTCAGTACTGACCTTCTGATCGTGCAGCAGTCATTCATTACTGACCCTCTGATAGTGCAGTGCTACCTCAGCACTGCCTTTCTGACAGTGGAGCACTCCCCCAATACCGTCACTGCAACAGTGCAGAGCTCACTCAGTACTGTCACTCTGACAGTACAGCACACCGGCAGTGCCAACATTCCAACAGTACACCATATTATTGTACTGTTGCAGTATAGTGATTTGTTTTCAGGGGCTCGTATTCTAGAGAACAGGAACTTGCGTTCAAATCCTATCTGGCACTCTGCAAATATAAATTGAAGGAATTAAGACATTCGGCAATAAAGGTGGGTATCTGAAATGACAGATTTGACAATATTGCAATCTCATGTAAACCCATCTGGATCACTAATACCCTTTACAGCAGCAAATCTGGTGGCCTGACCCAGTCTGGCCAATCTGTCACTCCAAAGCAACAGCAATGTGCTTGACTCATGACTACCCCCTGAACTGCCCTCATAACATACTTAGTTATATTGAACAGTGACAGAAAAGCTCCAATCAGAATAAGGATGGTGAACATCCAAGCATCGACCAAGGCACCAGAAAAGAAAATGGAGCACACACTGGGTATTATGGCACGACCATGGTGCTCAGTGGGATAGATTGAGAACAGATCTTGCAGCTCAAAATCAGGCATCAAAACACTGGGTAGTGGGACTAACTTGGGATTAATACAGGAGTGTAAGGAGGTAATGGGCGCAGCCTATGATTCATTTAGGGGTATGGCGTGAGAGGGGGACAGAGGGATTCATTTGGGTTTGATAGAGGGCAGTAAGAAATGAGCAGAATGTTAGGATTAGTTTGGGATTGATACAGGGCTACGATGAGAGAGAGAGACAGACAGTGGAATGAGTCTGAGATTGATAGAGGTCGTTGATGACAGAGAGAGACAGTGGAATGGGTTTGGGATTAATACAGGGCTATGATGAGAGAGAGAGAGGCAGAGAGTGGAATGAGTCTGGGATTGATGCAGGGCTATGATGAGAGAGAGGGAGACAGTGGAATGAGACTGGGATTGATACAGGTCTATGATGAGAGAGAGAGATAGTGGAATGAATCTGGGATTGCTACAGGTCTATGATGAGCGAGAGACACAGTGGAATGAGTCTGGGATTCATACAGGGCTATGATGAGAGAGAGAGAGAGACAGTGGAACAGGTCTGGGATTGACACAAGGCTATGATGAGAGAGAGACACAGTGGAATGAGTCTGGGATTGATAGAGGGCTATGATGAGAGAGAGAGAGAGAGAGACAGTGGAATGAGTCTGGGATTGATACAGGGCTATGATGAGAGAGAGAGAAAGTGTAATGAGTCTCGGATTGATACAGGTCTATGATGAGAGAGAGACAGGCAGTGGAATGAGTCTGGGATTGATACAGGCCTATGATGAGAGAGAGACAGAGACAGTGGAATGAGTCTGGCATTGATACAGATCTATGATGAGAGAGTGAGAGAGAGAGACAGTGGAATTAGTCTGGGATTGTTACGGGGCTATGATGAGAGACAGAGACAGACAGTGGAATGAGTCTGGGATTGATACAGGGCTATGATGAGAGACAGAGACAGACAGTGGAATCAGTCTGGGATTGACACAGGGCTATGATGAGAGAGAGAGAGAAAGACAGTGGAACGAGTCTGGGATTGATACAGATCGTTAATGACAGAGGGAGACAGTGGAATGAGTTTAGGATTATTACAGGGCTATGATGAGAGAGAGCGAGAAACACTGGAATGAGTCTGGGATTGATACAGGGCTATGATGAGAGAGAGAGAGAAAGAAAGTGGAATGAGTCTGGGATTGATACAGGGCTATGATGAGAGAGAGAGAGAAAGAAAGTGGAATGAGTCTTGGATTGATACAGGGCTATGATGAGAGAGAGAAACAGTGGACTGAGTCTGGGATTGATACAGGGCTATGATGACAGAGACACAGTGGAATGAGTTTGGGATTGATACAGGGCTATGATGAGAGAGAGAGACACACAGTGGAATGAGTCTGGTATTGATACAGATCTATGATCAGAGAGTGACACAGTGGAATGAGTCTGGGATTGATACAGGGCTATGATGAGAGAGAGAGAAATTTGAATGAGCCTGGGATTGATACAGTGGTTTGTTGAGAAAGAGTGACAGTGGAATGACTCTGGGATTGATCCAGGTCTACGATGAGATAGAGAGTGACAGTGGAATGAGTCTGGGATTGATACAGGAGTATGATGAGAGAACACAGTGGAATGAGTCTGGGATTGATACAGGGCTCTGATGAAAGAGACACAGTGTAATGAGTCTGGGATTGACACAGGGCTATGATGGGAGAGAGGGAGACAGTGGAATGAGTCTGGGATTGATACAGGTCTATGATGAGAGAGAGAGATAGTGGAATGAGTCTGGAATTGATACAGGTCTAAGATGAGCGAGAGACACAGTGGAATGAGTCAGGAATTGATACAGGGCTGTGATGAGAGAGAGAGAGAGAGAGAAAGAGTGAGAGTGGAATGAGTATGGGATTGATACAGGGCTATGATGAGAGAGAGAGACAGAGTGGAATGAGTCTGGGATTGATACAGGGCTATGATGAGAGAGAGAGAGAGAGAGACAGTGGAATGAGTCTGGGATTGATACAGGGCTATGATGAGAGAGAGAGAAAGTGTAATGAGTCTCGGATTGATACAGGTCTATGATGAGAGAGAGACAGACAGTGGAATGAGTCTGGAATTGATACAGGGCTATGATGAGAGAGAGACAGAGACAGGGGAATGAGTTTGGGATTGGTACAGGGCTATGATGAGAGAGAGAGAGACACAGTGTAATGAGTCTGGCATTGATACAGATCTATGATGAGAGAGTGAGAGAGAGCGACAGTGGAATTAGTTTGGGATTGTTACGGGGCTATGATGAGAGACAGAGACAGACAGTGGAATGAGTCTGGGATTGATACAGGGCTATGATGAGAGACAGAGACAGACAGTGGAATGAGTCTGGGATTGATACAGGGCTATGATGAGAGAGAGAGAGAAAGACAGTGGAACGAGTCTGGGATTGATACAGATCGTTAATGACAGAGGGAGACAGTGGAATGAGTTTAGGATTATTACAGGGCTATGATGAGAGAGAGCGAGAAACACTGGAATGAGTCTGGGATTGATACAGGGCTATGATGAGAGAGAGAGAGAAAGAAAGTGGAATGAGTCTTGGATTGATACAGGGCTATGATGAGAGAGAGAAACAGTGGAATGAGTCTGGGATTGATACAGGGCTATGATGAGAGAGAGAGTGACAGTGGAATGAGTCCGGGATTGATAGAAGTCTATGATGAGATAGAGAGTGACAGTGGAATGAGTCTGGGATTGATACAGGGCTATGATGAGAGAGACACAGTGGAATGAGTTTGGGATTGATACAGGGCTATGATGAGAGAGAGAGACACACAGTGGAATGAGTCTGGTATTGATACAGATCTATGATCAGAGAGTGACACAGTGGAATGAGTCTGGGATTGATACAGGGCTATGATGAGAGAGAGAGAAATTTGAATGAGCCTGGGATTGATACAGGGGTTTGTTGAGAAAGAGTGACAGTGGAATGACTCTGGGATTGATCCAGGTCTACGATGAGATAGAGAGTGTCAGTGGAATGAGTCTGGGATTGATACAGGGCTATGATGAGAGAGAGCGAGAAACACTGGAATGAGTCTGGGATTGATACAGGGCTATGATGAGAGAGAGAGAGAAAGAAAGTGGAATGAGTCTTGGATTGATACAGGGCTATGATGAGAGAGAGAAACAGTGGAATGAGTCTGGGATTGATACAGGGCTATGATGAGAGAGAGAGTGACAGTGGAATGAGTCCGGGATTGATAGAAGTCTATGATGAGATAGAGAGTGACAGTGGAATGAGTCTGGGATTGATACAGGGCTATGATGAGAGAGACACAGTGGAATGAGTTTGGGATTGATACAGGGCTATGATGAGAGAGAGAGACACACAGTGGAATGAGTCTGGTATTGATACAGATCTATGATCAGAGAGTGACACAGTGGAATGAGTCTGGGATTGATACAGGGCTATGATGAGAGAGAGAGAAATTTGAATGAGCCTGGGATTGATACAGGGGTTTGTTGAGAAAGAGTGACAGTGGAATGACTCTGGGATTGATCCAGGTCTACGATGAGATAGAGAGTGTCAGTGGAATGAGTCTGGGATTGATACAGGGCTATGATGAGAGAGAGAGAAATTTGAATGAGCCTGGGATTGATACAGTGGTTTGTTGAGAAAGAGTGACAGTGGAATGACTCTGGGATTGATCCAGGTCTACGATGAGATAGAGAGTGACAGTGGAATGAGTCTGGGATTGATACAGGAGTATGATGAGAGAACGCAGTGGAATGAGTCTGGGATTGATACAGGGCTCTGATGAAAGAGACACAGTGTAATGAGTCTGGGATTGACACAGGGCTATGATGGGAGAGAGGGAGACAGTGGAATGAGTCTGGGATTGATACAGGTCTATGATGAGAGAGAGAGATAGTGGAATGAGTCTGGAATTGATACAGGTCTAAGATGAGCGAGAGACACAGTGGAATGAGTCAGGAATTGATACAGGGCTGTGATGAGAGAGAGAGAGAGAGAGAGAAAGAGTGAGAGTGGAATGAGTATGGGATTGATACAGGGCTATGATGAGAGAGAGAGACAGAGTGGAATGAGTCTGGGATTGATACAGGGCTATGATGAGAGAGAGAGAGAGAGAGACAGTGGAATGAGTCTGGGATTGATACAGGGCTATGATGAGAGAGAGAGAAAGTGTAATGAGTCTCGGATTGATACAGGTCTATGATGAGAGAGAGACAGACAGTGGAATGAGTCTGGGATTGATACAGGGCTATGATGAGAGAGAGACAGAGACAGGGGAATGAGTTTGGGATTGGTACAGGGCTATGATGAGAGAGAGAGAGACACAGTGTAATGAGTCTGGCATTGATACAGATCTATGATGAGAGAGTGAGAGAGAGAGACAGTGGAATTAGTCTGGGATTGTTACGGGGCTATGATGAGAGACAGAGACAGACAGTGGAATGAGTCTGGGATTGATACAGGGCTATGATGAGAGACAGAGACAGACAGTGGAATGAGTCTGGGATTGATACAGGGCTATGATGAGAGAGAGAGAGAAAGACAGTGGAACGAGTCTGGGATTGATACAGATCGTTAATGACAGAGGGAGACAGTGGAATGAGTTTAGGATTATTACAGGGCTATGATGAGAGAGAGCGAGAAACACTGGAATGAGTCTGGGATTGATACAGGGCTATGATGAGAGAGAGAGAGAAAGAAAGTGGAATGAGTCTTGGATTGATACAGGGCTATGATGAGAGAGAGAAACAGTGGAATGAGTCTGGGATTGATACAGGGCTATGATGAGAGAGAGAGTGACAGTGGAATGAGTCCGGGATTGATAGAAGTCTATGATGAGATAGAGAGTGACAGTGGAATGAGTCTGGGATTGATACAGGGCTATGATGAGAGAGACACAGTGGAATGAGTTTGGGATTGATACAGGGCTATGATGAGAGAGAGAGACACACAGTGGAATGAGTCTGGTATTGATACAGATCTATGATCAGAGAGTGACACAGTGGAATGAGTCTGGGATTGATACAGGGCTATGATGAGAGAGAGAGAAATTTGAATGAGCCTGGGATTGATACAGGGGTTTGTTGAGAAAGAGTGACAGTGGAATGACTCTGGGATTGATCCAGGTCTACGATGAGATAGAGAGTGTCAGTGGAATGAGTCTGGGATTGATACAGGAGTATGATGAGAGAACACAGTGGAATGAGTCTGGGATTGATACAGGGCTCTGATGAAAGAGACACAGTGTAATGAGTCTGGGATTGACACAGGGCTATGATGGGAGAGAGGGAGACAGTGGAATGAGTCTGGGATTGATACAGGTCTATGACGAGCGAGAGACACAGTGGAATGAGTCTGGGATTGATACAGGAGTATGATGAGAGAGACAGAGTGGAATGAGTTTGGGATTGAGACAGGGCTATGATGAGAGAGAGAGAGACACAGTGGAATGAGTCTGGCATTGATACAGATCTATGATGAGAGAGGGAGAGAGAGAGAGACAAAATTGAATGAGCCTGGGATTGATACAGGGGTTTGTTGATAAAGAGTGACAGTGGAATGACTCCTGGATTGATCCAAGTCTAGGATGAGATAGAGAGTGACAGTGGAATGAGTCTGGGATTGATACAGGGCTCTGATGAAAGAGACACAGTGTAATGAGTCTGGGATTGACACAGGGCTATGATGGGAGAGAGAGACAGCGGAATGAGTCAGGGATTGATACAAGGCTATGATGAGAGAGAGACACAGTGAAATGAGTCTGGGATTGATAGAGGGCTACGATGAGAGGGTGAGAGAGATAGACAGTGGAATGAGTCTGGGATTGATACAGGGCTATGATGAGAAAGAGAGAAAGTGGAATGAGTCTCGGATTGATAAAGGTCTATGATGAGAGAGAGACACAGTGGAATGAGTCAGGGATTGATACAGGGCTATGATGAGAGATAGAGAAAGTGGAATGAATCTGGGATTGATACAGGGCTTTGATGAGAGAGACACACAGTGGAATGAGTCTGGGATTGATACAGGGCTATGATGAGAGAGAGAGAGAAACAGTGGAATGAGTCTGGGATTGATACGGGGCTATGATGAGAGAGAGACACAGTGGAATGAGTTTGGGATTGATACAGGGCTATGATGAGAGAGAGAGACACAGAGGAATGAGTAAGGGATTGATACTGGGCTATGATGAGAGAGGGAGTGACAGTGGAATGAGTCCGGGATTGATACAGGTCTATGATGAGATAGAGAGTGACAGTGGAACGAGTCTGGGATTGATACAGGGCTCTGATGAGATAGAGACAGAGAGGAATGAGTTAGGGATTGATACAGGGCTATGATGAGAGAGAGAGACACAGAGGGATGAGTAAGGGTTTGATACAGGGCTATGATGAGAGAGGGAGTGACAGTGGAATGAGTCCGGGATTGATACAGGTCTATGATGAGATAGAGAATGACAGTGGAATGAGTCTGGGATTGATACAGCACTATGATGAGAGAGACACAGTGGAATGAGTTTGGGATTGATACAGGGCTCTGATGAGATAGACACACAGAGGAATGAGTTTGGGATTGATACAGGGCTATGATGAGAGACAGAGAGACAGTGGAATGATTTTGGGATTGATAGAGGTCTACGATGAGAGACGGAGAGAGAGACAGTGGAATGAGTTTGGGATTGATACAGGGCTCTGATGAGAGAGAGACAGAGGAATGAGTCTGGGAATGATACAGGGCAATGATGAGAGACACAGTGGAATTAGTCTGGGATTGATACAGGTCTATGATGAGAGAGTGAGAGTGAGACAGTGTAATGAGTTTGCGATTAATCCAGGTCTATGATGAGAGAGAGACAGTGGAATGAGTCTGGGATTGATACAGTGCAGTGGAGAAATGTATTGTGGCGCAGGAGAATGATGAACTCCGTCACTGTCTCAGCTGGAAACACAAACCCTAAGGAAAGGGCTGGGTGCTTATCAATGAAGCTTTACAGTTGAAGAAAGTCTCTTTAATCACACTCTCCGTCATCTGGGATTGGGGGTGATATGTTAACTTTGTTTGAGGAATTCTATTGGACAATAAACAGAGATAGGAATAAACTGAACATTTTCGGTTAGCAATCTTTGCGGGGGCGACGCAACATTCTAACAATCCCAGAATCCCAGGATAGTAACAGTTCAGAAGGAGGCCATTCGGCTCATCGTGTCTGCACCGGCTCTCTGAGCATTATAACTTAGTGCCCATCTCCTGCCTGTTCCCTGTACCCCAGCACACTGTTTCTATTTAAATAACCATTCCATGTCCTCCTGAATGCCTCAATCAAACCTGCCTCCACCACACTTCCAGGCAGTGCATTCCAAACCCTAACTGCTCGCTGTGTGAAAAAAACATTTTCTCACCTCACATTTACTTTGTTTGCAAAACACTTTGAAACTGTGTCCTCTGGTTCTTGACCTGTTGACGATTTTGAACAGTTTCTCCGTAGAGACTCTGTCCAGAAACCTCATGATTTTTAAATCTTCCATCAATTCTCCTCACTCCCAACTGCTCCAATCTTTCCTCATTACTGAAGCGCCTCATCCCTGGAACCATTCTGGTAAACCTCTTCTGCACTCTCTCCAATGCGTTCACACCCTTCCCATAGTGTGGCGCCCAGAAATGTGCACAGTACTCCAGCTGAGATCGAACCATTGTCTTATCTAAGTTCATCATAACCTCCCTGCTCTTGTGCTCTATGTCCCTGTTAATGAAGTTTAGAATACTGCATGCTTTAGAAACAGCTCTCTCTACCTGTACTGTCACCTATAATAACTTATGTACATATACACCCAGGACTCCCTGCTCCTGCACACCCTTTAGAATACTATCCTTACAAGATAGTTTAATATTTTTGGGATAAAATATCGGGGGAAGGATCTGAAGGGCTTTGGAGATGGTGTGAGATTGGACTGGCTGGACCGGCATCAGGGAGGAGGTACTTCAGTTAACCTGGAGAGACTGAAGTCTCTATTAAATCTCCTCCTGAGAGCAGAGAAGATTAAGAGGAGATTTAATGGAGGCTTTCAAAATCATTAAAAGTTTCACCGTCTCCCCACTGGCAGGAGTTTTTCTGACCAAAGGACATAGACTGAAGATGAAGGCAAAAGATCCACAGAGAAGGAGAAGTGATTCCCCACAGCGAGGTGTTGTGAACTTGAAGCTGCTGTCTGAATGGAGCGGACAAATAGGAATTGAAGAATTATTGAAGGCAAACAATTCCACCATTCTGTTTCCCAAGTCTTCCCTTGGAAGTGCTCGTTGCGTAAAGTACTGACTTCCTCATACCTATTCCTACGACAATCTGATAGTGATCTCCCTGCACCAGATGGAATGCAGTTTGTCAGCTTCTACGGGAAGGGACGGCACCAGGGCAAAAAACTATTTTAGAAAAACATGCCTGCATAAACACATTGCCGGCCAAAGGTTTTATTTAGCAGTTTTGGATACCACACCGATGAGATTTCGGTCTGTTTCAAGTGCACCTCAATTGCGCCCTCTCATCTCTGAATCTGAAGTTCGTCAGCTCAGGAAACTACTCGAGAGGTTTCAGCCCTATGAAACTGCGCCTACCACTTTGGCACCAGTTATGCATTGATCCCTCAGTGCTGGTCCTCTGGCACTGCAGCACTCCCTCAGTACTGACCCTCCGACAGTGCAGCGTTCCCTCAGTCCTGACCCTCCCACAGTGCAGCACTCCCACAGTGCTGACCGTCCGACACTGCAGCACTCCCTCAGTACTGACCTTCTGATCGTGCAGCAGTCATTCATTACTGACCCTCTGATAGTGCAGTGCTACCTCAGCACTGCCCTTCTGACAGTGGAGCACTCTCCCAATACTGTCACTGCAACAGTGCAGAGCTCACTCAGTGCTGTCACTCTGACAGTACAGCACACCGGCAGTGCCAACATTCCAACAGTACACCATATTATTGTACTTTTGCAGTATAGTGATTTGTTTTCAGGTGCTCGTATTCTAGAGACCAGGAACTTGCGTTCAAATCCTATCTGGCACTCTGCAAATATAAACTGAAGGAATTAAGACATTCGGCAATAAAGGCGGGTATCTGAAATGACAGATTTGACAATATTGCAATCTCATGTAAACCCATCTGGATCACTAATACCCTTAACAGCAGAAAATCTGGTGGCCTGACCCAGTCTGGCCAATCTGTCACTCCAAACCAACAGCAATGTGCTTGACTCATGACTACCCCCTGAATTGCCCTCATAACATACTTAGTTATATTGAATAGTGACAGAAAAGCTCCAATCAGAATAAGGATGGTGAACTTCCAAGCATCGACCGAGGCACCAGAAAAGAAAATGGAGCACACACTGGGTATTATGGCACGACCATGGTGCTCAGTGGGATAGATTGAGAACAGATCTTGCAGCTCAAAATCAGGCATCAAAACACTGGGTAGTGGGACTAACTTGGGATTAATACAGGAGTGTAAGGAGGTAATGGGCGCAGCCTATGATTCATTTAGGGGTATGGCGTGAGAGGGGGACAGAGGGATTCATTTGGGTTTGATAGAGGGCAGTAAGAAATGAGCAGAATGTTAGGATTAGTTTGGGATTGATACAGGGCTACGATGAGAGAGAGAGACAGACAGTGGAATGAGTCTGAGATTGATAGAGGTCGTTGATGACAGAGAGAGACAGTGGAATGGGTTTGGGATTAATACAGGGCTATGATGAGAGAGAGAGAGGCAGAGAGTGGAATGAGTCTGGGATTGATGCAGGGCTATGATGAGAGAGAGGGAGACAGTGGAATGAGACTGGGATTGATACAGGTCTATGATGAGAGAGAGAGATAGTGGAATGAATCTGGGATTGCTACAGGTCTATGATGAGCGAGAGACACAGTGGAATGAATCTGGGATTCATACAGGGCTATGATGAGAGAGAGAGAGAGACAGTGGAACAGGTCTGGGATTGACACAAGGCTATGATGAGAGAGAGAGAGAGAGACAGTGGAATAAGTCTGGGATTGATACGGGGCTATGATGAGAGAGAAACAGAGACAGTGGAATGAGTCAGGGATTGATACAAGGCTATGTTGAGAGAGTGACACAGTGAAATGAGTCTGGGATTGATACAGGGCTACGATGAGAGGGTGAGAGAGAGAGAGAAAGTGGAATGAGTCTGGGATTGATACACGGCTATGATGAGAAAAAGAGAAAGTGGAATGAGTCTCAGATTGATAAAGGTCTATGATGAGAGAGAGACACAGTGGAATGAGTCAGGGATTGATACAGGGCAATGATGAGAGAGAGACACAGTGGAATGAGTATGGGATTGACACAAGGCTATGATGTGAGCGAGACACAGTGGAATGAGTCTGGGCTTGATACAGGACTCTGATGAGAGAGAGAGGGAGAGAGAGAGTGGAATGAGTCTGGGATTGATACAGGGCTAGGAATGGAGAGAGAAACAGTGCAATGAGTCTGGAATTGATACAGGGCTATGATGAGAGAGGGAGACAGTGGAATGAGTCTGGGATTGATACACGGTCTATGGTGAGAGATACAGTGACAGTGGTATCAGTCCGGGATTGATAGAAGTCTATGATGAGATAGAGAGTGACATGGAATGAGTCTGGGATTGAAGCAGGGCTAGGATGAGAGAGAGAAACAGTGCAATGAGTCTGGAATTGATACAGGGCTATGATGAGAGAGAGACACAGTGGAATGAGTCTGGGATTGATAAAGGGCTCTGATGAGAGCGAGAGACAGTGGAATGAGTCTGGGATTGATACAGGGCTAGGATGAGAGAGAGAAACAGTGCAATGAGTCTGGAATTGATACTGGGCTTTGGTGAGAGAGACAGTGACAGTGGAATTAGTCCGGGATTGATATAAGTCTATGATGAGATAGAGAACGACAGTGGAATGAGTCTGGGATTGATACAGCTCTTTGATGAGAAAGAGACAGTGGAATGAGTTTGGGACTGATACAGGGCTATGATGAGAGAGAGAAAAAGTGGAATGAGTCTGGGATTGATACAGGGCTTTGATGAGAGAGAGACACAGTGGAATGAGTTTGAGATTGACACAGGGATATGATGAGAGAGAGAGAGAGAGAGAGAGAGAGAGTGGAATGAGTCTAGGATTGATACTGGGCTATGATGAGAGAGGGAGAGAGAGAGATAGACAGTGGAATGAGTCTGGGATTGATACAGGGCTATGGTGAGAGAGACCGTGACAGTCGAATGAGTGTGGTATTGATACAGGGCTTTGATGAGAGAGAGACACAGTGGAATGAGTTTGAGATTGACACAGGGATATGATGAGAGAGAGAGAGAGAGAGAGTGGAATGAGTCTGGGATTGATACAGGTCTATGATGAGAGAGAGACAAACTGGAATGAGTCTGGGATTGATACAGGCCTCTGATGAGAAAAAGAGAGAGAAAGTGGAATGAGTCTAGGATTGATACTGGGCTATGATGAGAGAGGGAGAGAGAGAGAGAGACAGTGGAATGAGTCTGGGATTGATACTGGGCTAGGATGAGAGAGAGAAACAGTGCAATGAGTCTGGGATTGATAAAGGGCTATGGTGAGAGAGACAGTGACAGTGGAATGAGTCCGGGATTGATAGAAGTCTATGATGAGATAGAGAGTGACATGGAATGAGTCTGGGATTGAAACAGGGCTAGGATGAGAGAGTGAAACAGTGCAATAAGTCTGTAATTGATACAGGGCCATGATGAGAGAGAGAGAGAGACAGTGGAATGAGTTTGGGATTGATACAGGGTTATGATGAGAGAGAGTGTAACAGTGGAATCAGTCTGGGATTGATACAGGTCTATGATGAGATAGAGACAGAGTGGAATGACTTTGGGATTGCTACAGGGTTATGATGAATAAAAGAGTGACAGTGGAATGAGTCTGGGATTGATACTGGTCTATGATGAGAGAGAGACAGTGGAATGAGTTTGGGATTGATACAGGGCTATGATGAGAGAGGCACAGTGTAATCTGTCTTGGATTGACACAAGGCTATGATGAGAGCGAGACACAGTGGAATGAGTCTGGGATTGATACAGGGCTTTGATGAGAGAGAGACACAGTGGAATGAGTTTGGGATTGACACAGGGCTATGATGAGAGAGAGAGTGACAGTACAATGAATCTGGGATTGATACAGGGTGTGATGTGAGAGAGGGACAGTGCAATGAGTCTGGGATTGATGCAGGGCTATGATGAGAGAGAGAAAGAGAGAGAAAGTGGAATGAGTCTTGGATTTATACAGGTCTATGATGAGAGAGAGACACAGTGGAATGAGTCTGGGATTAATACAGGGCTATGATGAGAGAGAGAAACAGTGGAATGAGTCTGGGAATGATACAGGGCTATGATGAGAGAGAGAGAAAGTGGAATGAGTCTCAGATTGATACAGGTCTATGATGAGAGAGAGAGAGAGAGAGAGAGACAGAGAGACAGTGGATTGAGTCTGGGATTGATACGGGGCTATGATGAGAGAGAGACAGACAGTGGAATGAGTCTGGGATTGATACAGGTCTATGATGAGAGAGAGACACAGTGGAATGAGTTTGGGATTGATCCAGGGCTATGATGAGAGAGGCACAGTGTAATCTGTCTTGGATTGAGACAGGGCTATGTTGTGAGAGAGACAGACAGTGGAATGAGTCTGGGATTGATACAGGTCTATGATGAGAGAGAGACACAGTGGAATGAGTCTGGCATTGATACAGGGCTATGATGAGAGAGAAAATTGAATGAGCCTGGGATTGATACAGGGGTTTGTTGAGAAAGAGTGACAGTGGAATGACTCCGGGATTGATCCAGGTCTAGGATGAGATAGAGAGTGACAGTGGAATGAGTCTGGGATTGATACAGGAGTATGATGAGAGAACACAGTGGAATGAGTCTGGGATTGACACAGGGCTATGATGGGAAAGAGAGACAGTGGAATGAGTGTGGGATTGATACAGGGCTATGATGAGAGAGAGGGAGACAGTGGAATGAGTCTGGGATTGATACAGGTCAATGATGAGAGAGATAGTGGAATGAATCTGGGATTGATACAGGTCTATGATGAGCGAGAGACACAGTGTAATGAGTCTGGGATTCATACAGGGCTATGATGAGAGAGGCAGAGAGACAGTGGAATAGGTCTGGGTTTTACACAAGGCTATGATGAGAGAGAGACACAGTGGAATGAGTGTGGCATTGATACAGGGCTATGATGAGAGAGAGAGAGAGAGAGAGACAGTGGAATGAGTCTGGGATTGATACAGGGCTATGATGAGAGATAGAGAGAAAGTGTAATGAGTCTCGGATTGTTACAGGTCTATGATGAGAGAGAGACACAGTGGAATGAGTCTGGGATTGATACAGGGCTATGATGAGAGAGAGAGACAGTGGAATGAGTATGGGATTGACACAAGGCTATGATGAGAGCGAGACACAGTGGAATGAGTCTGGGATTGATACATGGCTCTGATGAGAGAGAGACATAGTGGAATGAGTTTGGGATTGACACAGGTCTATGATGAGAGAGGGAGTGACAGTACAATGAACCTGGGATTGATACAGGGTAATGATGTGAGAGAGAGATAGTGGAATGAGACTCGGATTGATACAGGTCTATGATGAGAGAGAGAGAGACACAGTGGAATGAGTCTGGGATTGATACGGGGCTATGATGAGAGATAGACACAGTGGAATGATTGTTGGATTGATACAGATCTATGATGAGGGAGAGAGAGAGAGAGACACACAGTGGAATGAGTTTGGGATTGACACAGGGCTATGATGAGAGAGAGAGAGACACAGTGGAATGAGTCTGGGATTCATACAGGGCTATGATGAGAGAGAGAGAAAATGTAATGAGTCTCGGATTGATACAGGCCTATAATGAGAGAGAGACACAGTGGAATGAGTTAGGGATTGATACAGGGCTATGATGAGAGAGAGAGAAAGTGGAATGAGTCTGAGATTGATACAGGGGTTTGTTGAGAAAGAGTGACAGCGGAATGACTCCGTAATTGATCCAGGGTTAGGATGAGATAGAGAGTGACAGTGGAATGAGTCTGGGATTGATACAGGAGTATGATGAGAGAACACAGTGGAATGAGTCTGGGATTGATACAGGGCTCTGATGAAAGAGACACAGTGTAATGAGTCTGGGAATGATACAGGTCTATGATGAGAGAGAGAGATAGTGGAATGAGTCTGGGATTGATACAGGGCTATGATGAGAGAGAGAGAGAGAGACAGTGGAATAGGTCTGGGATTGATACAAGGGTATGATGAGAGAGAGACACAGTGGAATGAGTGTGGGAATGATACAGGCCTATGATGAGAGAGAGAGAAAGTGGAATGAGTCTCAGATTGATACAGGTCTATGATGAGAGAGAGAGAGAGAGAGAGAGAGAGACAGTGGATTGAGTCTGGGATTGATACGGGGCTATGATGAGAGAGAGACAGACAGTGGAATGAGTCTGGGATTGATACAGGTCTATGATGAGAGAGAGACACAGTGGAATGAGTCTGGGATTGATACAGGGCTATGATGAGAGAGAGACACAGTGGAATGAGTTTGGGATGGATACAGAGCTATGATGAGAGAGGCACAGTGTAATCTGTCTTGGATTGACACAGGGCTATGATGTGAGAGAGACAGACAGTGGAATGAGTCTGGGATTGATACAGGTCTATGATGAGAGAGAGACACAGTGGAATGAGTCTGGCATTGATACAGATCTATGATCTGAGAGAGACACAGTGGAATGAGTCTGGGATTGATACAGGGCTATGATGAGAGAGAAAAATGAATGAGCCTGGGATTGATACAGGGGTTTGTTGAGAAAGAGTGACAGTGGAATGACTCCGGGATTGATCCAGGTCAAGGATGAGATAGAGAGTGACAGTGGAATGAGTCTGGGATTGATACAGGAGTATGATGAGAGAACACAGTGGAATGAGTCTGGGATTGACACAGGGCTATGATGGGAAAGAGAGACAGTGGGATGAGTGTGGGATTGATACAGGGCTATGATGAGAGAGAGGGAGACAGTGGAATGAGTCTGGGATTGATACAGGTCAATGATGAGAGAGAGAGATAGTGGAATGAATCTGGGATTGATACAGGTCTATGATGAGAGAGAGAGAAAATGGAATGAGTCTGGGATTGATCAGGGCTTTGATGAGAGAGAGACACAGTGGAATGAGTATGGGATTGACACAAGGCTATGATGAGAGCGAGACACAGTGGAATGAGTCTGGGATTGATACAGGGCTCTGATGAGAGAGAGACACAGTGGAATGAGTTTGGGATTGACACAGGGGTATGATGAGAGAGGGAGTGACAGTACAATGAATCTGGGATTGATACAGGGTATGATGTGAGAGAGAGACAGTGGAATGAGTCTGGGATTGATACAGGGCTATGATGAGAGAGAGAGAGACAGTGGAATGAGTCTGGGATAGATACAGGGCTATGATGTGAGAGAGAGATAGTGGAATGAGTCTCGGATTGATACCGGTCTATGATGAGAGAGAGAGAGACACAGTGGAATGAGTCTGGGATTGATACGGGGCTATGATGAGAGAGAGACACAGTGGAATGAGTTTAGGATTGATACAGATCTATGATGAGAGAGAGAGAGAGAGAGAGAGACAGTGGAATGAGTCTGTGATTGATACAGGGCTATGATGAGAGAGAGAGAAAGTGTAATGAGTCTCGGATTGATACAGGCCTATGATGAGAGGGAGACACAGTGGAATGAGTATGGGATTGACACAAGGCTATGATGAGAGCGAGACACAGTGGAATGAGTCTGGGACTGATACAGGGCTATGATGAGAGAGACACAGTGGAATGAGTTTGGGATTGATACAGGGCTATGATGAGAGAGAGACACACACAGAGGAATGAGTCTGGCATTAATACAGATCAATGATCAGAGAAAGACACAGTGGAATGAGTGTGGGATTGGTACAGGGCTATGCTGAGAGAGAGACAAAATTGAATGAGCCTGGGATTGATACAGGCTTTGTTGAGAAAGAGTGACAGTGGGATGACTCCAGGATTGATCCAGGTCTAGGATGAGATAGAGTGTGACAGTGGAATGAGTCTGGGATTGATACAGGGCTGTGATGAAAGAGACACAGTTTAATGAGTCTGGGATTGACACAGGGCTATGATGAGAGAGAGAGAGACAGTGGAATGAGTCTGGGATAGATACAGGGCTATGATATGAGAGAGAGATAGTGGAATGAGTCTCGGATTGATACAGGTCTATGATGAGAGAGAGACACAATGGAATGAGTCTCGCATTGATAAAGATCTATGATGAGAGGGAGACTCAGTGGATTTGACTCTGGGATTGATCAGGGCTTTGACGAGAGAGAGAGACAGTGGAATGAGTTTGGGATTGACACAGGGCTATGATGAGAGAGAGAGAGACAGTGGAATGAGTCTGGGATAGATACAGGGCTATGATATGAGAGAGAGATAGTGGAATGAGTCTCGGATTGATACAGGTCTATGATGAGAGAGAGACACAATGGAATGAGTCTGGGATTGATACGGGGCTATGAGAGAGAAACAAAGACAGTGGAAAGAGTCTGGGATTGATACAGTGCTTTGATGAGAGAGAGAGCGACAGTAGAATGAATTTGGGATTGAGACAGGGTATGATGTGAGAGAGAGACAGTGGAATGAGTGTGGGATTGATACAGGGCTATGATGAGAGATAGGGAGACAGTGGAATGAGTCTGGGATTGATACAGGGCTATGATGAGCGAGAGACACAGTGGAATGAGACTAGGATTCATACAGGGCTATGATGAGAGAGGGAGAGAGAGAGACAACGGAATAGGTCTGGGATTGACACAAGGCTATGATGAGAGAGAGACACAGTGGAATGAGTCTGGGATTGATACAGGGCTATGATGAGAGAGAGAGAGAGACAGTGGAATGAGTCTGGGATTGATACAGGGCTATGATGAGAGAGAGAGAGACAGTGGAATGAGTCTGGGATTGAAACAGGGCTATGATGAGAGAAAGAGAGAGACACAGTGGAATGAGTCTGGGATTGATATGGGGCTATGATGAGAGATAGACACAGTGGAATGAGTTTAGGATTGATACAGAACTATGATGAGAGAGAGAGAGAGAGAGACACACAGTGGAATGAGTTTGGGATTGACACAGGGCTATGATGAGAGAGAGAGTGACATTAGAATGAATCAGGGATTGATACAGGTTATGATGTGAGAGAGACACAGTGGAATGAGTTTGGGATTGACACAGGGCTATGATGAGCGAGAGACACAGTGGAATGAGTCTGGGATTCATACATGGCTATGATGAGAGAGAGAGAGAGAGAGAGAGAGAGACAGTGGAATAGGTCTGGGATTGACACAAGGCTACGATGAGAGAGAGACACAGTGGAATGAGTCTGGGATTGATACAGGGCTATGATGAGAGAGAGAGAAAGTGGAATGAGTCTGGGATTGATACAGCGCTTTGATGAGAGAGAGACACAGTGGAATGAGTATGGGATTGACACAAGGCTATGATGAGAGCGAGACACAGTGGAATGAGTCTGGGATTGATATAGGGCTATGATGAGAGAGAATGGGAGAGAGTGGAATGAGTCTGGGATTGATACAGGGCTATGATGAGAGAGAAACAGTGGAATGAGTTTGGGATTTATACAGGGCTATGATGAGAGAGAGAGACACACAGTGGAATGAGTCTGGGATTGATACAGGGCTATGATGAGAGAGAGAGAGACAGTGGAATGAGTCTGGGATTGAAACAGGGCTATGATGAGAGAAAGAGAGAGACACAGTGGAATGAGTCTGGGATTGATATGGGGCTATGATGAGAGATAGACACAGTGGAATGAGTTTAGGATTGATACAGAACTATGATGAGAGAGAGAGAGAGAGAGACACACAGTGGAATGAGTTTGGGATTGACACAGGGCTATGATGAGAGAGAGAGTGACATTAGAATGAATCAGGGATTGATACAGGTTATGATGTGAGAGAGACTCAGTGGAATGAGTTTGGGATTGACACAGGGCTATGATGAGCGAGAGACACAGTGGAATGAGTCTGGGATTCATACATGGCTATGATGAGAGAGAGAGAGAGAGAGAGAGAGAGACAGTGGAATAGGTCTGGGATTGACACAAGGCTACGATGAGAGAGAGACACAGTGGAATGAGTCTGGGATTGATACAGGGCTATGATGAGAGAGAGAGAAAGTGGAATGAGTCTGGGATTGATACAGCGCTTTGATGAGAGAGAGACACAGTGGAATGAGTATGGGATTGACACAAGGCTATGATGAGAGCGAGACACAGTGGAATGAGTCTGGGATTGATATAGGGCTATGATGAGAGAGAATGGGAGAGAGTGGAATGAGTCTGGGATTGATACAGGGCTATGATGAGAGAGAAACAGTGGAATGAGTTTGGGATTTATACAGGGCTATGATGAGAGAGAGAGACACACAGTGGAATGAGTCTGGGATTGATACGGGGCTATGATGAGAGAGAGACACAGTGGAATGAGTTCAGGATGGATACAGATCTGTGATGAGAGAGAGAGAGAGAGAGAGAGACAGGGGAATGAGTCTGGGATTGATACGGGGCTATGATGAGAGAGAAACAGAGACAGTGGAACGAGTCAGTGATTGATACAAGGCTATGATGAGAGAGAGACACAGTGAAATGAGTCTGGGATTGAAAGAGGGCTACGATGAGAGGGTGAGAGAGAGAGAGACAGTGGAATGAGTCTGGGATTGATACACGACTATGATGAGAAAGAGAGAAAGTGGAATGAGACTCGGAATGATAAAGGTCTATGATGAGAGAGAGACACAGTGGAATGAGTCAGGGATTGATACAGAGCTATGATGAGAGAGAGAGAGAAAGTGGAATGAGTCTGGGATTGATACAGGGCTTTGATGAGAGAGAGACTCAGTGGAAGAGTATGGGATTGACACAAGGCTATGATGAGAGCCAGAAACAGTGGAATGAGTCTGGGATTGATACAGGGCTCTGATGTGAGAGAGAGGGAGACAGTGGAATGGGTCTGGGATTGATACAGGGCTATGATGAGCGATAGAGAGAAAGTGTAATGAGTCTCGGATTGATACAGGTCTATGATGAGGGAGAGACACAGTGGAATATGTCAGGGATTGATACAGGACTATGATGAGAGAGAGAGAAAGTGGAATGAGTCTGGGATTGATCAGGGCTTTGATGAGAGAGAGACACAGTGGAATGAGTATGGGATTGATAGAGGGCTATGATGAGAGAGAAACAGAGACAGTGGAATGAGTCTGTGATTGATACAGGGCTATGATGAGAGAGAGACACAGTGGAATGAGTCTGGGATTGATACAGGACTATGATGAGAGCGAGACACAGTGGAATGAGTCTGGGATTGATACAGGGCTATGATGAGAGAGAGACACAGTGGAATGAGTCTGGGATTCATACAGTGCTATGATGAGAGAGAGAGAAAGTGTAATGAGTCTCGGATTGATACAGGCCTATAATTAGAGAGAGACACAGTGGAATGAGTTAGGGATTGATACAGGGCTATGATGAGAGAGAGAGAAAGTGGAATGAGTCTGAGATTGATACAGGGGTTTGTTGAGAAAGAGTGACAGCGGAATGACTCCGGGATTGATCCAGGTCTAGGATGACATAGAGAGTGACAGTGGAATGAGTCTGGGATTGATACAGGAGTATGATGAGAGAACACAGTGGAATGAGTCTGGGATTGATACAGGGCTCTGATGAAAGGGACACAGTGTAATGAGTCTGGGAATGATACAGGTCTATGATGAGAGAGAGAGATAGTGGAATGAGTCTGGAATTGATACAGGGCTATGATGAGAGAGAGAGAGAGAGACAGTGGAATAGGTCTGGGATTGATACAAGGGTATGATGAGAGAGAGAGAAAGTGGAATTAGTCTGGGAATGATACAGGGCTATGATGAGAGAGAGAGAAAGTGGAATGAGTCTCAGATTGATACAGGTCTATGGTGAGAGAGAGAGAGAGAGAGAGAGAGAGTGGATTGAGTCTGGGATTGATACGGGGCTATGATGAGAGAGAGAGACAGACAGTGGAATGAGTCTGGGATTGATACAGGTCTATGATGAGAGAGAGAGACAGTGGAATGAGTCTGGGATTGATACAGGGCTATGATGAGAGAGAGACACAGTGAAATGAGTTTGGGATGCACACAGGGCTATGATGAGAGAGGCACAGTGTAATCTGTCTTGGATTGACAC
This sequence comes from Cetorhinus maximus, assembly GCF_964194155.1. Lineage (NCBI taxonomy): Eukaryota > Metazoa > Chordata > Chondrichthyes > Lamniformes > Cetorhinidae > Cetorhinus > Cetorhinus maximus. The sequence continues at coordinate 129,514 of NW_027596290.1, read as the reverse complement.
TGGGCTATGTTGTGAGAGAGACAGACAGTGGAATGAGTCTGGGATTGATACAGGTCTATGATGAGAGAGAGACACAGTGGAATGAGTTTGGGATGGATACAGGGCTATGATGAGAGAGGCACAGTGTAATCTGTCTTGGATTGACACAGGGCTATGTTGTGAGAGAGACAGACAGTGGAATGAGTCTGGGATTGATACAGGTCTATGATGAGAGAGAGACACAGTGGAATGAGTCTGGCATTGATACAGATCTATGATCTGAGAGAGACACAGTGGAATGAGTCTGGGATTGATACAGGGCTATGATGAGAGAGAAAATTGAATGAGCCTGGGATTGATACAGGGGTTTGTTGAGAAAGAGTGACAGTGGAATGACTCCGGGATTGATCCAGGTCTAGGATGAGATAGAGAGTGACAGTGGAATGAGTCTGGGATTGATACAGGAGTATGATGAGAGAACACAGTGGAATGAGTGTGGGATTGATACAGGGCTATGATGAGAGAGAGGGAGACAGTGGAATGAGTCTGGGATTGATACAGGTCAATGATGAGAGAGAGAGATAGTGGAATGAATCTGGGATTGATACAGGTCTATGATGAGCGAGAGACACAGTGTAATGAGTCTGGGATTCATACAGGGCTATGATGAGAGAGGCAGAGAGACAGTGGAATAGGTCTGGGATTGACACAAGGCTATGATGAGAGAGAGAAACAGTGGAATGAGTCTGGCATTGATACAGGGCTATGATGAGAGAGAGAGAGAGAGAGAGACAGTGGAATGAGTCTGAGATTGATACAGGGCTATGATGAGAGATAGAGAGAAAGTGTAATGAGTCTCGGATTGTTACAGGTCTATGATGAGAGAGAGACACAGTGGAATGAGTCTGGGATTGATACAGGGCTATGATGAGAGAGAGAGAAAGTGGAATGAGTCTGGGATTGATCAGGGCTTTGATGAGAGAGAGACACAGTGGAATGAGTATGGGATTGACACAAGGCTATGATGAGAGCGAGACACAGTGGAATGAGTCTGGGATTGATACAGGGCTCTGATGAGAGAGAGACATAGTGGAATGAGTTTGGGATTGACACAGGTCTATGATGAGAGAGGGAGTGACAGTACAATGAACCTGGGATTGATACAGGGTAATGATGTGAGAGAGAGATAGTGGAATGAGACTCGGATTGATACAGGTCTATGATGAGAGAGAGAGAGACACAGTGGAATGAGTGTGGGATTGATACGGGGCTATGATGAGAGATAGACACAGTGGAATGAGTGTAGGATTGATACAGATCTATGATGAGGGAGAGAGAGAGAGAGACACACAGTGGAATGAGTTTGGGATTGACACAGGGCTATGATGAGAGAGCGAGAGACACAGTGGAATGAGTCTGGGATTCATACAGGGCTATGATGAGAGAGAGAGAAAATGTAATGAGTCTCGGATTGATACAGGCCTATAATGAGAGAGAGACACAGTGGAATGAGTTAGGGATTGATACAGGGCTATGATGAGAGAGAGAGAAAATGGAATGAGTCTGAGATTGATACAGGGGTTTGTTGAGAAAGAGTGACAGCGGAATGACTCCGTAATTGATCCAGGTCTAGGGTGAGATAGAGAGTGACAGTGGAATGAGTCTGGGATTGATACAGGTCTATGATGAGAGAGAGAGATAGTGGAATGAGTCTGGAATTGATACAGGGCTATGATGAGAGAGAGAGAGAGAGACAGTGGAATGAGTCTGGAATTGAAACAGGGCTATGCTGAGAGAAAGAGAGAGACACAGTGGAATGAGTCTGGGATTGATACGGGGCTATGATGAGAGATAGACACAGTGGAATGAGTTTAGGATTGATACAGAACTATGATGAGAGAGAGAGAGAGAGAGACACACAGTGGAATGAGTTTGGGATTGACACAGGGCTATGATGAGAGAGAGAGTGACATTAGAATGAATCAGGGATTGATACAGGTTATGATGTGAGAGAGACACAGTGGAATGAGTTTGGGATTGACACAGGGCTATGATGAGCGAGAGACACAGTGGAATGAGTCTGGGATTCATACATGGCTATGATGAGAGAGAGAGAGAGAGAGAGAGAGAGACAGTGGAATAGGTCTGGGATTGACACAAGGCTACGATGAGAGAGAGACACAGTGGAATGAGTCTGGGATTGATACAGGGCTATGATGAGAGAGAGAGAAAGTGGAATGAGTCTGGGATTGATACAGCGCTTTGATGAGAGAGAGACACAGTGGAATGTGTATGGGATTGACACAAGGCTATGATGAGAGCGAGACACAGTGGAATGAGTCTGGGATTGATATAGGGCTATGATGAGAGAGAATGGGAGAGAGTGGAATGAGTCTGGGATTGATACTGGGCTATGATGAGAGAGACACAGTGGAATGAGTTTGGGATTTATACAGGGCTATGATGAGAGAGAGAGACACACAGTGGAATGAGTCTGGGATTGATACGGGGCTATGATGAGAGAGAGACACAGTGGAATGAGTTCAGGATTGATACAGATCTGTGATGAGAGAGAGAGAGAGAGAGAGAGAGAGACAGGGGAATGAGTCTGGGATTGATACAAGGCTATGATGAGAGACAGACACAGTGAAATGAGTCTGGGAGTGATACAGGGTTACGATGAGAGGGTGAGAGAGACAGTGGAATGAGTCTGGGATTGATAAAGGGCCATGATGAGAGAGAGAGAGAGACAGAGGAATGAGTGTGGGATTGATACAGGGCTATGATGTGAGAGAGAGAAAGTGGAATGAGTCTCGGAATGATACAGGTCTATGATGAGAGAGAGAGAGAGAGACACAGTGGAATGAGTTTGGGATTGACACAGGGCTATGATGAGCGAAAGACACAGTGGAATGAGTCTGGGATTCATACAGGGCTAACATGACAGAGAGAGAGAGAGACAGTGGAATAGGTCTGGGATTGACACAAGGCTATGATGAGAGAGAGACACAGTGGAATGAGTCTGGGATTGATACCGGGCTATGATGAGAGAGAGAGAGAGACAGTGGAATGAGTCTGTGATTGATACAGGGCTATGATGAGAGAGAGAGAGTGTGAGAGACAGTGGAATAGGTCTGGGATTGATACAAGTCTATGATGAGAGAGAGACACAGTGGAATGAGTTTTCGATTGATACAAGGCTATGATGAGAGAGAGAGAGAGAGACACAGTGGAATGAGTCAGGGATTGATACAGGGCTATGATGAGAGAGAGAGAGAAAGATAGTGGAATGAGTCAGGGATTGATACAAGGCTATGATGAGAGAGAGAGACACAGTGGAATGAGTTTGGGATTAATACAGGGCTATGATGAGAGAGAGAGAGAAAGACAGTGGAATGAATCTGGGATTGATACGGGGCTATGATGAGCGAGAAACAGAGACAGTGGAATGAGTCTGGGATTGATACAGGGCTATGATGAGAGAGAGACACAGTGGAATGAGTTTGGGATTAATACAGGGCTATGATGAGAGAGAGAGAGAAAGACAGTGGAACGAGTCTGGGATTGATACAGATCGTTGATGACAGAGGGAGACAGTGGAATGAGTTTAGGATTATTACAGGGCAATGATGAGAGAGAGAGAGGGAGAGCGAGAGAGTGGAATGAGTTTGGGATTGATACAGGGCAATGATCAGAGAGTGAGAGAGAGACAGGGGAATGAGTCTGGCATTGATACAGGGCTATGATGAGAGAGAGAGAGACACTGGAATCAGTCTGGGATTGATACAGGGCTATGATGAGAGAGAGACACAGTGGAATGAGTCTGGGATTGATACAAGGCTATGATGAGAGAGAGAGAGAAAGTGGAATGAGTCTTGGATTGATACAGGTCTATGATGAGAGAGAGACATAGTGTAATGAGTCTGGGATTGATACAGGGCTATGAAGAGAGAAAGAAACAGTGGAATGAGTCTGGGATTTATACAGGGCTATGATGAGAGGGAGAGAGAGAGAGAGAGAGACAGTGCAATTAGTCTGGGAATGATACAGGGCTATGATGAGAGAGAGAAACAGTGGAATGAGTCTGGGATTGATAGAAGTCTATGATGAGATAAAGAGTGACAGTGGAATGAGTCTGGGATTGATAGAAGTCTATGATGAGATAGAGAGTGACAGTGGAATGAGTCTGAGATTGATACAGGTCTATAACGAGTTAGAGTGACAGTGGAATGAGTTTGGGATTAATACAGGACTATGATGAGAGAGAGAGACACACAGTGGAATGAGTCTGGCATTGATACAGATCTATGATCAGAGAGAGACACAGTGGAATGAGTCTGGGATTGATACAGGGCTATGATGAGAGAGAGAGAGAGAGAGAGAGAGAGAGAGAAAATGGAATGAGCCTGGGATTGATACAGTGGTTTGTTGAGAGAGAGTGACAGTGGAATGACTCCGGGATTGATCCAGGTCTAGGATGAGATAGAGAGTGACAGTGGAATGAGTCTGGGATTGATACAGATTTATGATGAGAGAGAGAAAAAGTGGAATGAGTCTGGGATAGATACAGGGCTTTGATGAGAGAGAGACACAGTGGAATGAGTTTGGGACTGACACAGGGCTATGATGAGAGAGAGAGAGTGACAGTAGAATGAATCTGGGATTGATACAGGGTATGATGTGAGAGAGAGACAGTGGAATGAGTCAGGGATTGATACAAGGGATTGTTGAGAGAGAGTGACAGTGGAATGAGTGTGGGATTGATATAGGGCTATGATGAGAGAGAGTGACAGTGGATTGAGTCTCTGATTGATACAGGAGTATGATGAGAGAGACACAGTGGAATGAGTTTGGGATTGATACAGGGCTATGATAAGAGAGAGAGAGACAGTGGAATGAGTCTGGGATTGATGCAGGGCTATGATGAGAGAGAGACACAGTGGAATGAGTCTGGGACTGATACAGGGCTTTGATGAGAGAGAGACACAGTGCAATGAGTTTGGGATTGATACAGGGCTATGATGAGATAGAACGTGACAGGGGAATGAGTTTGGGATTGATACAGGTCTATGATGAGATAGAGTGACAATGGAATGAGTCTGGAATTGATGCAGGGCTATGATGAGAGAGGGACACAGTGGAATAAGTCTGGGATTGACACAGGGCTATGATGAGAGAGAGAGAGAAACAGTGGAATGCTTCTGGGATTGATACAAGGCTATGATTAGAGAGAGACACAGTGGAATGAGTTTGGGATTGATACAGGTCTATGATGAGAGCGAGACACAGTGGAATTAGTAAGGGACTGAGACAGGGCTATGAGGAGAAAGGGAGTGACAGTGGAATCAGTCTGGGATTGATACAGCACTATGATGAGAGAGACACATTGGAATGAGTTTGGGATTGATACAGGGCTATGATGAGAGACAGAGGGAAAAATTGTAATGAGTCTGGGATTGATACAGGGCTCTGATGAGAGAGAGACAAAAGAATGAGTCTGGGAATGATACAGGGCTATGATGAGAGACACAGTGGAATGAGTCTGGGATTGATACAGGTCTATGATGAGATAGAGAGTGACAGTGGAATGAGTTTGGGATTGATACAGGGCTCTGATGAGAGAGAGACAGAGGAATGAGTCTGGGAATGATACAGGGCTATGATGAGAGACACAGTGGAATGAGTCTGGGATTGATACAGGTCTATGATGAGAGAGTGAGATAGAGACAGTGTAATGAGTTTGCGATTAATCCAGGTCTATGATGAGAGAGAGAAAGTGGAATGAGCCTGGGATTGATACAGTGCAGTGGAGAAATGTATTGTGGCCCAGGAGAATGATGAACTCCGTCACTGGCTCAGCTGGAAACACAAACCCTAAGGAAAGGGCTGGGGGCTAATCAATGAAGCTTTACAGTTGAAGAAAGTCTCATTAATCATACTCTCCGTCATCTGGGATTGGGGGTGATATGTTAACTTTGTTTGAGGAATCCTATTGGACAACAAACAGAGATAGGAATAAACTGAACATTTTCGGTTAGCAATCTTTGCGGGGGCGACGCAACATTCTAACAATCCCAGAATCCCAGGATAGTAACAGTGCAGAAGGAGGCCATTCGGCCCATCGTGTCTGCACCGGCTCTCTGAGCATTATAACTTAGTGCCGATCTCCTGCCTGTTCCCCGTACCCCAGCACACTGTTTCTATTTAAATAACCATCCCATGCCCTCCTGAATGCCTCAATCAAACCTGCCTCCACCACACTTCCAGGCAGTGCATTCCAAACCCTAACTGCTCGCTGTGTGAAAAAAACATTTTCTCACCTCGCATTTACTTTGTTTGCAAAACACTTTGAAACTGTGCCCTCTGGTTCTTGACCTGTTGACGATTTTGAACAGTTTCTCCGTAGAGACTCTGTCCAGACCCCTCATGATTTTTAAATCTTCCATCAATTCTCCTCACTCCCAACTGCTCCAATCTTTCCTCATTACTGAAGCGCCTCATCCCTGGAACCATTCTGGTAAACCTCTTCTGCACTCTCCCCAATGCGTTCACATCCTTCCCATAGTGTGGCGCCCAGAAATGTGCACAGTACTCCAGCGGAGATCGAACCATTGTCTTATCTAAGTTCATCATAACCTCCCTGCTCTTGTACTCTATGTCCCTGTTAATGAAGTTTAGAATACTGCATGCTTTCGAAACAGCTCTCTCTACCTGTCCTGTCACCTTTAATAACTTATGTACATATACACCCAGGTCTCCCTGCTCCTGCACAACCTTTAGAATACTATCCTTACAAGATAGTTTAATATTTTTGGGATAAAATACTTGAGGAAGGATCTGAAGGTCTTTGGAGATGGTGTGAGATTGGACTGGCTGGACCGGCATCAGGGAGCAGAGACTTCAGTTAACCTGGAGAGACTGAAGTCTCTATTAAATCTCCTCCTGAGAGCAGAGAAGATTAAGAGGAGATTTAATGGAGGCTTTCAAAATCATGAAAAGTTTCACTGTCTCCCCACTGGCAGGAGTTTTTCTGACCAAAGGACAGAGACTGAAGATGAAGGCAAAAGATCCACAGAGAAGGAGAAGTGATTCCCCGCAGCGAGGTGTTGTGAACTTGAAGCTGCTGTCTGAATGGAGCGGACAAATAGGAATTGAAGAATTATTGAAGGCAAACAATTCCACCATTCTGTTTCCCAATTCGTCCCTTGGAACTGCTCGTTGCGTAAAGTACTGACTTCCTCATACCTATTCCTACGACAATCTGATAGTGATCTCCCTGCACCAGATGGAATGCAGTTTGTCAGCTTCTACGGGAAGGGATGGCTCCAGGGCAAAAAACTATTTTAGAAAAACATGCCTGCGCAAACACATTGCCGGCCAAAGGTTTTATTTAGCAGTTTTGGATACCACACCGATGAGATTTCGGTCTGTTTCAAGTGCACCTCAATCGCGCCCCCTCATCTCTGAATCTGACGTTCGTCGGCTCAGGAAACTACTCGAGAGGTTTCAGCCCTATGAAACAGCACTTACCACTTTGGCAGCAGTTATGCATTGATCCCTCAGTGCTGGTCCTCTGACACTGCAGCACTCCCTCAGTACTGACCCTCCGACAGTGCAGCGTTCCCTCAGTACTGACCCTCCCACAGTGCAGCACTCCCTCAGTACTGTCACTCCACCAGTGCAGTGCTCCCTCAGTACTGTCACTCTGACAGTACAGCACACCGGCAGTGCCAACATTCCAACAGTACACCATATTATTGTACTGTTGCAGTATAGTGATTTGTTTTCAGGTCCTCGTATTCTAGAGACCTGGAACTTGCGTTCAAATCCTATCTGGCACTTTGCAAATATAAATTGAAGGAATTAAGATGTTCGGCAATAAAGGCTGGTATCTGAAATGACAGATTTGACAATATTGCAATCCCATGGAAACCCATCTGGATCACTAATACCCTTAACAGCAGAAAATCTGGTGGCCTGACCCAGTCTGGCCAATCTGTCACTCCAAACCCACAGCAATGTGCTTGACTCATGACTACCCCCTGAATTGCCCTCATAACATACTTAGTTATATTGAACAGTGACAGAAAAGCTCCAATCAGAATAAGGATGGTGAACTTCCAAGCATCGACCGAGGCACCAGAAATGAAAATGGAGCACACACTGGGTATTATGGCACGACCATGGTGCTCAGTGGGATAGATTGAGAACAGATCTTGCAGCTCAAAATCAGCAATCAAAACACTGGGTAGTGGGACTAATTTGGGATTAATACAGGAGTGTAAGGAGGTAATGGGCGCAGCCTATGATTGATTCAGTAGTATGGCGTGAGAGGGGGACAGAGGGATTGATTTGGGTTTGATAGAGGGCAGTAAGAAATGAGCAGAATGTTAGGATTAGTTTGGCATTGATACAGGGCTATGATGAGAGACAGAGACAGTGGAATGGGTCTGGGATTGATACAGGTCGTTGATGACAGAGAGAGACAGTCGAATGGGTTTGGAATTAATACAGGGCTATGATGAGAGAGAGAGTGACAGTGGAATGAGTCCGGGATTGATACAAGGCTATGATGTCAGAGAGACAGAGTGGAATGATTCTGGGATTGATACAGAGCTATGATGAGAGAGAGAGAGAGAGAGAGTGAGACAGTGGAATGAGTCTGGGATTGATACAGGGCTATGCTGAGAGAGAGAGAGAGAGACAGTGGAATGAGCCTGGGATTCAAACAGGGCGATGATGTGAGAGAGACAGTGCAATGAGTTTGGGATCGATACAGGGCTATGATGAGAGAGAGAGTGACAGCGGAATGAGTCTGGGATTGATACAGGGCTATGATGAGAGACAGAGAGAGAGACAGTGGAATGCTTCTGGGATTGATACAAGGCTATGATGAGAGAGAGACACAGTGGAATGAGTTTGGGATTGATACCGGGCTATGAGGGAGAGACACAGTGGAATGAGTTCGGGCTTGATACAGGGCTACGATGAGAGAGAGAGAAAGTGGAACGAGTCTGGAATTGATACAGGGCTATGATGAGAGAGAGAGACAGTGGAATGAGTCTGAGATTGATACAGGTCGTTGATGACAGAGAGAGACAGTGGAATGGGTTTGGGATTAATACATGGCTATGATGAGAGAGAGACAGTCACAGTGGAATGGGTCTGGGATTGATGAAGGGCTATAATGAGAGAGAGAGACAGTGGAATGAGTTTGGGATTCATACAGGTCAATGATGAGAGAGACAGTGGAATGAGTCTGGGATTGATGCAGTGCTATGATGAGAAAGAGAGAGAGAGAGAGAGAGACAGTGCAATGAGTCTGGGATTGATACAGGTCTATGATGAGAGAGAGACACAGTGCAATGAGTCTGGGATTGATACAGGGCTATGATGAGAGAGAGAGTGACAGTGGAATGAGTCTGGGATTGATACAGGTCTATGATGAGAGAGACACACAGTGGAATGAGTCTGGGATTGATACAGGGCTATGATGAGAGAGAGACTCAGTGGAATGAGTTTGGGATGGATACAGGGCTATGATGAGAGAGAGAGTGACAGTGGAATGCTTCTGGGATTGAAACAAGGCTATGATGAGAGAGGGACACAGTGGAATGAGTTTGGGATTGATACAGGGCTATGATGAGAGGGAGAGACACGGTGGAATGAGTCTGGCATTGATACAGGTCTATGATGAGAGGGAGAGAGACACAGAGGAATGAGTCTGGGATTGATACAGGGCGATGATGTGAGAGAGAGATAGTGGAATGAGTCTCGGATTGATACAGGTCTATGATGAGAGAGAGAGAGACACAGTGGAATGAGTCTGGGATTGATACAGGGCTAGGATGAGATAGAGTGAGAGTGGATGAGTCTGGGATTGATACAGGGCTATGATGAGAGAGGCACAGTGTAATCTGTCTTGGATTAACACAGGGCTATGATGTGAGATAGACAGACAGAGGAATGTGTCTGGGATTATAACAGGTCTATGATGAGAGAGAGACACAGTGGAATGAGTCTGGGATTGATACAGGGCTATGATGAGATAGAGTGACAGTGGAATGAGTCTGGGATTGATACAGGGCTATGATGAGAGAGGCAGTGAAGGTGGAATGAGTCTGGGATTGAAACACGTCTATGATGAGAAAGAGTGAGAGTGGAATGAGTCTGGGATTGATACAGGGCTATGATGAGAGAGGGACAGTGTAATCTGTCTTGGAATGACATAGGGCTATGTTGTGAGATAGACAGACAGTGGAATGAGTCTGGGATTGATACAGGTCTATGATGAGAGAGAGACACAGTGGAATGAGTCTGGGATTGATACAGGTCTATGATGAGAGACAGACACAGTGGAATGAGTCTGGGATTGATACAGGGCTATGATGAGAAAAAGAGAGAGACAGTGCAATGAGTCTAGGATTGATACTGGGCTATGATGAGAGAGAGAGAGAGAGAGACAGTGGAATGAGTCTGGGATTGATACTGGGCTAGGATGAGAGAGAGAAACAGTGCAATGAGTCTGGAATTGATACAGGGCTATGGTGAGAGAGACAGTGACCGTGGAATGAGTCTGGGATTGAAACAGGTCTATGATGAGATAGAGTGAGAGTGGAATGAGTCTGGGATTGATACAGGGCTATTATGAGAGAGGCACAGTGTAATATGTCTTAGATTGACACAGGGCTATGATGTGAGATAGACATACAGAGGAATGTGTCTGGGATTATAACAGGTCTATGATGAGAGAGAGACAGGGGAATGAGTCTGGGATTGATACAGGGCTATGATGAGAGAGAGACACAGTGGAATGAGTTTGGGATGGATACAGGGCTATGATGAGAGAGAGAGAGACACAGTGCAATGAGTCTGGGATTGATACAGGGCTGTAATGAGAGAGAGACACAGTGGAATGAGTCTTGGATTGAAACAGGGCTATGATGAGAGAGAGACACAGTGGAATGAGTCTGGGATTGATACAGGGCAATGATGTGAAAAAGAGAGAGACAGTGGAATGAGTCTAGGATTGATACTGGGCTATGATGAGAGAGAGAGAGAGACAGTGGAATGAGTCTGGGATTGATACAGGGCTAGGATGAGAGAGAGAAACAGTGCAATGAGTCTGGAATTGATACAGGGCTATGATGAGAGAGAGAGACAGTGGAATGAGTCTGAGATTGATGCAGAGCTATGGTGAGAGAGACAGTGACAGTGGAATGAGTCCGGGATTGATAGAAGTCTATGATGAGATAGAGAGTGACAGTGGAATGAGTCTGAGATTGAAACAGGGCGAGGATGAGAGAGAGAAACAGTGCAATGAGTCTGGAATTGATACAGGGCTATGATGAGAGAGAGAGAGAGACAGTGGAATGAGTCTGGGATTGATACAGGGCTATGGTGAGAGAGACAGTGACATTGGAATAAGTCCGGGATTGATTGAAATCTATGATGAGATAGAGAGCGACGTTGGAGTGAGTCTGGGATTGATACAGGTCTACGATGAGAGAGACACAGTGGAATGAGTTTGGGATTGATACAGGACTCTGATGAGAGAGAGAGACACACAGTGGAATGAGTCTGGGATTGATACAGGGCTATGATGAGAGAGAGAGATAGTGGAATTAATCTGGGATTGATACAGGTCCATGATGAGCGAGACACACAGTGTAATGAGTCTGGGATTCATACAGGGCTATGATCAGAGAGAGGGAGAGAGACAGTGGAATAGATCTGGGATTGACAGAAGGCTATGATGTGAGAGAGACACAGTGGAATGAGTCTGCGATTGATACAGGGCTATGATGAGAGAGAGAGAGAGAGACAGTGGAATGAGTCTGGGATTGATACAGGTCTATGATGAGAGAGAGACACAGTGGAATGAGTCTGGGATTGATACAGGGCTATGATGAGAGAGAGACACAGTGGAATGAGTCTGGGATTGATACAGGGCTATGATGAGAGAGACAGTGACAGTAGAAAGAATCTGGAATTGATACAGGGTATGATGTGAGAGAGAGACAGTGGAATGAGTCTCGGATAGATACAGGTCTATGATGAGGGAGAGAGTGAGAGAGAGAGAGACACAGTGGAATGAGTCTGGGATTGATACAGGGCTATGATGAGAGAGAGAGAGAGAGACAAGTGGAATGAGTCTGGGATTGATACGGGGCTATGATGAGAGAGAGACACAGTGGAATGAGTCAGGGATTGATACAGGAGTATGATGAGAGAGACAGAGTGGAATGAGTTTGGGATTGATACAGGGCTATGATGAGAGAGAGAGAGACACAGTGAAATGAGTCTGGCATTGATACAGATCTATGATGAGAGAGAGAGAGAGAGAGACAGTGGAATTAGTCTGGGATTGATACGGGGCTATGATGAGAGAGAGACACAGTGGAATGAGTCTAGGATTGACACAGATCTATGATCAGAGAGAGACACAGTGGAATGAGTCTGGGATTGATACAGGGTTATGATGAGAGAGAGAGAAATCTGAATGAGCCTGGGATTGATACAGGGGTTTGCTGAGAAAGAGTGACAGTGGAATGACTCCGGGATTGATCCAGGTCTAGGATGAGATAGAGAGTGACAGTGGAATGAGTCTGGGATTGATACAGGGCTCTGATGAAAGAAACACAGTGTAATGAGTCTGGGATTGACACTGGGCTATGATGGGAGAGAGGGACAGTGGAATGAGTGTGAGATTGATACAGGTCTATGATGAGAGTGAGGGATAGTGGAATGAGTCTGGAATTGATACAGGTCTATGATGAGCGAGAGACACAGTGGAATGAGTCCGGGATTGATACAGGGCTATGATGAGATTGAGAGAGAAACAGTGGAATAGGTCTGGGATTGATACAAGGCTATGATGAGAGAGAGACACAGTGGAATGAGTCTGGGATTGATACAGGGCTATGATGAGAGAGCGAGAGAGACAGTGGAATAGGTCTGGGATTGACACAAGGCTATGATGAGACAGAGAGAAAGTGGAATGAGTCTGGGATTGATACAGGGCTATGATGAGAGAGAGAGAAAGTGGAATGTGTCTGGAATTGATACAGGGCTTTGATGAGAGAGAGACACAGTGGAATGAGTATGGGATTGACACAAGGCTATGATGATAGAGAGAGGCAGACAGTGGCATGACTCCGGGATTGATGCAGGTCTATGATGGGAGAGAGTGACAGTGGATTGAGTCTCGGATTGATACAGGGCTATGATGAGAGAGTGAGAGACACAGTGGAATGAGTATGGCATTGATACAGATCTATGATGAGAGAGAGAGAGAGAGAGAGAGAGAAAGTAGAATGAGTCTGGGATTGATACAGGGCTATGATGAGAGAGAAACAGAGGCAGTGGAATGAGTTAGGGATTGATATAAGGCTATGGTGAGAGAGAGACACAGTGGAATGAGTCTGCGATTGATACAGGGCTATGATGAGAGAGAAACAGAGACAATGGAATGCGTCAGGGATTGATACAAGGCTATGATGAGAAAAGACAGACAGTGGAATGAGGCTGGGATTCATACAGGGCTATGATGAGAGAGAGAGAGAAAGACAGTGGAACGAGTCTGGGATTGATACAGATCGTTGATGACAGAGGGAGACAGTGGAATGAGTCTGGGATTGATCCAGGGCAATGATGAGACAGAGAGACAGAGAGAGAGTGGAATGAGTCTGGGTTTGATACAGGGCAATGATGAGAGAGAGAGAGAGACTGGAATGAGTCTGGGATTGATACAAGGCTATGATGAGAGAGAGACAGTGGAATGAGTCCGGGATTGATACAGGGCAATGATGAGAGAGAGAAAGTGGAATGAGTCTGGGATTGATACAGGGCTATGATGAGAGAGAGAGTGACAGTGGAATGAGTCCGGGATTGATAGAAGTCTATGATGAGATAGAGAGTGACAGTGGAATGAGTTTGGGATTGATAGAGGACTATGATGAGATACAGAGTGACAGTGGAATGAGTCTGGGATTGATACAGGGCTATGATGAGACAGAGAGACACACAGTGGAATGAGTCTGGGATTGATACAGGGCTATGACGAGAGAGAGAGAAAATGGAATGAGCCTGGGATTGATACGGGGTTTGTTGAGAAAGAGTGACAGTGGAATGACTCCGGGTTTGATCCAGGTCTTGGATGAGATAGAGAGTGACAGTGGAATGAGTCTGGGATTGAAACAGGGCTGTGATGAAAGAGACACAGTGTGATGAGTCTGGGATTGACACAGGGCTATGATGGGAGACAGAGACAGTGGAATGAGTGTGGGATTGATACAGGGCTAGGATGAGATAGAGTGACAGTGGAATGAGTCTGGGATTGATACAGGGCTAGGATGAGATAGAGTGACAGTGGAATGAGTCTGGGATTGATACAGGGCTATGGTGAGAGAGACAGTGACAGTGGAATTAATCCGGGTTTGATAGAAGTCTATGATGAGATAGAGAGTGACAGTGGAATGAGTCTGGGATTGTAACAGGGCTAGGATGAGAGAGAGAAACAGTGCAATGAGTCTGGAATTGATACAGGGCTATGATGAGAGAGAGAGAGAGACAGTGGAATGAGTCTGGGATTGATACAGGGCTATGGTGAGAGAGACAGTGACAGTGGAATTAGTCCGGGTTTGATAGAAGTCTATGATGAGATAGAGTGTGACAGTGGAATGAGTCTGGATTATTACATGGCAATGATGAGAGAGAGAGAGTGAAGTGGAATGAGTCTGGGATTGATACAGGGCTATGATGAGAGAGGCACAGTGTAATCTGTCTTGGATTGATACAGGGCTATGATGAGAAAAAGAGAGAGACAGTGGAATGAGTCTGGGATTGAAACAGGTCTACGATGAGATAGAGTGAGAGTGGAATGAGTCTGGGATTGATACAGGGCTATGATGAGAGAGGCACAGTGTAATCTGTCTTGGATTGACACAGGGCTATGATGTGAGATAGACAGACAGTGGAATGAGTCTGGGATTGAGACAGGTCTATGATGAGAGAGAGACACAGTGGAATGAGTCTGGGATTGATACAGGGCTATGATGAGAGAGAGACACAGTGGAATGAGTTTGGGATGGATACAGGGCTATGATGAGAGAGAGAGAGACACAGTGCAATGAGTCTGGGATGGATACAGGTCTATGATGAGAGAGAGACACAGTGGAATGAGTCTGGGATTGATACAGGGCTATGATGAGAAAAAGAGTGAGACAGTTGGATGAGTCTAGGTTTCATACTGGGCTATGATGAGAGAGAGAGAGAGAGAGAGAGACAATGGAATGAGTCTGGGATTGATACAGGGCTAGGATGAGAGAGATAAACAGTGCATTGAGTCTGAAATTGATACAGGGCTATGATGAGACAGAGAGACAGTGGAATGAGTCTGGGATTGATACAGGGCTATGGTGAGAGAAACAGTGACAGTGGAATGAGTCCGGGATTGATAGAAGTCTATGATGAGATAGTGAGTGACATGGAATGAGTCTGGAATTGAAACAGGGCTAGGATGAGAGAGAGACAGTGGAATGAGTCTGGGATTGGCACAGGGCTATGATGAGAGAGAAAGAGAGACAGATGAATGAGTCTGGGATTGATACGGGTCTCTGCTGAGAGAGACACAGTATAATGAGTTTGGGATTGATACAGGGCTATGATGAGAGAGAGAGAGACGGTGGAATGAGTTTGGGATTGATACAGGGCTATGATGAGAGAGAGAGAATGACAGTGGAATGAGTCCGGGTTTGATAGAAGTCTATGATGAGATAGTGAGTGACATGGAATGAGTCTGGAATTGAAACAGGGCTAGGATGAGAGGGAGAAACAGTGCAATGAGTCTGGAATTGATACTGGGCTATGATGAGATAGAGAGAGAGACAGTGGAATGAGTCTGGGATTGATACAGGGCTATGGTGAGAGAGACAGTGAAAGTGGAATTAGTCCGGGATTGACAGTAGTCTGATGAGATAGAGAATGACAGTGGAGTGAATCTGGGATTATTACATGGCTATGATGAGAGAGAGAGCGACAGTGGAATGAGTCTGCGATTGATACAGGGCTATGATGAGAGAGAGACAGTGGAATGCTTCTGGGATTGATACAAGGCTATGATGAGAGGGCGAGACACAGTGGAATGAGTCTGGCATTGATACAGGTCTATGATGAAAGAGAGAGACACAGAGGAATGAGTATGGGATTGATACAGGGCTATGATGCGAGAGAGAGACAGTGGAATGAGTGTGGGATTGATACAGGTCTATGATGAGAGAGAGAGATAGTGGAATGAATCTGGGATTGATTCAGGTCTATGATGAGCGAGAGACACAGTGGAATGAGTCTGGGATTCATACAGGGCTATGATGAGAGAGAGAGAGAGAGACAGTGGAATAGGTCTGGGATTGACACAGGGCTATGATGAGAGAGAGAGAGAGAGAGACAGTGGAATGAGTCTGGGATTGATACAGGGCTATGATGAGAGAGAGAGAAAGTGTAATGTGCCTCGGATTGATACAGGTCTATGATGAGAGAGAGACACAGTGGAATGAGTCAGGGATTTATACAGGGCTATGATGAGAGAGAGAGAAAGTGGAATGAGTCTGGGATTGATACAGGGCTTTGATGACAGATAGACACAGTGGAATGAGTATGGGATTGACACAAGACTATGATGAGAGCGAGACACAGTGCAATTGGTCTGGGATTGATACAGGGCTCTGATGAGAGAGAGGGGGAGACAGTGGAATGAGTCTGGGATTGATACAGGTCGAAAATGAGAGAGAGAAAAAGTGGAATGAGTCTGGGATTGATACAGGGCTTGGATGAGAGAGAGACACAGTGGAATGAGTTTGGGATTGACACAGGGATATGATGAGAGAGAGAGTGGCAGTACAATGCATCTGGGATTGATACAGGGTATGATGTGAGAGAGAGACAGTGGAATGAGTCTGGCATTGATACAGATCTATTATCTGAGAGAGACACAGTGGAATGAGTCTGGGATTGATACAGGGCTATGATGAGAGAGAAAATTGAATGAGCCTGGGATTGATACAGGGGTTTGTTGATAAAGAGTGACAGTGGAATGACTCCGGGATTGATCCAGGTCTAGGATGAGATAGAGAGTGACAGTGGAATGAGTCTGGGATTGATACAGGAGTATGATGAGAGAACACAGTGGAATGAGTCTGGGATTGATACAGGGCTCTGATGAAAGAGACACAGTGTAATGAGTCTGGGATTGACACAGGGATATGATGGGAGAGAGAGACAGTGGAATAGGTCTGGGATTGATACAGGGCTATGATAAGAGAGAGAGACACAATGGAATGAGTCTGGGATTGATACAGGCCTATGATGTGAGAGAGACACAGTGGAATGAGTCTGGGATTGATACGGGGCTATGATGAGAGAGAGACACAGTGGAATGAGTTTAGGATTGATACAGATCTATCATGAGAGAGAGAGAGACAGTGGAATGAGTCTGGGATTGATACGGGGCTATGATGAGAGAGAGTCACAGTGAAATGAGTCTGGGATTGATACAGGGCTACAATGAGAGGGTGAGAGAGAGAGAGACAGTGGAATAAGTCTGGGATTGATACACGGCGATGATCAGAAAGAGAGAAAGTGGAATGAGTCTCGGATTGATAAAGGTCTATAACGAGAGAGAGACACAGTGGAATGAGTCAGGGATTGATACAGGGCTATGATGACAGAGGGAGAAAGTGGAATGAATGTGGGATTGATACAGGGCTTTGATGAGAGAGAGACACAGTGGAATGAGTCTGGGATTTATACAGGGCTCTGATGAGAGAGAGAGGGAGACAGTGGAATGGGTCTGGGATTGATACAGGTCTATGATTAGAAAAAGAGAGAGGCAGTGGAAAGAGTCTAGGATTGGTACTGGGCTATGATGAGAGAGACAGAGAGAGAGAGAGAGACAGTGGAATGAGTCTGGAATTGATACAGGGCTTTGATGAGAGAGAGACACAGTGGAATGAGTTTGGGATTGACACAGGGCTATGATGAGAGAGAGAGTGACAGTACAATGAATCTGGGATTGATACAGGGTATGATGTGAGAGAGAGACAGTGGAATGAGTCTCGGATTGACACAGGTCTATGATGAGAGAGAGAGAGAGAGAGACACAGTGGAATGAGTCTGGGATTGATACAGGGCTATGATGAGAGAGAGACACAGTAGAATGAGTTTAGGATTGATACAGATCTATGATGAGAGTGAGAGAGAGAGACAAGTGGAATGAGTCTGGGATTGATACGGGGCTATGATGAGAGAGTAACAGAGACAGTGGAATGAGTCAGGGATTGATACAAGGCTATGATGAGAGAGAGACACAGTGAAATGAGTCTGGGATTGATAAAGGGCAATGATGAGAGGGTGAGAGAGAGAGAGAGACAGTGGAATGAGTCTGGGATTGATACAGGGCTATGATGAGAGAGAGAGAGAGACACTGGAATGAGTCTGGGATTGATACAGGGCTATGATGAGAGAGAGACAAAGTGGAATGAGTCTGGGATTGATACAGGGCTATGATGAGAGAGAGACAAAGTGGAATGAGTCTGGGATTGATACAGGGCTATGATGACAGAGAGGGAAAGTGGAATGAGCCTCGGATTGATACAGGTCTAAGATGAGAGAGAGACACAGTGGAATGTGTCAGGGATTGATACAGGGCTAAGCTGAGAGAGAGAGAGACAGAGAGAGACAGTGGAATGAGTCTGGGATTGATACAGGGCTATGAAGAGAGAGAGAGACACAGTGGAATGAGTTTGGGATTGATACAGGGCTATGATGAGAGAGACACACAGTGGAATGAGTCAGGGATTGATACAAGGCTATGATGAGGGAGAGACACAGTGGAATGAGTTTGGGATTAAAACTGGGCTATGATGAGAGAGAGAGAGAAAGACAGTGGAACGAGTCTGGGATTGAAACAGATCGTTCATGAGAGAGGGAGACAGTGGAATGAGTTTAGGATTATTACAGGGCAATGATGAGAGAGAGAGAGAAACACTGGAATGAGTCTGGGATTGATACATTGGTTTGCTGAGAGAGAGTGACAGTAGAATGACTCCGGGATTGATCCAGGTCTAGGATGAGATAGAGAGTGACAGTGGAATGAGTCTGGGATTGATACAGGAGTATGATGAGAGAAGACAGTCGAATGAGTCTGGGATTGATACAGATTTATGATTAGAGAGAGAAAAAGTGGAATGAGTCTGGGATTGATACAGGGCTTTGATGAGAGAGAGACACAGTGGAATGAGTTTGGGATTGACACATGGCTATGATGAGAGAGAGAGTGACAGTACAATGAATCTGGGATTGATACAGGGTATGATGTGAGAGAGAGACAGTGGAATGAGTCTGGGATTGATACAGGGCTATGATGAGAGAGAGACACAGTAGAATGAGTTTAGGATTGATACAGATCTATGATGAGAGAGAGAGAGAGAGACAAGTGGAATGAGTCTGGGATTGATACGGGGCTATGATGAGATAGAGAGTGACAGTGGAATGAGTCTGGGATTGATACAGGGCTATGATGAGAGAGACACAGTGGAATGAGTTTGGGATTGATACAGGGCTATGATGAGAGAGAGAGAGACACAGTGCAATGAGTCTGGGATTGATACAGGGCTATGATGAGAGAGAGAGACACACAGTGGAATGAGTCTGGCACTGATACAGATCTATGATCAGAGAGAGACACAGTGGAATGAGTCTGTGATTGACACAGGAGTATGATGAGAGAACACAGTGCAATGAGTCTGGGATTGATACAGGGCTCTGATGAAAGAGACACAGTGTAATGAGTCTGGGATTGACACAGGGCTATGATGAGCGAGAGACACAGTGGAATGAGTCAGGGATTGATACAGGGCTATGATGAGAGAGAGACAAAGTGGAATGAGTCTGGGATTGATACAGGGTTATGATGACAGAGAGGGACAGTGGAATGAGCCTCGGATTGATACAGGTCTATGATGAGAGAGAGAGAGAGACAGAGAGAGACAGTGGAATGTGTCAGGGATTGATACAGGGCTAAGCTGAGAGAGAGAAAGAGACAGAGAGAGACAGTGGAATGAGTCTGGGATTGATACAGGGCTATGATGAGAGAGACACACAGTGGAATGAGTCATGGATTGATACAAGGCTATGATGAGGGAGAGACACAGTGGAATGAGTTTGGGATTAATCCGGGGCTATGATGAGAGAGAGAGAGAAAGACAGTGGAACGAGTCTGGGATTGAAACAGATCGTTCATGAGAGAGGGAGACAGTGGAATGAGTTTAGGATTATTACAGGGCAATGATGAGAGAGAGAGAGAGAGAGAGGCAGAGAGAGAGAGTGGAATGAGTTTGGGATTGATACAGGGCTATGATGAGATATAGAGTGACAGTGGAATGAGTCTGGGATTGATACAGGGCTATGATGAGATATAGAGTGACAGTGGAATGAGTCTGGGATTGATACAGGGCTATGATGAGATATAGAGTGACAGTGGAATGAGTCTGGGATTGATACAGGGCTATGATGAGAGAGAGAGACACACAGTGGAATGAGTCTGGCATTGATACAGATCTATGATCAGAGAGAGACACAGTGGAATGAGTCTGGGATTGATACAGGACTATGATGAGAGAGAGAGAGAGAGAGTGGAATGAGTCTGGGATTGATACAGGGCTATGACGAGAGAGAGAGAAAATGGAATGAGCCTGGGATTGATACAGTGGTTTGCTGAGAGAGAGTGACAGTAGAATGACTCCGGGATTGATCCAGGTCTAGGATGAGATAGAGAGTGACAGTGGAATGAGTCTGGGATTGATACAGGAGTATGATGAGAGAACACAGTGGAATGAGTCTGGGATTGATACAGATTTATGATTAGAGAGAGAAAAAGTGGAATGAGTCTGGGATTGATACAGGGCTTTGATGAGAGAGAGACACAGCGGAATGAGTTTGGGATTGACACAGGGCTATGATGAGAGAGAGAGTGACAGTACAATGAATCTGGGATTGATACAGGGTATGATGTGAGAGAGAGACAGTGGAATGAGTATCGGATTGATACAGGTCTATGATGAGAGAGAGAGAGAGAGAGAGAGAGACACAGTGGAATGAGTCTGGGATTGATACAATGCTATGATGAGAGAGAGACACAGTAGAATGAGATTAGGATTGATACAGATGAATGATGAGAGAGAGAGAGAGAGACAAGTGGAATGAGTCTCGGATTGATACGGGGCTATGATGAGAGAGAAACAGAGACAGTGGAATGAGTCAGGGATTGATACAAGGCTATGATGAGAGAGAGACACAGTGAAATGAGTCTGGGATTGATACAGGGCTATGATGAGAGGGTGAGAGAGAGAGAGACAGTGGAATGAGTCTGGGATTGATACAGGGCTATGATGAGAGAGAGAGAGAGACACTGGAATGAGTCTGGGATTGATAGAGGGCTATGATGAGAGAGAGAAACAGTGGAATGTGTCTGGGATTGATACAGGACTATGATGAGAGAGAGAGTGACAGTGGAATGAGTCTGGGATTGATACAGGACTATGATGAGAGAGAGAGAAACAGTGGAATTAGTCTGGGATTGATACAGGGCTATGATGAGAGAGAGAAACAGTGGAATGAGTCTGGGATTGATACAGGGCTATGATGAGAGAGAGAGTGACAGTGGAATGAGTCTGGGATTGATTCAGGTCTGTAATGAGTTAGAGTGACAGTGGAATGAGTCTGGGATTGATACAGAGCTATGATGAGAGAGAGAGAGACACAGTGGAATGAGCCTGGGATTGATACAGGGCTATGATGAGAGAGAGAGAGTGACAGTGGAATGTGTCCGGGATTGATAGAAGTCTATGATGAGATAGAGAGTGACAGTGGAATGAGTCTGGGATTGATACAGGACTATGATGAGATAGAGAGTGACAGTGGAATGAGTCTGGGATTGACACAGGGCTATGATGAGAGAGAGAGACACACAGTGGAATGAGTCTGGCATTGATACAGATCTATGATCAGAGAGAGACACAGTGGAATGAGTCTGGGATTGATACAGGGCTATGATGAGAGAGACAGAAAATGGAATGAGCCTGGGATTGATAATGGATTTGTTGAGAAAGAATGACAGTGGAATGACTCCGGGATTGATCCAGATCTAGGATGAGATAGAGAGTGACAGTGGAATGAGTGTGGGATTGATACAGGACTATGATGAGAGTGAGGGAGACAGTGGAATGACTCCGGGATTGATGCAGGTCTATGATGAGAGAGACACAGTGGTATGAGTTTGGGATTGATACAGGGCTCTGATGAGAAAGAGTGAGTGGATTGAGTCTGGGATTGATTACAGGAATATGATGAGAGAGACACAGAGGAATGAGTCTGGCATTGAT
Source organism: Cetorhinus maximus (assembly GCF_964194155.1). Taxonomy (NCBI): domain Eukaryota; kingdom Metazoa; phylum Chordata; class Chondrichthyes; order Lamniformes; family Cetorhinidae; genus Cetorhinus; species Cetorhinus maximus. Next base: position 107,096 of record NW_027596290.1, on the reverse strand, counting down.
ACAGGTCTATGATGAGAGAGAGAGACACAGAGGAATTAGTAAGGGATTGATACAGGGCTATGATGAGAGAGGGAGTGACAGTGGAATGACTCTGGGATTGATACAGCACTATGATGAGAGTGACACAGTGGAATGAGTTTGGGATTGATACAGTGCTATGATGAGAGACAGAGAGAAAAATTGTAACGAGTCTGGGATTAATACAGGACTATGATGAGAGACACAGTGGAATGAGTTTGGGATTGATACAGGGCTCTGATGAGAGAGAGACAGAGGAATGATTCTGGAAATGATACAGGGCTATGATGAGACACACAGCGGAATGAGTCTGGGATTGAAACAGGGCTAGGATGAGGGAGAGAAACAGTGCAATAAGTCTGTAATTGATACAGGGCTATGATGAGAGACAGAGAGACAGTGGAATGATTTTGGGATTGATAGAGGTCTGTGATGAGAGACGGAGAGAGAGACAGTGGAATGAGTCTGGGATTGATACAGTGCTGTGGAGAAATGTATTGCGGCCCAGGAGAATGATGAACTCCGTCACTGGCTCAGCTGGAAACACAAACCCTAAGGAAAGGGCTGGGGGCTAATCAATGAAGCTTTACAGTTGAAGAAAGTCTCTTTAATCACACTCTCTGTCATCTGGGATTGGGGGTGATATGTTAACTTTGTTTGAGGAATTCTATTGGACAATAAACAGAGATAGGAATAAACTGAACATTTTCGGTTAGCAATCTTTGCGGGGGCGACGCAACATTCTAACAATCACAGAATCCCAGGATAGTAACAGTTCAGAAGGAGGCCATTTGGCCCATCGTGTCTGCACCGGCTCTCTGAGCATTTTAACTTAGTGCCCATCTCCTGCCTGTTCCCCGTACCCCAGCACACTGTTTCTATTTAAATAACCATCCCATGCCCTCCTGAATGCCTCAATCAAACCTGCCTCCACCACACTTCCAGGCAGTGCATTCCAAACCCTAACTGCTCGCTGTGTGAAAAAACATTTGCTCACCTCACATTTACTTTGTTTGCAAAACACTTTGAAACTTGATGAGCGAGAGACACAGTGGAATGAGTCTGGGATTCATACGGGGCTATGATGAGACAGAGAGAGAGACAGTGGGTATGATTCTGGGATTGATACAAGGCTATGATGAGAGAGAGACACAGTGGAATGAGTTTGGGATTGATACAGGTCTATGATGAAAGAGAGAGACACAGAGGAATGAGTAAGGGATTGATACAGGGCTATGATGCGAGAGAGAGACAGTGGAATGAGTGTGGGATTGATACAGGGATATGATGAGAGAGAGGGAGACAGTGGAATGAGTCTGGGATTGATACAGGTCTATGATGAGAGAGAGAGATAGTGGAATGAATCTGGGATTGATTCAGGTCAATGATGGGCGAGAGACACAGTGGAATGAGTCTGGGATTCATAGAGGGCTATGATGAGAGAGAGAGAGAGAGACAGTGGAATAGGTCTGGGATTGACACAAGGCTATGATGAGAGAGAGACACAGTGGAATGAGTCTGGGATTGATACAGGGCTATGATGAGAGAGAGAGAAATTTGAATGAGCCTGGGATTGATACAGGGGTTTGTTGAGAAAGAGTGACAGTGGAATGACTCTGGGATTGATCAAGGTCTATGTTGAGATAGAGAGTGTCAGTGGAATGAGTCTGGGATTGATACAGGAGTATGATGAGAGAACACAGTGGAATGAGTCTGGGATTGATACAGGGCTCTGATGAAAGAGACACAGTGTAATGAGTCTGGGATTGACACAGGGCTATGATGGGAGAGAGGGAGACAGTGGAATGAGTCTGGGATTGATACAGGTCTATGATGAGAGAGAGAGATAGTGGAATGAGTCTGGAATTGATACAGGTCTAAGATGAGCGAGAGACACAGTGGAATGCGACGGGGATTGATACAGGGCTATGATGAGAGAGAGAGAGAGACAGTGGAATAGGTCTGGGATTGATACAAGGCAATGAAGAGAGAGAGACACAGTGGAATGAGTCTGGGATTGATACAGGGCTATGATGAGAGAGAGAGAAAGTGGAATGAGTCTCGGATAGATACAGGTCTATGATGAGAGAGAGACACATTGGAATGAGTCAGGAATTGATACATGGTTATGATTAGAGAGAGAGAGAGACTGTGGAGTGAGTTTGTGATTGATACAGGGCAATGATGGGAGAGAGAGAGAGAGAGACAGTGGAAAGTGTTTGGGATTGATACAAGGCTATGATGAGGGAGAGAGACAGTGGAATGAGTTTGGGATTGATACAGGGCTATGATGAGAGAGAGACACTGTGGAATGTGTTTGGGATTGATTCAGGGCTATGATGAGAGAGAGACACACTGGAATTAGTTTGAACTCGAACCCAATGAAGTCTGTTCATTGATTCGAGTGACAGAATGATTAGCGGTAAAAGGAGATGTTAAACTGATGGCACTGTCAGTTCCATGTTAACGGCCACAACATTTACATTGTGTCTAAGTGGGTTTCACTCACTCGTTCTGAAGGAGGGTCATGGGTTCAAGCCTCAACTGTAGAGACTGGTACCACAATCGAACCAATAGACAACAGCTCCAAACATGCAGCAGTCCGTCGGTACTGACCCACCATCAGTGCAGTGCTTCCTCAGTACTGGCCACTCCCTCAGTATTGCCCCTCTCGCAGTGCACCACGCCCTCAGTACTGGCCCTCTCACAGTGCACCACTCCCTCTGTAATGACTGTTACAGTGCAGCACTCCCTCAGTAATGACCCTCTTACAGCCCAGCACTCCTCTTAGTACCGACCCTATGAAAATGCAGCACTGCCTCAGCACTGACCCTCTGACAGTGCAGCATTCCCTCAGTACAAAAGCTGAAAGAATGCAGTGCTCCCATGCAGCTTGCGTCCGACACTCCAGCACTCCCTCAGTCTTGATCCTCCAAGAGTGTCATGCTCCCTCACTACCGACCCTCCAAGGCTGAAGCGCTCCCACAGTATTAACCCTCCGAAAGCCCAGTGCTCCCTCAGTACAGAAACTGTGATACTGCAGCACTCCCTCAGACCGACATTGAAGCGTTCCCTCAGTATTGACCCTCCGACACTGCAGAACTCCCTCAGGACTGACCCTGTGACAGTAAATCACTCCCTCAGCAACCATCATGGGCTGAATGTCCTGCGCTGTGTGATATCATTCTACGCTTACACTTCCCTCAAATTCCTTGCTTGTTTAATGTCACCTGTTCATGCGGCGGCCAACTGCAACGCCATCCTCTGCAAGAATTGCGAGCAGGAAGGGCATCAGACAAAGGACTGCAAACAGACTAAATGCTGCAGCCTGTGTGGTGAGGCAGGCTACCTCGATAAGACCTGCCACAAACATTGCCTCACTTATGCACAGGCAGCCAAAGCCAACGAGGGAGGAGCGGATGGAATACTTGGTGTCACTATTACCAAGGACACTTGCAATCCTCCAACCACCAAGGCTTCCAATGAGAACAATGGGACAAAGGAGGACACGGAGAGAGACATGACTGAGGCAGCAGACAGCCAAACAAATGCACTGCCCCCTGATCCTCCAACTCCTCAGCAGAGCGTATCAATGGAGGAGGAAGCAGCAGAAAATCAGCAGGGGGAGTGGCAGCTGGTGAAGACAGCCAAAAAGAAGAAGGGGCTCAGAAGGGACCAAGCCACTTCCCAGACGAGTGGCAAGAGGCATCTCCCATCCGACACGGATGACAAGGGGTGCTGCTCTTCTGACGAAGAAGGGTAAGGGCGGCACCTACAGAAGAAGCAGCAAAGCTCTAGGGAGTAGGAGGACGAGACACCCGAGCTCCAGAACATTGGAGACAATGAGGAGAGCAGCGCACTCCAACTTTGCCCACAACCCAAAGAGGCCAGCGCACCCCAGCCCCAGGAATCTGCAAGCAGTGAAGCACTAAGCGCACTCCAGCTCCGGGGAGCCGGGAGCAGCGACACCCCAGAGGCGATGAGGATCGGAGAGATTTCACCAACAGAGAATAATTCAAAGCTCGTTCCTTGCACAAACCCCCAGATGCCACCTGAGTGGAACATCTCCAATGGGGTGGTTCAGGACAGTTTCCTCAGCCCATCCAAAGTGAGACAATTTGTGAACACTATGGGTATGCAAGAGCAGACGAAAGGTCTGGAACTGTCAAAGACAGCAGGTTTGCTAAGCGACAAAGTGCTTTAAAAATGGGGATAAAGATTGTATCCATAAATGTGCTTAGCATTAAATCGACTACGCGATGTGTTGCGACCTTGGACTACCTTGCCAAGGTCAAAGCTGACCTGCTGTTTCTACAGGAGTGTGCGATACCTCACCACAGCTCCTACAGGCAATGGTCACGATAGTGGTCCCAGGGGCCATCGATCTGGTCGGGAGGAAACGACTCACGTTCCTCCGGCCTGGGAATTCTGCTGCGGGGAGGGAACCTTGCCTCCGAGGTTAAGGAGCTGGTGGGCGGGCGCCTCCTCGTAGCAGACGTAATGTACAAGAATGCTCCACTCCGCTTAATTAACGTGTATGCCCCGGCACAAAAGGGCGAGTGGCTGGCGGTCTTTCAGCAGCTCCCACAGCTGCTGGCGACCTCCAGGCCGGTTATTTTGGGCGGTGACTTCAACTGCATCATCGATGCGGCTGGACGATCCAGCAGGGCCGACAGCAGATTGGACGCTACGTCCAGATCCCTGATAGAAACTGTAAAGGATGTCAAGCTGCACGATGTCTTCAGCAACCCTGCAGACGGAGCGCAGCGTAGATACACCTGGTCACGGCCAGATGGGTCCATCTGTTCCAGGATAGACTTCCTCTTTGTGTCCCGTGCGTTCACAGTCAGATCCACCGATGTCAAGCCAGTGTTCTTCTCTGACCACTGCCTCCTACTGGCTGACTGTCACTTACAGGAAGACCAGAGGGTTGGCAGGGGGGCATGGAAGCTGAACGTGTAACTGCTGACCCCAGAGAACATTGAGGAGCTCAAGAGGGATTACAATGGAGAACCATGAAACCCCTCTTTGAGTCCCTGACACACTGGTGGGAAGCGATCAAGGAGAACATCAAGGGCTTTTTCATCCTCAAAGGCATTCAGAAAGCTAGAAAGGAACAGAGGGAAATGTCCCAACTCCAGAAAAACATGCAGAACCTGCTCCGGTTGCAGTCAATGTGGGTTGATGTCAAGGAAGAACTCCAAGAGGTGAAGAGCCAGCAAGCCTCGCTCTTTGCCTCGGAGGCCTCCTAGATCATCTCCCGGTCCAGATTCCGCTCCATGGAGCAGGATGAGACGTGCTCACGTTTCTTCCTCCAAAATGTACACAGAGAGAGCTCTGTGATCAGCAGCCTGAAGGAGGAAGACGGCTCAGTAAAGTCATCGCAGTCTGACGTTTCGAGGATCAGCAAATCCTTTTATGCCAGATTATATGAGGTGAAGCCCACAGACAGCGTGGCCTCCCAGTCCTTCTGCCCTCTATCACGGAGGTCTTAGACGACAGTACAAGGGAGAGCCTGGACAAACCGCTAACTCCGGACAAAATGACTAAGGCCCTTGAGTCCTTTGAGAAGCGACAGCTTGCCGGCTGAGTTCTATTCGGCTCTGTTGGACTCGATGGGCCCAGACCTGCTAGAAGTGTACGAGTGTATGCTTCTGGCCGGCAGCATGTCAGAATCCATGAGGAAAGGCATAGAAACATAGAAACTAGGAGCAGGAGTTGGCCATTCGGCCTTTTAAGCCTGCTCCGCCATTCATTATGATCATGGCTGATCATCCAACTCCATAGCCTGCTCCCGCTTTCTCCCCATACCCTTTGATCCCTTTCGCCCCAAGAGCTATATCTAACTCCTTCTTGAAAGCATAGAATGTTTTGGTCTCAACTACTTTCTGTGGGAACGAATTCCACTGGCTCACCACTCTCTGGGTGAAGAAATTTCTCATCACCTCAGTCCTAAATGATCTACCCCATATCCTCAGACTGTGACCCCTGGTTCTGGACTCCCCCACCATCGGGAACATCTTTCCTGCATCTACCCTGTCTAGTCCTGTTAGAATTTTATAGGTTTCTAGGGATCCCCCCTCATTCTTCTGAACTCCAGCGAATATAATCCTAATCGACTCAATCTCTCCTCATATGTCAGTCCCGCCATCCCAGGAATCAGTCGGGTAAACCTTCGCTGCACTCCCTCTATAGCAAGTACAACTTTCCTCAGATAAGGAGACCAAAACTGCACATAATATTCCAGGTGTGGTCTCACCAAGGCCCTGTACAATTGAAGCAAGACACCCCTGTTCCTGTACTCAAATCCTCTGGCTATGAAGGCCAACATACCATTTGCCTTCTTTACCGCCTGGTGCACCTGCATGCTTACCTTCAACGACTGGTGTACAAGGACACCCAGGTCTCGTTGCACATTCCCCTCTCTCAATTTATAGCCATTCCGATAATAATCTGCCTTCTAGTTTTTGTTACCAGAATGGATAACCTCACATTTATCCACATTATTCTGCGTCTGCCACGCACTTGCCCACTCACTCAGCTTGTCCAAATCACACTGAAGCATCTCTGCATCCTCCTCACAGCTCACCCTCCCACCCAGCTTTGTGTCATCTCCAAATTTGGAGATATTACATTTAATTCCCTCATCTAAATCATTAATATATGTTGTGAATAACTGGGGTCCCAGCACCGATCTCTGCGGTACCCCACTAGTTACCTCCGCCTGCCATTCGGAAAAAAGACCCGTTTATTCCTACTCTTTGTTTCCTGTCTGCCAACCAGTTTTCTATCCATCTCAATACACTACCCCCAAATACCATGCGCTTTAATTTTACACGCCAATCTCTTATGTGGGACTTTGTCGAAAGCCTTCTGAAAGTTCAAATAAACCACATCCACTGGCTCCCCCTCATCAACTTTACCAGTTAAATCCTCGAAAAATTCCAGTAGATTTGTCAAGCATGATTTCCCGTTCATAAATCCATGCTGACTCTGTCCGATTCTGCCACTGTTTTCCACGTGCTCAGCTATTAAATCTTTTATAATGGACTCTAGAATTTTCCCCACTACCGACGTCAGGCTGACTGGTGTATAATTTCGTTTTCTCTCTGCCTCCCTTTTTAAACAGTGGGGTTACATTGACTACCCTCCAATCTGTAGGAACTATCCCAGAGTCTATAGAATCTCGGAAGATGACCACCAATGCATCCACTATTTCTAGGGCCACTTCCTTAAGTACTCTGGGAAGTAGATTATCAGGCCCCGGGGATTTATCGGCCTTCAATCCATTCAATTTCCCCAACACCATTTCTCTACTAATACTGATTTCTTTCAGTTCCTCCCTCTCACTAAATCCTGTGTTTCCCCAACATTTCTGATATGTTATTTGTGTCCTCCTTTGTGAAGACAGAACCAAAGTATATATTTAGTTGGTCAGCCATTTCTTTGTTCCCCATTATAAATTCCCCTGTTTCTGACTGTAAGGGACCTACATTTGTCTTCACCAATCTTTTTCTCTTCACATATCTATAGAAACTTTTACAGTCAGTTTTTATGTTGCCTGCAAGCTTACTCTCGCACTCTATTTTCCCCTTCTTAATCAATCCCTTGATCCTCCTTTGCTGAATTCTAAACTGCTCCCAATCCTCAGGTCTGTTGATTTTTCTGGCCAATTTGTATGCCTCTTCTTTGCATCTAATACTATCTCTAATTTCTCTTGTAAGCCATGGTTTGGCCACCTTTCCTGTTTTACTTTCGCGCCAGACAGGAATAAACAATTGTTGCAATTCACCCATGCGCCCTTTGAATCTTTGCCATTGCCTATCCACCGTCATCTCTTTAAGTAACGTTTCCCAATCCATCATAGTTAACTCGCGCTTCATACCATCGTAGTTTCCTGTATTAAGATTCAGGACCCAAGTCTCAGAAACAACTACGTCACTCTCCATCTTGATGAAGAATTCTATCATATTATGTTTGCTCATCCCCAAGGGGCCTCACACAACCAGATTGCCAATTATTCCTTTCTCATTACACAATACCCAGTCAACGTATTGGTACAGAAAAACATCCCGTATACACTCCAGGAATTCCTCCTCTACGGTATTGTTACTAATTTGATTTGCCCAATCTATATGCATATTAAAGTCACCCATAATTACAGATGTTCCTTTATTACATGCGTCTCTAATTTCCTGTTTAATGCCATTCCCAACATTACCACTACAGTTTGGGGATCTATAAACAACCCCCACTAACATTTTTCGCCCCTTAGTGTTTCTCCAAGCTCTACCCATACAGATCCCACATCGTCGGAGCTAATATCTTTCCTCACTATTGCGTTAATTTCCTCTTTAACCAGCAATGCAACTCCATCGCCTTTTCCTTTTTGTCTGTCCTTCCTAAATACTGAATACCCCTGGATGTTCAGTTCCCATCCCTGGTCACCCTGCAGCCATGTCTCCGTAATCACCAATATATCATACCTGTTTACATCTATTTGCGCGGTTAATTCATCCACTTTATGGCGAATGCTCCTCACATTAAGGCACAAAGCCTTAAGGCTTGTCCTTTTCACATTACTTGTCCCATTCCCACTATTTTTCACTGAGACCTTGTTTGATTCTTGCCCTTGATTTCTCTATCACTCTTCTTATTCCGCTTTCTGTCTTTTGTTCTTGTCTTTGATTCCCCTTCCTCTGTAACTCAGGGTCACACTTTCTTTAATAATGCTCCTGCGAAATGCTTTGTATGTTTCATTACATTAAAGGAGCTATATAAATGTTTCTGTTAATGTTCTAGTTCTTATGGGTGTCAATCCCTATGTTGCTGTGCGGACGGTAGCTCCGTGACTGGAGTCAAATGTAGGCCAGGCCTCTCCTTTAAGGATATTATTCCACTATTTGCTTTCTTATGGCACACAGGAATCATTAAACAGTCTTGCATCTAATTTTCCTGAATTTATTTAGATCATGATTAGTCACTACTTTATTTAGGAATAGCACTGTCACCGAAGATAGGCACAGGGACACAAACACATTCAAGATGGAATTTTAAGGAGCGATTTAATGGAGTTTTTCAAGGTATTAAGGGGAACTGAGAGGTTAGATGGAGAGAAACTATTTCTTCCAGCTGGAGTACCTAGGACTTGGGGCATAGTATAAAAAATTAGAGTCAGTCTTTCATGAGTGAAGTTAGGAAACACAGTTCAGAAACACTTATACACACAAAGGGCAGAGTTTTACACTCACTCACCAGTGGGTTTTTAGGTGGGCTAGCCCGCCCACCTAAAAGGGGCAGAATCCCCTCTGGGTTCACACCCACCCTGGCCACATGTTTGTGTGTCTATGTACGTGTGTGTGTGGGGAGGGGGGGCAGTGTGTGTCTGTCTATGTGTGTAGGCAGTGTATGTAATGCAGAGAGAGTCCAGCAAGAGGGTGCATTGTTAAAGTCTGCGTGCCTGTGTGGACAGTGTGTGTGTGGACAGTGTGTGTAATGCAGAGAGAATCCAGCAAGAGGGTGCATTGTTAAAATCTGTGTGCCTGTGTGGACAGTGTGTGCGCGGACGGTGTGTGTAATGCAGAGAGAATCCAGCAGAGTGTACATTGTTAAAGGTGTGTTAGTGCATGTGTGTGGACAGTGTGTATAATACAGAGTCCAGCAGAGGGTATACTGTTAAAGTTTTATGTATGTTGTGGACAGTGTGTATAATAGAGTCCATCAGAGGGTACATTGTTAAAGTTTCGTGTGTGTGAGTGTGTGTGTGCGGACAGTGTGTGTGTGGACAGTGTGTCTGTGTGTGGGCGGGGGTGGGGGGGCAGTGTGTGTAATACATAAAAAGTGCAGCAGAGGGTACAATGTTGAAGGTGTGTGTTTGTGTGTGCGTGTGCATGTGTTTGGACAATGTGTGTCACAAAGTGTCCAGCAGAGGGGAGATCACAGAATCACAGAATTTCAATGGCACAGAAGGCGGCCATTCAGCCCCTACACTGGCTCTCCAAATGAACATTATGACCTAGTGCCATTGCCCCGCCTTTTCTCTGTACACCTGCACATTGTTTCTATTCAAATCATCATCTAACATCCTCTTGAATGCCTCGATTGAACCTGCCTCCACCACACTTCCAGGTAGCACATTAAAGACCCAAAACATTCGTTGTGAAAAAGTTTTTCTCACGTCACATTTGCTTCTTTTGCAAATCACTTTAAATCTGTGCCCTCTCGTTCTTGATTACGAGTGGGATCAGCTTCTCCCGATCGACTCTGACCAACCCCCTCATGATTTTGAACATGTCTATCAAATCTCCTCTCTGCTTTCTTCTCTCCAAGGAGAACAGTCCCAACCTCTCCAATCTATCTTCATAACTGAAGTTTCTCATCCTTGAGCCATTTTTGTAAACCTCTTCTGCACTCTCTCCAATGTGTTCACATCCTTCCTATAATATGGTGCCCAGAACTGTACACAGTATTCCAGCTGAGGTCTAACGAGTATCTTATATAAATTCAGCATAAACTCCTTGTTCTTGTCCATATTAATAAAGCCCAGGATACCAAATGCTTTATTAATTGCTCTCTCCACCTGTCCTGCCACCTTCAATGATCTATGCACATATACACCCAGGTCTTTCCGCTCCTGCACCCCCTTCAAAGTTTCACCCCTTATTTTATATTGTCTGTCCATGTTCCTCCTACCAAAATGAATCACCTCACACTTCTCCACATTGAACTTCATCTGGCACCTATCTGCCCACTCCACCAATTTGTCTATTTCTTTCAGAAGTTCTACACTGTCCTCCTCACAGTTTATAACACTCCCAAGCTTTATATCATCTGAAAAATTTGAAATTGTCCCCTGCACACCAAGATCTAGATCATTAATATATAGCAGGAAAAACAAGGGTCCCAATACCGACCCCTGGGGAACTCCACTACAAACCTTGCTCCAGACCAAAAAATATCCATTCACCATTCTACTTCTGCTTCCTACTTTTCAGCCAATTTTGTATCCACATTGCAACTGTCCCTTTTATTCCATGGGCAATAACTTTTCTCACAAATCTGTTGTGTGGCACTACATCAAATGCTTTTTGAAAGTCCATGTACACCACATCAACAGCATTAACCTCATCGGTCTTCTTTGTTACCTCTTCAAAAAACTCCAGCAAGTTAGTTAAACAGAATTTCCCCTTTAGAAATCCATGCTGGCTCTTCCTCAGCAATCCATATTTTTCCATGTGACTACTAATTCTATCCAAATAATTGTTTCCAGAATCTTGCCCACCACTGAACTTAAACTGATTGGTCTGTAATTGCTGGGCTTATCCTTACAACCTTTTTTGAACAAGGGTGTAATGTTTGCAATTCTCCAGTCCTCTTGCACCTCCCCTGTGCCGAGGAAAGACTGAAAAATTACGGCCAGTGCCCCTGCAAATTCTACTCTCACTTCTTTCTTCAAGGAATTGTTGAATATTATTGTACTTTTGATGATGGACATTTTGAAATGTTTAGTAATGTTCTTTCAGATATTTTATGACCACATCAACAGCATTAGCCTCGTCGGTCTTCTCTGATGTATCACCTGAAAACTTTGAAATTGTCCCCTGCACACCAAGATCTAGATCATTAATATATATCAGGAAAAGCAAGGGTCCCAATACTGACCCCTGGGGAACTCCACTACAAACCTTCCTCATACCATTGCTAAAGGTGTGTGTGGGCAGTGTGTGTAATGCAGAGGGAGTCCAGCAGAGGGTGAATTGTTAAAGGTGTGTGTGTGGACTGTGTGTGTGTATCAATGTATGTGTGTGGGGACAGTGTGTATAATACAGAGAGAGTCCAGCAGAGGGTACATTTTTAAAGCATGTGTGTGGAGACTCTGTCTGTGTGTGTGTGTGTATCAATTTGTGTGTTTGTGGGGACAGTGTGTGTAAAACAGAGTCCAACAGAGGGTACGTTGTTAAAGTTGTTGGTGTCTGTGCACGTGTGGCATGTGTGTTTGGATAATGCGTGCCATACAGAGAATGTCCAGCAGAGGGGAGATTGTTAAGGGTATTGTTGAATATTATTGCACTTTTGTGATGGCTATTTTGAAATGTTTTGTAATGTTTATTCATAAAATATCTGAAAGAAGTATACTTTTACAAAAAAGATTGTTAGTTATGTTTGTGGACATTACCTGGGATAGACTGTTGTCCACCTCCTTCTACAATGTGCCTTTGCAAAGAATGTCTGGAGAGAGACGCAGTGGTTTTTGTCGAGGTTCATCCCAAGCAGCTCTGTCACACAGGACTCTTGCACTCCATAGATTGTTCCTAGGGATGCACACTGAGATAAACATCAACTGTGGCTGGAGGACCATCAACTCGGTGAAAAATGCTCTTTGGTCTGCCCGAAACTTGCTGGTCTTCCAGTGCAAAGAATTGTCCTGGACCGAGTGGTGCAGACTTGCACATTCCTAGGTCCAGGGCAATGAGCTGAGGGACACACTAAATCATGGGGCAGCCGCTGCACATGTACTGTGGGGAAAGGTCACATGTTGTATGGAGAAAAGTTGAATTTTATTGTATTTGCTAATTTTTCAGTCAAAATGCTTTGTAATGTACTTTCACAAATTTTATGATTAAAGTATATTTTTCGGAAAAAAATGTGACAGACATACTCCAGCAGAGGGGCGATTGTCCAAGGTGTGAGTGAGTGTGGATAATGTGTGATGCACATAGATTCCAACGAGGGGAGAAAATTAAAACTGTGCATGTGTGTTAGCGGACAGTGTGCGTGCAGTGTCACCCTCCCACCTCAAGATGAACTGTGTCCGAAGCACTTTCCCCTACTTTAAACACAGCGGGGCTGCAGTGTCAGTTATCCACCACTCAAGATGCGCAGTGTCGCGAGAACTCTCTCCCTCTTAAAACCCAGTGGGGCTGCAGCATTACCCTCCTCCAATGTTCGTAACCTCACACTCGCACACACACATATACAGAAGGGGGGTATGGAAAAGATAGAGGAAGATTTACAACTATGTGCAACAACAGTAAAAGAATCACAGAAATGAGTATCAGTTCATATGATTTCCAAAGTCCGGGAAGTGAAAAGTTCAGAGGGTGTCTCCTTTGTGGCAGAGTTCAGTCCAGATGAGTTCCTGGATGGAGATAGCAACACGAAAATCCTTGGAACAAATGAGGTTTCAGCAGACAGGGCTTTCTGTGCTCAGGCTGCTTGGCTGGAGATGATCAGAAATGATTAAAAGCAAACAGGCTTTGAGGAGTTGAAAGATGGTGGCCGGCTGCTTGATCATCCGGGAGCTGTGGGAGTACTTTCCGATTGGTGTTAAAGCAGCAGTCAGAGCTGTGAGGCTAGAAATGTAATATTAAAATCATCCAAAAGGCCAGACGCGTGGCGTCATGTAACACATGGGGAGGTGGTGGAATAGTGGTATTGACACTGGGCTAGTAATCCAGAGAACCAGGGTAATGCTCTGGGCACACGCTGAAATTTGAATCTGGAGTTAAAAGTCTGATGATGACCAAGAAACCATTGTCGATTGTCGTAAAAACTCATCTGGATCACGAATGCCCTTTAGGGAAGGAAATCCGCTGTCCTTACATGGTCTGGCCAACATGTGACTCCAGACCCACAGAAATGTGCTCGACTCTTAAATGCCCTCTGAACAAGAGCAATTAGGGATGGGCAATAAATGCTGGCCCAGCACACATTCCATGAACACATTTTTTTAAATGGCACATTAATGAGTTAATTGCAGCCTCCCAAACAGTTTTCTGCACTCCTGGCTAAAATCCACTGTTTCCCTTACGAGAGAAATGGTGGCTGTTAACACTTCTTCAGGTATCAAGAGTTTTGATGAGTCTGTCTTTGTTATCGTCCCAGCTGGGAGAGTCAGTTTGCCTGTTGGCCATCTAATTTTGTGATAATAATGTGGCCTTCGGGTGTGAGATTACACAAGGATGGGAGTTGGAACTCCTTTGTTCTTGTAGTCTTTGTTGGGACCTTCCAGAACAGATGGCCAATCTTGTGACTCATGTGACCTGTAGCAGCCATCTTGTGGTTCATCAGAAGTCCATTTTTAAAACAGCAAAAAGAATAAAGTTTTGATACATACAGTTTTGATTTCTTTTCATGTCTTATTGATGTAACAAGAATCAGATTTATGATTATTTCAGGCTCTGTGCTGCTCATTTAAATGTACTTTCTGTCCCTGTGAGGAGTGCAGGAGATCGACTATGAAATGGGATTGAGTTCCAGTGTTTGAAACCCTTTAGCTCCTCCTGATGTAACAATGAGCTTGAGTGGATATTTCACTGTGTTCATCAGCTCCAAAGGACCTAAGAACATAAGAAACAGGAGCAGGAGTAGGCATTCGACTCCTCAAGCCTGCTCTGCCACTCATGGCCTACATGTGGCACCACACCCACAGCTATGTGCTTGACTTTTAAATGCCCTCTGAACAATGAGGCAATTAGGGGTGGGCAATAAATGCTGGCTAGCCAGCGACACCCACATCACATAAATGAATACAAAATATGGCTGATCTGATTGTGACTTTAACTCCACTTTGCTGCCCATCCTCAATAACCCTTGGCTCCCTAGTCAATCAATTATCTGTCTAATTCAGTCTTGAATATATTAAATGGCCCAGGCTCCACTTCTCACTGGGGGAGAGAATTCCAAAGAATAACGATCCCCTGAAGGAAGAAATTCCTCCTCTTATCCTTCTTAAATGGGAGAGCCTTTATTTTAATCTGGGTCACCCGTGTTGGCGCACAAAATGAGAACCTGCGGCACCTTTGATGTTTGTTCTGTCATAAAATCAGGATCAGTGTAGGAGTAATAACACTGATTGTATAATTCACGCATAAGTGTTATATACAACCCAGGTCACCAACAACAGTATAAAACTGCTGGATATGCTGAAGAGTAAAATGATGGATTTCTTTGGTTCTCCATCTCTGGGTCCTTGTGATTCTCTCCACTGCTGCGGACTCAGACTCCCCTGCAGACTTAACTGGTCACTAAAGTATGTCTGACCGTCGGAGCATTGAGCAGAAAAATCAGAAAGAAAGGGGGACAAGGGGTTAACATGTTGTCTAACATTTCAAATATGACCCATATGTGGAAAGTAAAAAAGCTCGGTTTATGGACACAACACCCAGAAACATTATCAATTATATTGTCTGTATATCCTGTGTGAAGTGCCAGGGGGCAGACTCTGAACAACCCAACACACTCACTGTTCCTAGAACCACATCTTCCATTTTCTCAGAGCAACATTTGCTTTTCAGATTCTCACAACATGTGGCCAGAAATCAAGCAAAGGTAAAAGTGACTGTGAGCCACACAGAAAACAGCAGTTGGGCAAAATCAAAGCAGAGAATAAGACTACACATGGGAATAATGAACAGAAAGGTACCTGGGAAACACATCGGAACGGTTCAGGTCAATATGGGATTAGTGAAAATGACCAGGGGTTCGGGCCACTGCCATTCCCACCACATAGTGAGTGACACATTTCGAAAGACCGTGCTTTCACCAGGAGATCACAATCATCACCGAGTTAACTGGAAGAGAAAGAAAAGGAAGGAGATAAATTACTGATCGAAGCAACAGTTTGAAACGATCTGTGGTGAAATTTCCAGCTTTGTCGCTGCATCGAATGGCGCAAACCGATTCATTGATCTCGGCAGCGCTTTCCCACAGAGATATGTTTGAAACACAATTATCAATGACTGAGTGAAGGTACCATGCTGGTGGGAAAGGGAGAAAATGTGGGTTACATCCGAGTAACACAACTCAATTAACACAGTCAATGATTAATCTTTGCACTTGTGTTAGAAAATAGCTCGCTGAGTGTAAAATATGTTCAACAAACTCAACTTATATATTCAATCATACTTAAATTTAAATATGTTCATGAAATCAGCCTCGCTCTTTCATGGGGTGGAACTAAAATGGTGCCTGGCGCAGGAAAGCAGTTCCCGGCCGGTAATCCAGGGAGTAGCCTGGCAGGGGTTGGGGGGCGGGGATGGGTAACGCCGAGCTTCCTCACGACAAACACTAACACAGGTTACCTTCCAATACTGAGGGCGGCCTCCAGTTGTGGAAGGCACAAGAGGGTCGACCGTAACAATAACCCCCCCAACCCGAACAACGCAGGCGGTGCAGGGGGAACGGGGAAAAGGCAGGGCAATGGCACCAGGTCATGATGCTCCTTTGGAGAGCGAGCGCAGGCACGATGGGCCGAACGGCCTCCTTCTGTGCCCTGAAGGTTCTGGTGACCCGGGGAATGTTGTAGGACGTGCGAGGCCAGGATTGTCGTGAGGAAGGAGCCAGAGGCGTATCCGGCTATCGACTTGAAAGCCAGTTTATTGACCCTATTTACAGCGTTTACGTCGCGAGTGACCCGGGCAGGCACATCCCCCCCCACCCAACCCCCACCCCAGGGCTGCCCAATTCCCCGTCCCTACGGAGACCTGGTACACGACTGCCTGGTATCAATGTCACACCGTCATGTGACCCAAAGATCGACATATCCATTCTGTTGACCCTTTATACCACAGGGAAGGACAGGTTAAAAATCCAGTGGATGGAAATAGATTTGGACCCAGGGGAAAAAGGGCGGAATGTGGCTTCGGCGGCCATTGGCTCTGTTGATGAAAAGAAAATGAAATGTTCAGCCAGCAAGCAACACTCATCTTAGTTGCCTTTAAAATTGTCTCGATGTGAGTAATAAAGGATAAATGTCTCAGGTGCCCAAAAACTGGAATAAAACTCCTTCTGCTCTGATTTGGCGCTCCTTCCTCGTCGCGCTGCGCACGCGCAAGGACGTCTCTCGCATTAACGGAAATAACGGCAGAATTTGTTTGAATTTATGCGCAAGCGCAAGGTAGCCAACATTCTGCCCATCGAGCGTGATGGCGTCTACACACACTGCGTCCAACAATGAGTTACTTCTGCACGCGCGCAAGCGGGCCGATTTCAGCACGTTCCCCTACAAGAAAGGTCACGTGAGAAGGCAGAGACACGCACTTAGCGCCAAGGCGCCCCTGAGCCAATGTGCCGGCGGGGAGCTCGACGGGAAACAGCCCGTGACCCGGAGCCTCCCCTGCCACAGGGCAGTAAGGGCGGGCACTTCGCATGCGGCTCTCCGTCTTGGCTCCCACAGGCGACATGCTATGCGCATTTGGGTTCCTTTCACCATGTGTGACCCGCTGTGGGCACGCACAGCCGTTCCATCACGTGTGACCAGATCTGCGCACGCACCGCGGTTCCGTCACGTGTGACCAGCTGAGCGCAGAAACTGCCGTTCCATCACATGTGACCAGCCCTGCGCACGCACCGCCGTTCCGCCACGTGAACCGCTCTGCTCACGCATCGCCGTTCCGTCACCTGACCCGGTCTGCGCACGCATCGTCTTTCCGTCACGTGTGACCCGCTTTGCGCACGCATCGCCGATATGTCATGTGTGACCCGCTTTGCGCACGCATCGCCTTTCGGTCACGTGTGACCCGCTTTGCGTACACAACACCGTTCCGTCACATGTGACCAGCTCTGCGCACGCATCCCTCTTCGTTCACGTGTGACCCGCTGTGCGCACGCATCGCCGTTCCGACACGTCTGGCCGGCTGTGCGCACGCATCCCACTTCCTTCACGTGTGACCCGCTGTGCGCGCCATCGCCGTTCCGACACGTGTGTCACACTCCAGTGGCGGCTTCGACCTCAGTCTGAGATTAAGCCCGTCTGTCCACAACTTTCGTGTCACGAGATGAGCTTCCGACCTCATATTCCTGCCCTCACTATCACCGCCTATTTCCACGTCCAGGCCAACGCTGACTTTGTCCCCATCTCAGCTGATCTACTGCTGAAACCCTCACTCATCCCTGAGGGAGACAGAGGCCAATTAGTTCAAAGTCTGGACACCTCCAGAACTGGTGGACCAGCCGTGGAAACTTCACGCCCACCCCAACCCCCGCCAGCACCCAGGCAGTGGGAGGAACGCAGGTTAATGCAAATCCGCCCACCGGATCCTTTAGACCCTCCATTAAGCCCCAGCCCCAAAATCAAAAAGAATCAACAAGTGAAAGCTTCAGGATTCTTTTATTGAATGCTGTACGATGCAATTGCAGTTGAATACCTCAATCACTGGTATGGGGTTTTTCAGGGGAGTTCGCTGTACCACTTGTCCTGTTTAGATCTTCAAATGCCCTTCAGTAATTTGTGTTCGTTTGGGGACTAAAACACCTTTGTGCACAGCAAGATTCCATGAGCATATCATTAGGCTTTTGCTTGCTGGAGGTGATTTATTTGGAAGAGGAACAGGGTTTCTGGCTTTGTATCATTCATTCTAGGGTTGCATTGGCATCGCTGACGAGGCCAACATTTATTGCCCTTCCCTAATTGCCCCATGAGAAGGTGGTGGTGAGCTGCCTTCTTGAGCCGCTGCAGTCCATGTGGTGTAGGTACACCCACAGTGCTGTTAGGGAGGGAGTTCCAGGATTTTGACCCAGCGACAGTGAAGGAACGGTGATATATTTCCAAGTCAGGTTGGTGAGTGACTTGGGGAGGAACTTGTAGGTGGTGGTGTTTCCATCTATCCACCGCCTTTGTCCTTCTAGGTGGTAGTGGTCGAGGGTTTGGAAGGTGCTGTTGAAGGAGCCTTGCTGAGTTGCTGCAGTGCATCTTGTAGATGGTACACACTCCTACCAACGCACATCGATAGTTGGGGGAGTGAATGTTTAAGGTGATGGATGGACAGCTTTGTCCTGCATGCAGGCTCGGGGGGTGCTGAATGGCCTCCTCTTATTCCTGTGTAACAGAGACGAAGCAGGTGAGGGAGTTGGATATTAAGGGCTGAACTTTGCGAAAGGTGCTGAGGGAAAGGGAGGGGAAATGTAATGTTTATTTTGAAAGCGCTTTCTAAGCTGAGCAGAGAGAGAAGCAGGCGGTGGCCTGGGCCTGGCTTTTAACCGAAGGAAGTAATCTCGTCGGATACTTTCTTGTTAGTCTCGAATTTCACCAATGAAGGTTTCTCACCGGCCACTGGCTTGAATACACGAATATGGATGCATTCAGCAGCATTCCCAGCCACAAAAACAACCTAAAAACAATAAGGAGACCAATCGGTTTGCAAAGGACATTTCTCACAACTGTCCCTCCGACAATGCAGCACACCCTCAGCGCTACGCCTTCGACAGAATGACACTCCCTCCGTATCCCGGACCCTGTGACAGTACAGTGCTGCGTCAGTACAGTAACAACGTTCACTCTGTCTGTAACCTCATCCAGCGCCCACAATCCTCCCCATCTCCATAGCTTCCTCCAGCCTCTGCAATGCTCCCTATCTCTGTAACCTCCTCCAGCCTCTGCAATGCTCCCTATCTCTGTACCCTCCGCCAGCCTCTGCAACCCTCCCTATCTCTGTAACCTCCACCAGCATCTGCAACCCTCCCTATCTCTGTAACCTCCGCCAGCCTCTACAACCCTCCCTATCTCTGTAACCTCCTCCAGCCCCTACAAACCTCCATATCTCAGTAACCTCCGCCGGCCTCTACAATCCTCCCTATCTCTGTAACCTCCTCCAGCCCCTACAATCCTCCCTATCTCTGAAACCTCCTCCAGCCCCTACAATCCTCCCTATGCCTGTAACCTCCTCCAGCCCCTACAATCCTCTCTCTGTAACCTCCTCCAGCCACTAAAATCCTATCTCTGAAACTTCCTCCAGCCTCTGCAACCCTCCCTATCTCTGTAACCTCCTCCAGCCCCTACAACCCTCCCTATCTCTGTAACCTCCTCCAGCCCCTACCATGCTCCCTATCTCTGTTACCCCCTCCAGCCCCCACTACACTCCCTACATCTGTAACTTCCTCCAGCCTCTGCAACCCACTCTATCCCTGTCACATCCTCCAGTCCCTATGCCCCTCCCAATCACTGTAACCTCCTCCAGCCTCTGCAACCCTCCCTATCTCTGTAACCTCCTCCAGCCCCTACAACCCTCCCTATCTCTGTAACCTCCTCCAGCCCCTACAATCCATCCTATCCCTGTAACCTCCTCCAGCCCCTACAACCCTCCGTATCTCTGTAACCACCTCCAGGCACTACCACACTCCCTATCTCTGTAACCTCCTCCAGGCCCTACCACACTCCCTATCTCAGTAACGTCCTCCAGCCCCTACCATACTCCCTATCTCTGTAACGTCCTCCAGCCCCTACAACCCTCCCTATCTCTGTTACCCCCTCCAGCCCCCACAACACTCCCTATCTCTGTAACCTCCTCCAGCTCCTACAACCCTTGCTATCTCTGTAACCTCCTCCAGCCCCTACAATCCTCCCTATCTGTGTAACCTCCTCCAGCCCCTTCAACCCTCCCTATCTCTGTAACCTCCTCCAGCCCCTACAATCCTCCCTATCTGTGTAACCTCCTCCAGCCCCTTCAACCCTCCCTACCTCTCTAACCTCCTCCAGCCCCTACTACCCTCCCTATCTCTGTAACCTCTCGAGCCCATACATTCCTTCCTATCTCTGTAACCTCCTCCAGCCCCTACCACCCTCCCTATCTCTGTAACCTCCTCCAGCCCCTAAAACCCTCCCTATCTCTGTAACCTCCTCCAGCCCCTCCATCCTTCCCTATCTCTGTAACCTCTCCAGCCCCTACAACGCTCCCTATCTCTGTAACCTCCTCCAGCCCCTACAACCCTCCCTATCTCTGTAACCTCCTCCAGCCCCTACAACCCTCCCTTTTTATCTATGTAACCTCCTCCAGCCCCTACGTCCCTCCCTATCTCTGTAACCTCCTCCAGCCCCCTACAACCCTCCCTATCTGTGTAACCTCCTCCAGCCCCTACATCCCTCCCTATCTCTGTAACCTCCTCAAGCCCCTACATCCCTCCCTATCTCTGTAACCTCCTCAAGCCCCTACATCGCTCCCTATCTCTGTAACCTCCTCCAGTTCTACAACCCTCCCTATCTCTGTAACGTCCTCCAGCCCCTACAACCCTCCATATCTCTGTAACCTCCTCCATCCCCTACAACCCTCCCTTTTTATCTATGTAACCTCCTCCAGCCCCTACATCCCTCCCTATCTCTGTAACCTCCTCCAGCCCCCTACAACCCTCTCTATCTCTGTAACCTCCTCCAGTCCCAACAACCCTCCCTATCTCTGTAACCACCTCAAGTCCCTACATCCCTCCCTATCTCCGTAACCTCCTCCAGCCCCTACCACTCTCCCTATCTCTGTAACCTCCTCCAGCACCGATATTCCTCACTTGTCTCTGAGCTCGCACAGTTCTGGTTTCTTGTTAATCCCATGATTTCCCCCAATTTTCTGCCCTAACTTCCCCAGCCTGTACCCTAAGCCCTGGAGATCCCTCCCTGAACCGCTCCATCTTTGTGTCCTAACTTAAGATTTTCCCTAAACCTTTCGTTTTTCATGTAGCTACACCGAACGTGTTCCATATTTCTGTAGGTCGCTGTCAAATTTCTGTCTGAGTAACACCCCAAGTAACCTGAGGCATTTTAGTGAGTTCAAATTGCTAGATAACTAAAAGTTATTTCTGTTTTCATACCTTCACGAAGTAATTCATCCCAGCTACAACTTGCGCGCGATGTAAGAGTGCATGAAGAAATTCCACTTTCCTTTTCGACTCCTCTTCAATTCGATCCTTCAACTGGATAGATACGATAACAAATAGAACATTTCAGATTTTCTGAACACCTGCTGAACGCGGAGGATCACCACTGAGGGAGTGCTGCACTGTCAGAGGATCAGTACTGAGGGAGTGCTGCACTGTCAGAGGGTCAGTACTGAGGGAGTGCTGCACTGTCAGAGGGTCAGTACTGAGGGAGTGCTGCACTGTCAGAGGGTCAGTACTGAGGGAGTGCTGCACTGTCAGAGCGTCAGTACAGAGGGAGTGCTGCATGATCGGAGGTTCAGTACTGAGTGAGTACTGCAATGTTGAAGGGTCAGTACTGAGGGAGTGCTGCACTGTCGGAGGGTCAGTACTGAGGGAGAACTGCACTGTTGGAAGTACTATATTGAAGGAGTGCTGCACACTGAAGGTCAGTGCTGAGGGAGTGCTGCACTGTCAGAGGGTCAGTACTGAGAGAGTGCTGCACTGTCAGAGCGTCAGTATAGAGGGAGTGCTGCATGATCGGAGGTTCAGTACTGAGTGAGTACTGCAATGTTGAAGGGTCAGTACTGACGGAGTGCTGCACTGTCGGAGGGTCAGTACTGAGGGAGAACTGCACTGTTGGAAGTACTATATTGAAGGAGTGCTGCACACTGAGGGTCAGTACTGAGGGAGTGCTGCACTGTCAGAGGGTCAGTACTGAGGGAGTGCTGCACTGTCAGAGGGTCAGTACTGAGGGAGTGCTGCACTGTCAGAGCGTCAGTACAGAGGGAGTGCTGCATGATCGGAGGTTCAGTACTGAGTGAGTACTGCAATGTTGAAGGGTCAGTACTGAGGGAGTGCTGCACTGTCGGAGGGTCAGTACTGAGGGAGAACTGCACTGTTGGAAGTACTATATTGAAGCAGTGCTGCACACTGAGGGTCAGTGATGAGGGAGTGCTGCACTGTCGGAGGGACAGTACTGAGGGAGTGCTGCACTATCTGGGGGTCAGTACTGAGGGAGTGCTGCACTGTCGGAGGGTCAGTAATGTGGGAACACAGCACTATCTGTGGGTCAGTACTGAGGGAATACCGCACTGTCGGACGGTCAGTACTGAGGGAGTGCTGCACTGTCGGAGGGACAGTAATGAGGGAGTGCTGCACTGTTGGAGAGTCAGGACTGAGGGAGTGCTGCAGTGTCGGAGGGTCAGTACTGAGGGAGTACTGCACTGTCGGAGTGTCAGGACTGAGGGAGTGCTCCACTATCGGAGGGTCAGTACTGAAGGAGTGCTGCACTGTTGGAGGGTCAGTACTGAGGGAGTACTGCACTGTCAGAGAGTCAGCACTGAGGGAGTGCTGCACTGTCGGAGGATCAGTACTGAGCGAGTGCTGCACTATCCGGGGGTCAGTACTAAGGGAGTTCTGCATTGTCAGAGGGTCAGAACTGAGGGAGCGCTACACCGTCATAGGATCAGTAGTGAGGGAGTGCTTCTCTATCCGGGGATCAGTGCTGAGGGAGTGCTGCACTGTTGGAAGGGGAGTACTGAGGGAGTGCTGCACTGTCAGAGGGTCAGTAGTGAGGGAGAACTGCAGTGTCGGAAGGACTATATTGAAGGAGTGCTGCACACAGAGGGTCAGTACTGAAGGAGTGCTGCACTGTTGGAGGGTGACTACTGAGGGAACGCTGCATGGTCGGAGGTTCAGTACTGAGTGAGTACTGAAATGTTGAAGGCTCAGTACTGAGGGAGTGCTGCACTGTCAGAGGATCAGTACTGAGGGAGTTCTGCACTATGCAGGGGTCAGTGCTGAGGGAGTGCTGCACTGTCGGAGGGTCAGTGCTGAGGGAGTGCTGCACTGTCGGAGTGTCAGGACTGAGGGAACACTGCGCTATCCGGGTGTCAGTACTGAGGGAGTTCTACACTGCCGGAGGGTCAGTACTGAGGAAGTGCTGCACTATCCGGGTGTCAGTGCTGAGGGAGTGCTGCACTCTTGGAAGGTGAGTACTGAGGGAGTGCTGCACTGTCAGAACATCAGTACTTAGGGAGTTATGCACTGTCGGAGGGTCAGTGCTGAGGGAGTGCTGCACACAGAGGGTCAGTACTGAGGGGGTGCTGCACTGTCGGGGGGTCAGTACTGAGGGACTGCACTATCCGGGTGTCAGTGCTGAGGGAGTGCTGCACTGTCGGAGTGTCAGGACTGAGGGAACACTGCGCTATCCGGGTGTCAGTACTGAGGGAGTTCGACACTGCTGGAGGGTCAGTACTGAGGAAGTGCTGCACTATCCGGGTGTCAGTGCTGAGGGAGTGCTGCACTCTTGGAAGGTGAGTACTGAGGGAGTGCTGCACTGTCAGAACATCAGTACTTAGGGAGTTATGCACTGTCGGAGGGTCAGTGCTGAGGGAGTGCTGCACACAGAGGGTCAGTACTGAGGGGGTGCTGCACTGTCGGGGGGTCAGTACTGAGGGACTGCACTATCCGGGCATCAGTGCTGAGGGAGTGCTGAACTGTTGGAAGTGGTGTACTGAGGGCGTTCTGCATTGTCGGAGGGTCAGTACTGAGGGAGTGCTGCACTAGCCGGGGATCAGTACTGAGGGAGTGCTGCACTGTCGGAGGGTCTGCACTGAGGGAGTGCTGCACTATCAGAGCATCAGTACTGAGGGAACATGGCACTGTGGGAGGGTCAGTATTGTGGGAGAACTGCACTGTCGGAAGAACTATATTGAAGGAGTGCTACACACAGAGTGTCAGTACTGAAGGAATGCTGCACTCTTGGAGGGTCACTACTAAGGGAACGCTGCATGATCGGAGGTTCAATACTGAGTGACTACTGCAATGTGGAAGGGTCAGTACTGATGGAGTGCTGCACTGTCGGAGGGTCAGTACTGAGGGAGTTCTGCACTGCCTGAGTTTCAGTACTGAGGCACTGCCGCACTGTCAAAGGGTCAGCACTGAGGGAATAATGCACTGTTTCAGGGTCAGCACTGAGGGAGTGCTGCACTGTTGGATGGTCAGTACTGAGGGAGTGCTGCACTGTTAGAGGGTCAATACTGAGGGAGTGCTGCACTGTCGAAGGGTCAGCACTGAGGGAGTGCTGCACTGTCAGAGGGTCACTACTGAGGGAGTGCTGCACTGTCGGAGGGTCAGGACTGATGAAGCGCTGCACTGTCTGGGGGTCAGTACTGAGGGAGTGCTGCACACGGAGAATCACTCCTGAGGGAGTGCTGCACTGCCAGAGGACCAGTACCGAGGGAGTGCTGCACTATCAGAGGGTCAGTACCGAGGGAGTGCTGCATTGTCAGAGGGTCAGTACTGAGGGAGTGCTGAACACACTGAGAGTCACTCCTGAGGGAGTGCTGCACTGTCGGAGGATCAGTACTGAGGGCGTGCTGCACTGTCAGCGGGCAGTACTGAGGGAGTTCTGCACTGTCAGAGGGTCAGTACTGAGGGAGTGCTGCACTATCAGAGGGTCAATATTGGTGTTAAAGCAGCAGTCAGAGCTGTGAGGCTAGAAATGTAATATTAAAATCATCCAAAAGGCCAGACGCATGGCGTCATGTAACACATGGGGAGGTGGTGGCATAGTGGTATTGACACTAGGCTTGTAATCCAGAGAACCAGGTTAATGCTCTGGGCACACGCTGAAATTTGAATCTGGAGTTAAAAGTCTGATGATGACCAAGAAACCATTGTCGATTGTCGTAAAAACCCATCTGGTTCACGAATGCCCTTTAGGGAAGGAAATCTGCTGTCCTTGCATGGTCTGGCCAACATGTGACTCCAGACCCACAGCAATGTGCTCGACTCTTAAATGCCCTCTGAACAAGAGCAATTAGGGATGGGCAATAAATGCTGGCCCAGCACACATTCCATGAACACATTTTTTTAAATGGCACATTAATGAGTTAATTGCAGCCTCGCAAGCAGCTTTCTGCACTCCTGGCTAAAATCCACTGTTTGCCTTATGAGAGAAATGGTGGCTGTTAACACTTCTTCAGGTATCAAGAGTTTTGATGAGTCTGTCTTTGTTATCGTCCCAGCTGGGAGAGTCAGTTTGCCTGTTGGCCATCTAATTTTGTGATAATAATGTGGCCTTCGGGTGTGAGATTACACAAGGATGGGAGTTGGAACTCCTTTTTTCTTGTAGTCTTTGTTGGGACCTTCCAGAACAGATGGCCAATCTTGTAACTCATGTGACCAGTAGCAGCCATCTTGTGGTTCATCAGAAGTCCATTTTAAAACAGCAAAAAGAATAAAGTTTTGATACATACAGTTTTGATTTCTTTTCATGTCTTATTGATGTAACAAGAATCAGATTTATGATCATTTCAGGCTCTGTGCTGCTCATTTAAATGTACTTTCTGCCCCTGTGAGGAGTGCAGGAGATCGACTATGACATGGGATTGAGTTCCAGTGTTTGAAACCCTTTAGCTCCTCCTGATTTAACAATGAGCTTGAGTGGATATTTCACTGTGTTCTTCAGCTCTCAAGAACATAAGAAACAGGAGCAGGAGTAGGCATTCGACTCCTCAAGCCTGCTCTGCCATTCATGGTCTACATGTGGCACCACACCCACAGCTATGTGCTTGACTTTTAAATGCCCTCTGAACAATGAGGCAATTAGGGGTGGGCAATAAATGCTGGCTAGCCAGCGACACCCACATCACATAAATGAATAAAAAATATGGCTGATCTGATTGTGACTTTAACTCCACTTCGTTGCCCATCCCCAATAATCCTTGGCTCCCTTATCAATCAATTATCTGCCTAACTCAGTCTTGAATATATTAAATGGCTCAGGCTCCACTTCTCACTGGGGGAGAGAATTCCAAAGAATAACGATCCCCTGAGGGAAGAAATTCCTCCTCTTATCCTTCTTAAATGGGAGAGCCCTTATTTTATTCTGGGTCACCCTTGTTGGTGCAGGAAATGAGAACCTTCATGTTTGTTCTGTCATAAAATCAGGATCAGTGTAGGAGTAATAACACTGATTATATAATTCACGCATAAGTGTTATATACAACCCAGGTCACCAACAACAGTATAAAACTGCTGGATATGCTGAAGAGTAAAATGATGGATTTCTTTGGTTCTCCATCTCTGGGTCCTTGTGATTCTCTCCACTGCTGCGGACTCAGACTCCCCTGCAGACTTAACTGGTCACTAAAGTATGTCTGACCGTCGGAATATTGAGCAGAAAAATCAGAAAGAAAGGGGGACAAGCGGTTAACATGTTGTCTAACATTTCAAATGTGACCCATATGTGGAAAGTAAAAAAAGCTCATTTTATGGACACAACACCCAGAAACATTATCAATTATATCATCTGTATATCCTGTGTGAAGTGCCAGGGGACAGACTCTGAACAACCCAGCACACTCACTGTTCCTAGAACCACATCTTCCATTTTCTCAGAGCAACATTTGCTTTTCAGATTCTCACAACATGTGGCCAGAAATCAAGCAAAGGTAAAAGTGACTGTGAGCCACACAGAAAACAGCAGTTGGGTTAAATCAAAGCAGAGAATAAGACTACACATGGGAATAATGAACAGAAACGTACTTGGGAAACACATCGGAACGGTTCAGCTCAATATGGGATTAGTGAAAATGACCAGGGGTTCGGGCCACTGCCATTCCCACCACATAGTGAGTGACACATTTCGAGAGACCGTGCTTTCACCAGGCGATCACAATCATCACCGAGTTAACTGGAAGAGAAAGAAAAGGAAGGAGATAAATTACTGATCGAAGCAACAGTTTGAAACGATCTGTGGTGAAATTTCCAGCTTTGTCGCTGCATCGAATGGCGCAAACCGATTCATTGATCTCGGCAGCGTTTTCCCACAGAGATATGTTTGAAACACAATTATTAATGACTGAGTGAAGGTACCATGCTGGTGGGAAAGGGAGAAAATGTGTGTTAAACAGGATATAGTCTTCAGATTGGTGTCTGGGAATGTTTGGGGACAGGGAGGGTGCAGCTGTTTGGCTGACAAACGGTGAGAGCTGAAAGAAGCTGGTGCAAAACGGGAAAAGGCTGAGAGCCGTGACTGTGAGCTAAGGTTTCGGATCTGGTTGGAAGAGGCAGCTGGAGGCTGAGCCAGTGAGTGAGATTGGGAGGGAGACATGGAAAAGTCTGTGGAGCAGCATGAAGATGAGACAAGAGCCCACATTGCTGATACACTGAAGCAATGGACGAGGACACAGAGGATTCAAGGCAGTGAAAGGAGAGGCTGAGATTCATAAATAACGCTAAGTGGGGCGACTTAAAGCAAGGATCTAGGGTATGTTCGACACAACATACGAAGGCCTTGGGGGTTCAGTTGCGCCAGTACCTCCGGTGCCCTGCCCAGCTGCTGAGAGGTAAAGAGGTGCCCATACTACTGCCAGCCATGGCCAGTCAGCATGGCCCACCAGCCACTGCAGCACCCTGACGGCAACACAGATTGTTACCAGGGGGAGCCGCTGGAAGCAGGGGTGGGTTCGGCATCTCAATGCAAAACTGCATCGGTGCTGCAAACCTGACCTTAACTCAAGGCCCACCCGCCTCTGATTCGGTCTCATTCCAGCGGGACGGGCGTGTGGCTGCCCGCACTGGACGCTGTGCAGCTTCACCGAGGTCTATTTAAAGTGGCTGGGGATCTGGATTCACCGTCTCTTGTCCTCCCACTCGAGCGGACGGGGTGCGGGGGTCGGGAGCTGATGAACTGGGAGAGGGTCCGCGTGGCCTGTGACCACAAAATTAACCCGCATTCAAACAGCAGCCTTAACACAGTGAGGCAAAGTAAAGGCACATTACAGGATGCGCGAACAGGCCACGTTACCCGCCAAAACGCACCCCTCCCCCCGATTCCCAACTGAAAGGGTTGCAGTTCCCTCTCTCTCTCCGAGTCCAGGCTTGCGAGAGTGGGCGGGGAACCGGTTCAGGTGGGTCCACTGAAGGATGCGGCCATCGGGAAGGCTGCCATCGGATAACGCAGGAAACATGGGCCGAGGGACGCAGGTGGTTTGTTCATGAGGGGGGGTTGGGGGCGGAATTAAAATGGAGCCCGGCGCAGGAAAGCAGTTCCCGGCCGGTAATCCAGGGAGTAGCCTGGCAGGGGTTGGGGGGCGGGGATGGGTAACGCCGAGCTTCCTCACGACAAACACTAACACAGGTTACCTTCCAATACTGAGGGCGGCCTCCAGTTGTGGAAGGCACAAGAGGGTCGACCGTAACAATAACCCCCCCAACCCGAACAACGCAGGCGGTGCAGGGGGAACGGGGAAAAGGCAGGGCAATGGCACCAGGTCATGATGCTCCTTTGGAGAGCGAGCGCAGGCACGATGGGCCGAACGGCCTCCTTCTGTGCCCTGAAGGTTCTGGTGACCCGGGGAATGTTGTAGGACGTGCGAGGCCAGGATTGTCGTGAGGAAGGAGCCAGGGGCGTATCCGGCTATCGACTTGAAAGCCAGTTTATTGACCCTATTTACAGCGTTTACGTCGCGAGTGACCCGGGCAGGCACATCCCCCCCCCCCCCACCCAACCCCCACCCCAGGGCTGCCCAATTCCCCGTCCCTACGGAGACCTGGTACACGACTGCCTGGTATCAATGTCACACCGTCATGTGACCCAAAGATCGACATATCCATTCTGTTGACCCTTTATACCACAGGGAAGGACAGGTTAAAAATCCAGTGGATGGAAATAGATTTGGACCCAGGGGAAAAAGGGCGGAATGTGGCTTCGGCGGCCATTGGCTCTGTTGATGAAAAGAAAATGAAATGTTCAGCCAGCAAGCAACACTCATCTTAGTTGCCTTTAAAATTGTCCCGATGTGAGTAATAAAGGATAAATGTCTCAGGTGCCCAAAAACTGGAATAAAACTCCTTCTGCTCTGATTTGGCGCTCTTTCCTCGTCGCGCTGCGCACGCGCAAGAACGTCTCTCGCATTAACCGAAATAACGGCAGAATTTGTTTGAATTTATGCGCAAGCGCAATGTAGCCAACATTCTGCTCATTGAGCGTGATGACGTAAACACAGACTGCCTCCAACAATGAGCTACTTCTGCGCCCGCACAAGCGGGACGATGTCACCACGTTCCCCTACAGGTATGGTCACGTGAGAAGGCAGAGAAACGCACTTTGCGCTAAGGCACCCCTGAGCCCCAATGTGCTGGCGGGCAGCTCGAGGGGAAACAGCCCGTGACCCGGAGCCTCTCCTGCCACAGGGCAATAAGGGCGGGCACTTCGCATGCGGCTCTCCGTCTTGGCTCCCACAGGCGACATGCTATGCGCACTTGGGTTCCTTTCACCACGTGTGACCCGCTGTGGGCACGCACTACCATTTCGTCACGTGTGACCAACTCTGCGCAGAAACCGCCGTTCCATCACCTGTGACCAGCTCTGCGCACGCACCGCCGTTCCGTCACGTGAGCCGCTCCACACGTATTGGCGTTCCGTCACCTGACTCGGTCTGCGCACGAAGCGCCTTTCCGTCACGTGTGACCCGCTCTGCGCACGCATCGCTGTGCTGTCACGTGCGACCACTACGAACGCTTCGCCGTTGTCATGTGACCCGCTCTGCGCACGCATCGCCTTTCGGTCACGTGTGACCCGCTTTGCGTACACAACGCCGTTCCGAAACATGTGACCAACTCTGCGCACGCATCCCTTTTCGTTCACGTGTGACCCGCTGTGCGCACGATCGCCGTTCCGACACGTGTGTCACACTCCAGTGGCGGCTTCGACCTGAGTCTGAGATTAAGCCGGTCTGTCCACAACGTTGGTGTCACGAGATGAGCTTCCGACCTCATATTCCTGCCCTCACTATCACCGCCTATTTCCACCTCCAGGCCAACGCTGACTTTGGCCCCATCTCAGCTGATCTACTGCTGAAACCCTCACTCATCCCTGAGGGAGACAGAGGCCAATTAGTTCAAAGTCTGGACACCTCCAGAACTGGTGGACCAGCCGTGGAACCTTCACGCCCACCCCAACCCCCGCCAGCACCCAGGCAGTGGGAGGAACGCAGGTTAATGCAAATCCCCCCCACCGGATCCTTTAGACCCTCCATTAAGCCCCAGCCCCAAATCAAAAAGAATCAACAAGTAAAAGCTTCAGGATTCTTTTATTGAATGCTGTACGATGCAATTGCAGTTGAATACCTCAATCACTGGTATGGGGTTTTTCAGGGGAGTTCGCTGTACCACTTGTCCTGTTTAGATCTTCAAATGCCCTTCAGTAATTTGTGTTCCTTTGGGGACTAAAACACCTTTGTGCACAGCAAGATTCCATGAGCATATCATTAGGCTTTTGCTTGCTGGAGGTGATTTATTTGGAAGAGGAACAGGGTTTCTGGCTTTGTATCATTCATTCTCGGGGTTGCATTGGCAACGCTGACGAGGCCAACATTTATTGCCCATCCCTAATTGCCCCATGAGAAGGTGGTGGTGAGCTGCCTTCTTGAGCCGCTGCAGTCCATGTGGTGTAGGTACACCCACAGTGCTGTTAGGGAGGGAGTTCCAGGATTTTGACCCAGCGACAGTGAAGGAACGGTGATATATTTCCAAGTCAGGTTGGTGAGTGACTTGGGGAGGAACTTGTAGGTGGTGGTGTTTCCATCTATCCACCGCCTTTGTCCTTCTAGGTGGTAGTGGTCGAGGGTTTGGAAGGTGCTGTTGAAGGAGCCTTGCTGAGTTGCTGCAGTGCATCTTGTAGATGGTACACACTCCTGCCAACGCACGTCGATAGTTGGGGGAGTGAATGTTTAAGGTGATGGATGGACAGCTTTGTCCTGCATGCAGGCTCGGGGGGTGCTGAATGGCCTCCTCTTATTCCTGTGTAACAGAGACGAAGCAGGTGAGGGAGTTGGGTATTAAGGGCTGAAGTTTGTGAAAGGTGCTGAGGGAAAGGGAGGGGAAATGTAATGTTTATTTTGAAAGGGCTTTCTAAGATGAGCAGAGAGAGAGAAGCAGGCGGTGGCCTGGGCCTGGCTTTTAAACGATATAAGTAATCTCGTCGGATAGTTTCTTGTTAGTCTCGATTTTCACCAGTGAAGGTTTCTGACCGAACATTGGCTTGATTACAAGAATGTGGATGCATTCAGCAGCATTCCCAGCCACATAAACAACCTAAAAACAAAAAGGAGACCAATCGGTTTGCAAAGGACATTTCTCACAACGTTCCCTCCAACAATGCAGCACACCCTCAGCGCTACGCCTTCGACAGAATGACACTCCCTCCGCATTCCTGACCCTGTGACAGTGCAGTGCTGCGTCAGTACAGTAACAACGTTCACTCTGTCTGTAACCTCATCCAGTGCCCACAAACCTCCCCATCTCCATAGCTTCTTCCAGCCTCTGCAATCTTCCCTATCTCTGTAACCTCCTCCAGCCTCTGCAATGCTCCCTATCTCTGTAACCTCCGCTAGCCTCTGCAACCCCCCCTATTTCTGTAACCTCCACCAGCCTCTGCAACCCTCCCTATCTCTGTAACTTCCGCCAGCCTCTGCAATCCTCCCTATCTCTGTAAAATCCTCCAGCACCTACAAACCTCCATATCTCTGTAACCTCCGCCAGCACCTACAATCCTCCCTATCTCTGTAACCTCCTCCAGCCACTACAATCCTCCCTATCTCTGTAACCTCCTCCAGCCCCTACAATCCTCCCTATCTCTGTAACCTCCTCCAGCCCCTTCAATGCTCCCTATCTCTGTAACCTCCTCCAGCCCCTACAATCCTCCCCATCTCTGAAATTTCCTCCAGCCTCTGCAACACTCCCTATCTCTGTAACCTCCTCCAGCCCCTACAACTCTCCCTATCTCTGTAACCTCCTCCAGCCCCTACTATGCTCCCTATCTCTGTTACCCCCTCCAGCCCTCACTACACTCCCTATCTCTGTAACCTCCTCCAGCCTCTGCAACCCACTCTATCCCTGTCACATCTTCCAGTCCCTACGCCCCTCCCAATCACTGTAACCTCCTCCAGCCTCTGCAACCATCCCTATCTCTGTAAACTCCTCCAGCCCCTACAATCCTTCCTTTCTCTGTAATCTCCTCCAGCCCCTATAACCCTCCCTATCTCTGTAACCTCCTCCAGGTCCTACCACACTCCCTATCTCTGTAACCTATTCCAGCCCCTACAACCCTCCCTATCTCTGTAACCTCCTCCAGCCCCTACAATCCTTCCTATCTCTGTAACCTCCTCCAGCCCCTACAACCCTCCCTAACTCTGTAATCTCCTCCAGGCCCTACCACACTCCCTATCTCTGTAACCCCCTCCAGGCTCTACCACACTCCCTATCTCTGTAACCTCCTCCAGCCCCCACAACACTCCCTATCTCTGTAACCTCCTCCAGCTCCTACAACCCTCACTATCTCTGTAACCTCCTCCAGCCCCTACAATGCTCCCTATCTGTGTAAGCTCCTCCAGCCCCTGCAACCCTCCCTATCTCTGTAACCTCCTCCAGCCCCTACAATGCTCCCTATCTCTGTAACCTCCTCCAGCCCGCTACAACCCTCCCTTTTTATCTATGTAACCTCCTCCAGCCCCTACATCCCTCCCTATCTCTGTAACCTCCTCCAGTTCTACAACCCTCCCTATCTCTGTAACCTCCTCCAGCCCCTTCAACCGTCCCTATCTCTCTAACCTCCTCCAGCCCCTACATCCCTCCCTATCTCTGTAACCTCTCGAGCCCATTCATCCCTTCCTATCTCTGTAACCTCCTCCAGCCCCTACCACCCTCCCTATCTCTGTAACCTCCTGCAGCCCCTAAAACCCTCCCTATCTCTGTAACCTCCTCCAGCCCCTCCATCCTTCCTTATCTCTGTAACCTCTCCAGCCCCTACAACGCTCTCTATCTCTGTAACCTCCTCCAGCCCCCTACAACCCTCCCTATCTCTGTAACCTCCTCCAGCCTCTACAACCCTCCCTTTTTATCTATGTAACCTCCTCCAGCCCCTACATCCCTCCCTATCTCTGTAACCTTCTCCAGTTCTACAACCCTCCCTATCTCTGTAACGTCCTCCAGCCCCTACATCCCTCCCTATCTCTGTAACCTCCTCCAGATCTACTACCCTCCCTATCTCTGTTACACCCTCCAGCCCCCACAACACTCCCAATCTCTGTAACCTCCTCCAGCTCCTACAACCCTCGCTATCTCTGTAACCTCCTCCAGCCCGTACCATGCTCCCTATCTGTGTAAGCTCCTCCAGCCCCTACAATGCTCCCTATCTCTGTAACCTCGTCCAGCCCCTACATCCCTCCCTATCTCTGTAACCTCCTCCAGCCCGCTACAACCCTCCCTTTTTATCTATGTAACCTCCTCCAGCCCCTACATCCCTCCCTATCTCTGTAACCTCCTCCAGTTCTACAACCCTCCCTATCTGTGTAACCTCCTCCAGCCCCTTCAACCGTCCCTATCTCTCTAACCTCCTCCAGCCCCTACTACCCTCCCTATCTCTGTAACCTCTCGAGCCCATTCATCCCTTCCTATCTCTGTAACCTCCTCCAGCCCCTACCACCCTCCCTATCTCTGTAACCTCCTGCAGCCCCTAAAACCCTCCCTATCTCTGTAACCTCCTCCAGCCTCTACAACCCTCCCTTTTTAACTTTGTAACCTCCTCCAGCCCCTACAACCCTCCCTATCTCTGTAACCTCCTCCAGCCCCCTACAGCCTTCCCTATCTCTGTAACCTCCTCCAGCCTCTACAACCTTCCCTTTTTATCTATGTAACCTCCTCCAGCCCCTACATCCCTCCCTATATCTGTAACCTCCTCCAGTTCTACAACCCTCCTTATCTGTGTAACCTCCTGCAGCCCCTAAAACCCTCCCTATCTCTGTAACCTCCTCCAGCCCCTACGACCCTCCCTATCTCTGTAACGTCCTCGAGCCCCTACAACTCTCCCTATCTCTGTTACACCCTCCAGCCCCCACAACACTCCCTATCTCTGTAACCTCCTCCAGCTCCTACAACCCTCGCTAACGCTGTAACCTCATCCAGCCAATACAGTCCTCCCTATCTGTGTAAGCTCCCCCAGCCCCTGCAACCCTCCCTATCTCTGTAACCTCCTCCAGCCCCTCCATCCTTCCTTATCTCTGTAACCTCTGCAGCCCCTACAACGCTCCCTATCTCTGTAACCTCCTCCAGCCCCTACATCCCTCCCTATCTCTGTAACCTCCTCCAGCCCCTACAACCCTCCCTATCTCTGTAACCTCCTCCAGCCCCCTACAACACTCCCTATCTCTGTAACCTCCTCCAGCCTCTACAACCCTCCCTTTTTATCTATGTAACCTCCTCCAGCCCCTACATCCCTCCCTATCTCTGTAACCTCCTCCAGTTCTACAACCCTCCCTATCTCTCTAACCTCCTCCAGCCTCTACAACCCTCCCTTTTTATCTATGTAACCTCCTCCAGCCCCTACATCCCTCCCTATCTCTGTAACCTCCTCCAGTTCTACAACCCTCCCTATCTCTGTAACCTCCTCCAGCCCCTACAACCCTCCCTATCTCTGTAACCTCCTGCAGCCCCTACAACCCTCCCTTTTTATCTATATAACGTCCTCCAGCCCTTACATCCCTCCCTATCTCTGTAACCTCCTCAAGCCCCTACATCCCTCCCTATCTCTGTAACCTCCTCCAGCCCCTTCAACCGTCCCTATCTCTCTAACCTCCTCCAGCCCCTACTACCCTCCCTATGTCTGTAACCTCTCGAGCCCCTACATCCCTTCCTATCTCTGTAAACTCCTCCAGCCCCTACAACCCTCCCTATCTCTGTAACCTCCTCCAGCCCCTAAAACCCTCCCTATCTCTGTAACCTCCTCCAGCCCCTCCATCCTTCCATATCTCTGTAACCTCTCCAGTCCCTACAACGCTCCCTATCTCTTTAACCTCCTCCAGTCCCTACAACTCTCCCTATCTCTGTAACCTCCTTTAGCCCTTACCATGCTCCCTATCTCTGTAACCTCCTCCAGCCCCTACTATGCTCCCTATCTCTGTTACCCCCTCCAGCCCCCACTACACTCCCTATCTCTGTAACCTCCTCCAGCCGCTGCAACCCACTCTATCCCTGTCACATCTTCCAGTCCCTACGCCCCTCCCAATCACTGTAACCTCCTCCAGCCTCTGCAACCATCCCTATCTCTGTAACCTCCTCCAGCCCCTACAATCCTTCCTATCTCTGTAACCTCCTCCAGCCCCTATAACCCTCCCTATCTCTGTAACCTCCTCCAGGCCCTACCACACTCCCTATCTCTGTAACCTCCTCCAGCCCCTACAACCCTCGCTATCTCTGTACCCTCCTCCAGCCCCTACAATGCTCCCTACCTGTGTAAGCTCCTCCAGCCCCTGCAACCCTCCCTATCTCTGTAACCTCCTCCAGCCTCTACAACGCTCCCTATCTCTTTAACCTCCTCCAGCCCCTACATCCCTCCCTATCTCTGTAACCTCCTCCAGCCCCTACAACCCTCCGTATCTCTGTAACCTCCTCCAGTTCTACAACCCTCCCTATCTGTGTAACCTCCTCCAGCCCCTAGTACCCTCCCTATCTCTGTAACGTCTCGAGCCCATACATTCCTTCCTATCTCTGTAACCTCCTCCAGCCCCTACCACCCTCCCTATCTCTGCAACCTCCTGCAGCCCCTAAAACCGTCCCTATCTCTGTAACCTCCTCCAGCCCCTCCATCCTTCCTTATCTCTGTAACCTCTCCAACCCCTACAACACTCCCTATCTCTGTAACCTCCTCCAGCCCCTACATCCCTCCATATCTCTGTAACCTCCTCCAGCCCCTACAACCCTCCCTATCTCTGTAACCTCTCGAGCCCATACATCCCTACCTATCTCTGTAACCTCCTCCAGCCCCTACGACCCTCCCTATCTCTGTAACCTCCTCCAGCCCCTTAAACCCTCTGTATCTCTGTAACCTCCTCCAGCCCCTCCATCCTTCCCTATCTCTGTAACCTCTCCAGTCCCTTCAACGCTCCCTATCTCTGTAACCTCCTCCAGCCCCTACATCCCTCCCTATCTTTGTAACCTCCTCCAGCACCTACAACCCTCCCTATCTGTAACCACCTCCAGCCCCCTACAACCCTCCCTATCTCTGTAACCTCCTCCAGCCCCTACAACAATCCCTTTTTATCTATGTAACCTCCTCCAGCCCTACATCCCTCCCTATCTCTGTAACCTCCTCCAGCCCCTACATCCCTCCCTATCTCTGTAACCTCCTCCAGCCCCTACAACCCTCCCTATCTCTGTAAACCCCTCCAGTTCTACAACCCTCCCTATCTGTGTAACCTCCTCCAGCCCCTTCACCGTCCCTATCTCTGTAACCTCCTCCAGCCTCTGCAAACCACTCTATCCCTGTCACACCTTCCAGTCCCTACGCCCCTCCCAATCACTGTCACCTCCTCCAGCCTCTGCAACCATCCCTATCTCTGTAACCTACTCCAGCCCCTACAATCCTTCCTATCTCTGTAACCTCCTCCAGCCCCTATAACCCTCCCTATCTCTGTAACCTCCTCCAGGCCCTACCACTCTCCCTATCTCTGTAACCTCCTCCAGCCCCTACAACCCTCGCTATCTCTGTAACCTCCTCCAGCCCCTACAATGCTCCCAATTTGTGTAAGCTCCTCCAGCCCCTGCAACCCTCCCTATCTCTGTAACCTCCTCCAGCCCCTACTATGCTCCCTATCTCTGTAACCTCCTTTAGCCCTTACCATGCTCCCTATCTCTGTAAACTCCTCCAGCCCCTACTATGCTCCCTATCTCTGTTAACCCCTCCAGCCCCCACTACACTCCCTATCTCTGTAACCTCCTCCAGCCTCTGCAACCCGCTCTATCCCTGTCACATCTTCCAGCACCTACGCCCCTCCCAATCACTGTAACCTCCTCCAGCCTCTGCAACCATCCCTATCTCTGTAACCTCCTCCAGCCCCTACAATCCTTCCTATCTCTGTAACCTCCTCCAGCCCCTCCATCCTTCCTTATCTCTGTAACCTCTCCAGCCCCTACAACGTTCCCTATCTCTGTAACCTCCTCCAGCCCCTACATCCCTCCCTATCTCTGTAACCTCTCCAGTGCCTACAACGCTCCCTATCTCTGTAACCTCCTCCAGCCCCTACATCCCTCCCTATCTCTGTAACCTCCTCCAGCACCTACAACCATCCCTATCTGTAACCACCTCCAGCCCCCTACAACCCTCCCTATCTCTGTAACCTCCTCCAGCCCCTACAACCCTCCCTTTTTATCTATGTAACCTCCTCCATCCCTACATCCCTCCCTATCTCTGTAACCTCCTCCAGCCCCTACTATGCTCCCTATCTCTGTTACCCCCTCCAGCACCCTCTACACTCCCTATCTCTGTAATTTCCTCCAGCCTCTGCAACCCACTCTATCCCTGTCACATCTTCCAGTCCCTACGCCCCTCCCAATCACTGTA
The DNA here is from genome assembly GCF_964194155.1 of Cetorhinus maximus. Lineage (NCBI taxonomy): Eukaryota > Metazoa > Chordata > Chondrichthyes > Lamniformes > Cetorhinidae > Cetorhinus > Cetorhinus maximus. Next base: position 69,049 of record NW_027596290.1, on the reverse strand, counting down.
ACCTCCTCCAGCCTCTGCAACCATCCCTATCTCTGTAACCTACTCCAGCCCCTACAATCCTTCCTATCTCTGTAACCTCCTCCGGCCCCTATAACCCTCCCTATCTCTGTAACCTCCTCCAGGCCCTACCACACTCCCTATCTCTGTAACCTCCTCCAGCCCCTATAACCCTCGCTATCTCTGTAACCTCCTCCAGCCCCTACAATGCTCCCTATCTGTGTAAGCTCCTCCAGCCCCTGCAACCCTCCCTATCTCTGTAACCTCCTCCAGCCCCTACATCACTCCCTATCTCTGTAACCTCCTCCAGTTCTACAACCCTCCCTATCTGTGTAACCTCCTCCAGCCCCTTCAACCGTCCCTATCTCTCTAACCTCCTCCAGCCCCTACTACCCTCCCTATCTCTGTAACCTCTCGAGCCCATACATCCCTTCCTATCTCTGTAACCTCCTCCAGCCCCTACCACCCTCCCTATCTCTGTAACCTCCTGCAGCCCCTAAAACCGTCCCTATCTCTGTAACCTCCTCCAGCCCCTCCATCCTTCCTTATCTCTGTAACCTCGCCAGCCCCTACAACACTCCCTATCTCTGTAGCCTCCTCCAGCCCCTACATCCCTCCATATCTCTGTAATCTCCTCCAGCCCCCTACAACCCTCCCCATCTCTGTAACCTGCTCCAGCCTCTACAACCCTCCCTTTTTATCTTTGTAACCTCCTCCAGCCCCTACATCCCTCCCTATCTCTGTAACCTCCTCCAGTTTTACAACCCTCCCCATCTCTGTAACCTCCTCCAGTTCTACAACCCTCCCTATCTGTGTAACCTCCTCCAGCCCCTACTACCCTCCCTATCTCTGTAACGTCTCGAGCCCATACATTCCTTCCTATCTCTGTAACCTCCTCCAGCCCCTACCACCCTCCCTATCTATGTAACCTCCTGCAGCCCCTAAAACCGTCCCTATCTCTGTAACCTCCTCCAGCCCCTCCATCCTTCCTTATCTCTGTAACCTCTCCAGCCCCTACAACACTCCCTATCTCTGTAACCTCCTCCAGCCCCCTACAATCCTCCCTATCTCTGTAACCTCCTCCAGCCTCTACAACCCTCCCTTTTTATCTATGTAACCTCCTCCAGCCCCTACATCCCTCCCTATCTCTGTAACCTCCACCATTTCTACAACGCTCCCTATCTCTGTAACCTCCTCCAGCCCCTACAACCCTCCCTATCTCTGTAACCTCTCGAGCCCATACATCCCTACCTATCTCTGTAACCTCCTCCAGCCCCTACCACCCTCCCTATCTCTGTAACCTCCTCCAGCCCCTTAAACCCTCTCTATCTCTGTAACCTCCTCCAGCCCCTCCATCCTTCCCTATCTCTGTAACCTCTCCAGTGCCTACAACGCTCCCTATCTCTGTAACCTCCTCCAGCCCCTACATTCCTCCCTATCTCTGTAACCTCCTCCAGCACCTACAACCATCCCTATCTGTAACCACCTCCAGCCCCCTACAACCCTCCCTATCTCTGTAACCTCCTCCGGCCCCTATAACCCTCCCTATCTCTGTAACCTCCTCCAGGCCCTACCACACTCCCTATCTCTGTAACCTCCTCCAGCCCCTATAACCCTCGCTATCTCTGTAACCTCCTCCAGCCCCTACAATGCTCCCTATCTGTGTAAGCTCCTCCAGCCCCTGCAACCCTCCCTATCTCTGTAACCTCCTCCAGCCCCTACATCACTCCCTATCTCTGTAACCTCCTCCAGTTCTACAACCCTCCCTATCTGTGTAACCTCCTCCAGCCCCTTCAACCGTCCCTATCTCTCTAACCTCCTCCAGCCCCTACTACCCTCCCTATCTCTGTAACCTCTCGAGCCCATACATCCCTTCCTATCTCTGTAACCTCCTCCAGCCCCTACCACCCTCCCTATCTCTGTAACCTCCTGCAGCCCCTAAAACCATCCCTATCTCTGTAACCTCCTCCAGCCCCTCCATCCTTCCTTATCTCTGTAACCTCTCCAGCCCCTACAACACTCCCTATCTCTGTAACCTCCTCCAGCCCCTACATCCCTCCATATCTCTGTAATCTCCTCCAGCCCCCTACAACCCTCCCTATCTCTGTAACCTGCTCCAGCCTCTACAACCCTCCCTTTTTATCTATGTAACCTCCTCCAGCCCCTACATCCCTTCCTATCTCTGTAACCTCCTCCAGTTCTACAACCCTCCCTATCTCTGTAACCTCCTCCAGTTCTACAACCCTCCCTTTTTCTCTACGTAACGTCCTCCAGCCCCTACATCCCTCCCTATCTCTGTAACCTCCTCAAGCCCCTACATCCCTCCCTATCTCTGTAACCTCCTCCCACCCCTACAACCCTCCCTATCTCTGTAACCTCCTCCAGCCCCTACAATCCTCCCTATCTGTGTAACTTCCTCCAGTCCCTTCAACCGTCCCTATCTCTCTAACCTCCTCCAGCCCCTACTACCCTCCCTATCTCTGTAACCTCTCGAGTCCATACATCCCTACCTATCTCTGTAACCTCCTCCAGCCCCTACCACCCTCCCTATCTCTGTTACCTGCTCCAGCCCCTAAATCCCTCCCTATCTCTGTAACCTCCTCCAGCCCCTCGATCCTTCCCTATCTCTGTAACCTCTCCAGTCCCTACAACGCTCCCTATCTCTGTAACCTCCTTCAACCCCTACATCCCTCCCTATCTCTGTAACCTCCTCCAGCACCTACAACCCTCCCTATCTGTAACCCCCTCCAGCCCCCTACAACCCTCCCTATCTCTGTCACCTCCTCCAGCCCCTACAACCCTCCCTTTTTATCTTTGTAACCTCCTCCAGCCGTACATCCCTCCCTATCTCTGTAACCTCCTCCAGCCCCTACATCCCTCCCTATCTCTGTAACCTCCTCCAGCCCCTGCAACCCTCCCTATCTCTGTAACCTCCTCCAATTCTACAGCCCTCCTTTTTTGTGCAACCTCCTCCAGCCCCTTCAACCGTCCCTATCTCTCTAACCTCCTCCAGCCCCTACTACCCTCCCTATCTCTGTAACCTCTCGAGCCCATACATCCCTTCCTATCTCTGTAACCTCCTCCAGCCCCTACCACCCTCCCTATCTCTGTAACCTCCTGCAGCCCCTAAAACCCTCCCTATCTCTGTAACCTCCTCCAGTTCTACAACCCTCCCTATCTCTGTAACCTCCTCCAGCCCCTCCATCCTACCCTATCAATGTAACCTCTCCAGTCCCTACAACGCTCCCTATCTCTGTAACCTCCTCCAGCCCCTACATCCCTCCCTATCTCTGTAACCTCCTCCAGCACCTACAAACCTCCCTATCTGTATCCCCCTCCAGCCCCCTACAACCTTCCCTATCTCTGTATCCTCCTCCAGCCCCTACAACCCTCCCTTTTTATCTATGTAACCTCCTCCAGCCCCTACATCCCTCCCTATCTCTGTAACCTCCTTAAGCCCCTACATCCCTCCCTGTCTCTGTAACCTACACAGCCCCTACAACCCTCCCTATCACTGTAACCTCCTCCAGTCCCAACAACCCTCCCTATCTCTGTAACCTGCACAGCCCCTACAACCCTCCCTATCTCTGTAACCTCCTCCACCACCGATATTCCTCACTTGTCTCTGAGCTCGCACAGTTCTGTCTTCTTGTTAATCCCATGATTTCCCCCAATGTTCTGCCGTAACTTCCCCAGCCTGTACCCTAAGCCCTGGAGATCCCTCCCTGAACCGCTCCATCTTTGTGTCCTAACTTAAGATTTTCCCAAAACCTTTCGTCTTTCATGTAGCTACACCGAACGTGTTCCATATTTCTGTAGGTCGCTGTCAAATTTCTGTCTGAGTAACACCCCAAGAAACCTGAGGCATTTTAGTGCGTTCAAATTGCTAGATAACTGCAAGTTATTTCTGTTTTCATACCTTCACGAAGTAATTGATCCCAGCTACAACTTGCGCGCGATGTAAGAGTGCATGAAGAAATTCCACTTTTCTTTTCAACTCCTCTTCAATTCGATCCTTCAACTGGATAGATATGATAACAAATAGAACATTTCAGATTTTCTGAACAACTGCTGAACGCGCAGGATCACCACTGAGGGAGTGCTGCACTGTCAGAGGGTCAGTACTGAGGGAGTGCTGCACTATCCGGGCGTCAGTACTGAGGGAGTGCTGCACTGTCAGAGGGTCAGTACTGAGGGAGTGCTGCACTGTCAGAGGGTCAGTACTGAGGGAGTGCTGCACTGTCAGAGGGTCAGTACTGAGGGAGTGCTGCACTATCCGGGCGTCAGTACTGAGGGAGTGCTGCACTGTCAGAGGGTCAGTACTGAGGGAGTGCTGCACTGTCAGAGGGTCAGTACTGAGGGAGTGCTGCATGATCGGAAGTTCAGTACTGAGTGAGTGCTACAATGTTGAAGGGTCAGTACTGTGGGAGCGCTGCACTGTCGGAGGGTCAGTACTGAGGGAGAACTGCACTGTTGGAAGTACTATATTGAAGGAGCGCTGCACACTGAGGGTCAGTAATGAGGGAGTGCTGCACTGTCGGAGGGATAGTACTGAGGGAGTGCTGCACTATCTGGGGGTCAGTGCTGAGGGAGTGCTGCACTGTTGGAAGGGGAGTACTGAGGGAACGCTGCACTATCCGGGGGTGAGTACTGAGGGAGTTCGGCACTGTCGGAGGGTCACTGCTGAGGGAACGCTGCACTATCCGTGGGTCAGTACTGAGGGAGTACCGCACTGTCGGACGGTCAGTACTGAGGGAGTGCTGCACTGTCGGAGGGACAGTACTGAGGGAGTGCTGCACTGTTGGAGTGTCAGGACTGAGGGTGTGCTGCAGTGTCGGTGGGTCAGTACTGAGGGAGTACTGCACTGTCGGAGTGTCAGGACTGAGGGAGTGCTCCACTATCGGAGGGTCAGTACTGAATGAGTTTTGCACTGCCGGAGGGTCAGTACTGAGGGAGTGCTGCACTGTTGGAGGTCTTCTCTGTCGATTTGACACATTGCCAAATTCCCCTCTGTCCTCTCAGGTTGCTGTGAAAGATCCCACGAGCATTATTGAATGAAGAACAATACACAGTTTCTCTACAGTGTCCTGGGGAAGAAACGCTTATCCCTCAAGCAACATCACTGAAACAATTAACCTGGTCATTCTCTCATTGCTGATTCTAGGAGTTTGCTGTCTGCCAGTTGGCGTTTCCTACATTACAGCAGTAGCCAAAACTGAGTAAAATACTTCATTGTTTGTCGAGTGCTTTGAGATGTCCTGAGATGGTCAAAGCGGCAGGAGTCAGGGCGACTAATGTTCTTCGTCATAGAGATAAAGAGGATATTGAGAATGGTGGATACTTACCGACTGGACAATTTCCTGAACCTCATCAGTTACAGGTGAAGCGGAGATTGAACCGTGCATCTTTCCTGCCATTTTCTCTGTCTCTGGCTCTCTCTATCTCTCTCTTAATCAACTCTCGTTGTCTTTCTGCCCAGTGTTCCTCCTTTTTATTCTTTATTTTTACTCCACCCCTCAGTGATGTTCCTCGTTGTCAGGGAAATCTCTCATTGTCTTGGCTCCACCCTCTGTCTCCAGATATTTGTTTGATACGAAAGCTGGGCTGGGTGGAAGGTGCTCGCTCCTGTTTGTGATTGCCTCACTCCCTCCATCCTTCTCTCTCTAACACCCGCCTGCTCCTCCCTCCCTCTATCCCTGCCTACCTCTCTGTCTCTCCCCGCCCTCTCTCTTCCCAACCCTCTCCACCTCTTCCCCCTTTCCTCCTGTCCCCCTCCTCTCTCCCTCCCTCTTCCTGCTCTCTCCCCTTCCCCCTCCTTTCTTCCACCCCCTACGCCTCCTCTCTCCCTCCTCTCCTCCTCCTCTTCCCCCTCCACTCCCTCTCTGTCCCATTTTTTCTCCCACCCTCTTCACCACCCGTCTCTGCCCCCTCTCTGGCCTCTTTCTCGCCAGCCCCTCCATGCCCCCTCCTCCCTCGCCTGTCCCTTTCCCTGCCCTGCTCTCCCCACACCTCTTTCTCCTACCATCTCCCCTTCCTCTCTCTCCCTGCACTTCTCTACCTCACTCTCTCCCCCACCCTTCTCTCTCCCCACTCTGCTCTCCTCCTCCACTCTCCTTCACCTCTACCACCATCCTCTTTCTCCACCTCCCTCCTACTCCCCTCTCCCAATTCCCCCCTCTCATCCCCTCCCCCTCCTCACTACCCCTACTCTCCCCCTCCTCACTACCCCTACTCTCCCCCTCCTCCATTCCCCTCTCCTCTTCACCTCCTCTACCCTTCCTTTCTCCTCCCACTCCTCTCCCCCTCTTTGTACCACTCTCCCACCATCTTCACTGTCCCCCCACATCCTCCACTCTTTACCTCCTCTACCTCTCTCCTCTAATCTCTTCCCCCTCAAACCCCCCCTCCCTCTCCTCTCTCCCCCACCCCTCATCTCTCCCGGTCCTCTCCCCCTCCCCTTCCTCTCTCCCCACCCCTCCTCTCTCCCCCTTCTCTACCTCTCTCTCTCTCCCCTTCCTTCTCCCCCTCGGCTCCCCTCTCTCTATAGGTTTCCCTACCCTCTTCCCTGCCCCCTCTCACCACTTACACTCTCCCCATCCTCTCTCTCTCTCCTCCTCTCTCCCCTCTGTTTGTGTGTGTGTGTGAGAGAGAGAGAGTCTGTGTGCATCTGTGTATATGTGTGTCAGTGTATATGTGTGCGTGTGTGTGTTTGAGAGAGTCTATGTGTGAGTCTGTGTTTGTGAGAGAGTGAGAGTGCGTGAGAGTGTATGTGTGTGTGCATGAGTGTGTGTTGAGTGTGTGTGTGTGCGTGTGTGTTGAGTGTATGTGCATGAGTGTGTGTGCGTGCGTGAGTGTGTGTGCGTGTGTGTGTTGAGTGAGTGTGTGTTGAGTGTGTGTGTGCGTGAGTGTTCAGTGAGTGTGTGTTGAGTGTGTGTGTGTTGAGTGTATGTGCATGTGTGTTGAGTGTGTGTGTGTGTGAGTGAGTGTGTGTTGAGTGTGTGTGTGTTGAGTGTGAGTATATGCATGAGTGTGTTGAGTGTGTGAGTGTGTGTTGAGTGAGTGTGTGTGTGTGAGTGAGTGTGTGTGTGTGAGTGTGTGTGTGTTGAGTGAGTGTGTGTGTGTGTGAGTGTGTGTGTGAGTGAGTGTGTGTGTGTGTGTGTGAGTGTGTGTGTGTGAGTGTGTGTGTGTGTGTGAGTGAGTGTGTGTTGAGTGTGTGTGTGTGTGTGAGTGTGTGTGAGTGTGTGAGTGTGTGTGTGTGTGTGAGTGAGTGTGTGTGTGTGTGAGTGAGTGTGTGTGTGTGAGTGTGTGAGTGTGTGTGTGTGTGTGAGTGAGTGTGTGTGTGTGTGAGTGAGTGTGTGTGTGTGTGTGAGTGAGTGTGTGTGTGTGTGAGTGAGTGTGTGTGAGTGTGAGTGAGTGTGTGTGTGTGTGTGAGTGTGTGTGTGTGTGTTGAGTGTGTGTGAGTGTGTGTGTGTGTGAGTGTGTGTGTGAGTGAGTGTGTGTGTGTGTGTGTGTGTGAGTGTGTGTGTGTGTGTTGAGTGTGTGTGTGTGTGTGAGTGTGTGTGAGTGTGTGTGTGTGTGTGTGTGTGAGTGTGTGTGTGTGTGTGTGTGTGAGTGTGTGTGTGTGTGTGAGTGAGTGTGTGTTGAGTGTGTGTGTGTGTGTGAGTGTGTGTGTGTGAGTGTGTGTGTGTGTGTGAGTGAGTGTGTGTTGAGTGTGTGTGAGTGTGTGTGAGTGTGTGAGTGTGTGTGTGTGTGTGAGTGAGTGTGTGTGTGTGTGAGTGAGTGTGTGTGTGTGAGTGTGTGAGTGTGTGTGTGTGTGTGAGTGAGTGTGTGTGTGTGTGAGTGAGTGTGTGTGTGTGTGTGAGTGAGTGTGTGTGTGTGTGAGTGAGTGTGTGTGAGTGTGAGTGAGTGTGTGTGTGTGTGTGAGTGTGTGTGTGTGTGTTGAGTGTGTGTGAGTGTGTGTGTGTGTGAGTGTGTGTGTGAGTGAGTGTGTGTGTGAGTGTGTGTGTGAGTGTGTGTGTGTGTGTGTGTGTGTGTGAGTGTGTGTTGAGTGTGTGTGAGTGTGTGTGTGTGTGAGTGTGTGAGTGTGTGTGTGCGTGTGTATATTTTATCCTTGAGTGAGTAATTCAATTTCAAAATATCTCAGCAGCAAAGCTATATCGTTCAAAAAACCACAGGTCAATTTATTTCACACAATTGCTCTGGAAGTTACCTCAGAAAAGATAAAGGCCATAATTTTCCAGCCCCCCCCACACCAGCAGGACCTTACGGTGAATCCGGATTTCAATAAGTCTCCATTCCAGCAGCGGTGGGACCCGCCGCTTGCCGGGTGGGGGGGGCGGGGGTGGGAAATTCAGGCCAAAGTTATTGACACACACACACACACACAAATTAGTTACAGATGAAGATGAAAATAATGCTTTTAAAAATTGGACCAATTCAGTCTCCCTATTGTAAAGTGAGGTTTAAGCACAAGGACTACAAGAAGGATAAAAAACAAGGTTCCTTTATTTCACCAGCATCAAAACTGTGTAAACGTTCAAGGGAAAGGCTAACTCCAAAAACAGCGATTTACAGAGAATATTCACTGCCAATGCTCCCGATCTCTGTCCTTGTCAGGGCCTCGTCTCCTCAATGCTGTCACTCACCAGGGTGTGTTCAGTCTTTCCCTGCTGCCCAGCTCCTGGCAGCTGCCTGCTCCCCTCTCTCTCTCCATCAGGCTTCTCAGACACAGGGGTGCAGCCAGTCAGTCTGACTAGGTCCCAATTCCCCTCCCTGGCTATTCAGACACCCTCAGAGCCCTCAGCTGCCCGAGGTTCCTGTCACATTGGCCACTCACCAGTCCTGGCTTTGTCCTGGCTGCTTTCTCCCCTTACCTCACGGCTGTTTGTTCCACCCCTTAGTTTGTTAAAGGCACTGCTCAGTGTCGCACAGGGGGCCGACCAGTTCAGCTGCCCAGTGCCCTCCCCCACCATTGCCACCTGCTCCAGGAGGGCCCCGCTACACTATTGTTCAGTGCAGGCCTCATATATTTTGAGGACGAGGTGTTGCGTTGTCTGAAGTGAAGGTCTTGAGCTTGTAGACTTCTCTCTGCAGCTGTGATGGCTTCCACTGTCAAATTGCCAGACGATGCTTTAAAAGTGCCTTACAGTCAGAAACAGGGGAAATTATAATGGGGAACAAAGAAATGGCTGACCAACTAAATACATACTTTGGTTCTGTCTTCACAAAGGAGGGCACAAATAACATACCAGAAATGTCGGGGAACACAGGGCTTAGTGAGAGGGAGGAAGTGAAAGAAATCAGCATTAGTAGGGAAATTGTGTTGGGGAAATTGATGGGATTGAAAGCCGATAAATCCCCGATAATCTACATCCCATAGTACTTAAGGAAGTGGCCCTAGAAATAGTGGATGCATTGGTGGTCATCTTCTGAGATTCTATAGACTCTGGAAGCATTCCTAAAGATCGGAGGGTAGCTCGTGTAATCCCACTATTTAAAAAGGGAGGCAGAGAGAAAACAGGGAATTTTCGACCAGTCAGCCTGACGTCGGTAGTGCGGAAAATTCTAGAGTCCATTATAAAAGAATTAATAGCTGAGCACGTGGAAAACAGTAGCAGAATCGGACAGAGTCAGCATGGATTTATGAAAGGGAAATCATGCTTGACAAATCTACTAGAATTTTGAGGATGTAACTAGTAGAGTTGATGAGCGGGAGCAAGTGGATGTGGTTTATTTGAACTTTCAGAAGGCTTTCGACAAAGTCCCACATAAGAGATTGGCGTGTAAAATTAAAGCGCATGGGATTGGGTGTAGTGTATTGAGATGGATAGAAAACTGGTTGGCAGACAGGAAACAAAGAGTAGGAATAAACGGGTCTTTTTCCAAAGGGCAGGCAGTGATTGGTGGGGTACCGTAGGGATCGGTGCTGGGACCCCAGCTATTCACAATATATATTAATGATCTAGATGAGGGAATTATTTGTAATATCTCCAAATTTGCAGGCGACACAAAGCTGGGTGGGAGGGTGAGCTATGAGGAGGATGCAGAGATGCTTCAGTGTGATTTGGACAAGCTGCGTGAGTGGGCAAATCCATGGCAGATGCGGTATAATGTGGATAAATGTGAGGTTATCCATTTTGATAGCAAAAACAGGAAAGCAGATTATTATCTGAATGGCTATAAATTGAGAGAGGGGAATGTGCAACGAGACCTGGGTGTCCTTGTACACCAGTCGCTGAAGGTAAGCATGCAGGTGCAGCAGGCGATAAAGAAGGCAAATGATATGTGGCCTTCATAGCCAGAGGATTCAAGTACAGGAACAGGGATGTCTTGCCTCAATTGTACAGGGCCATGGTGAGACCAAACCTGGAATATTTTGTGCAGTTTTGGTCTCATTATCTGAGGAAGGATGTACTTGCTACAGAGAGAGTGCAGCGAAGGTTTACCCAACTGATTCCTGGGATGGCGGGACTGACATATGAGGAGAGATTGTGTCGATTAGGATTATATCCACTGGAGTTCAGAAGAATGAGGAGGGATCTCATAGAAGCCTATAAAATTCTAACAGGACTAGACAGGGTAGATGCAGGAAGGATGTTCCCAATGGTGGGGGAGTCCAGAACCAATGGTCACAGTCTGAGGATATGGGGTAGACCATTTAGGACTGAGATGAGGAGAAATTTCTTCACACAGAGTGTGGTGAGCCTGTGGAATTCGCTACCACAGAAAGTAGATGAGCTCAAAACATTGTATGCTTTCAAGAAGGAGTTAGATATAGCTCTTGGGGCAAAAGGGATCAAAGGGTCTGGGGAGAAAGCGGGAGCAGGCTATTGATTTGGATGATCAGCCATAATCATGATGAATGGCGGAGCAGGCTCGAGGGGCCAAATGGCCTACTCCTGCTCCTCGTTTCTATGTGTTGTGAACTGAAATCTGCTGCCTGAATGGAGCGGACAAATAGGAATTGAATTGAAGGCAAAAAATTCCACCATTCTGTTTCCCGGTTTTTCCCTTGGAACTGCTCATTGCGTAAAGTAATGACTCCCTCATACCTACTCCTACGACAATCTGACAGTGACCTCCCTGCACTAGGTTGAATGTTGTTTCTCAGCGTCTACGGGAAGGAATGACTCCAGGGTAAAAAATCTATTTTAGAAAAATATCCCTGTGCAAATATGTTGCCTGCCGAAGGTTTCATTTAGCAGTTTTGGATGCCACGCCCATGAAATATCGGTCTGGTTCAAATGGTCCTCAAACACACTCTCTCATCTCTGAATCTGAAGGTCGTGGGCTCAGGAAACTATTCAGAGAGGTTTCAGCCCCATGACACAGCGCTTACCACTTTGGATCCAGTTATGCATCGCACCCTCTGTGCTGGTACTCCGACACACAGCACTCCCTCAGTACTGACCTTCTGACCGTGCAGCAGTCCCTCATTCCTGACCCTCTGATAGTGCAGTGCTACCTCAGCACTGTCCCTCTGACAGTGGAGCACTCCCCCAGTACTGTCACTCCAACAGTGCAGTGCTCTCTCAGTACTGTTGCTCTGACAGTACAGCACTCAGGCAGTGCCAACATTCTAATAGTACACCATATTATTGTACTGTTGCAGCAGAGTGAATGTTCTCATGTGCTAGTACTCCAGAGACCTGGAACTTGAGTTCAAATCCCATCTGGGCAATTTGCGAATGGAAATTGAAGTAATTAAGATATAAGGCAATAAAGGCTGGTATCTGAAATGGAGGATTTGACAATATTGCAATCTCATGGAAACCCATCTGGATCACTAATACCCTTTCGAGCAGAAAATCTAGTGGCCTTACCCCGTCTGCACAATCTGTCACTCCAAACCAACAGCAATGTGCTTGACTCATGACTACCCCCTGAATTGCCCTCATAACATACTTGGTTATATTGAACAATGACAGAAAAGCTCCAATCAGAATAAGGATGGTGAACTTCCAAGCATCGACCGAGGCACCAGAAATGAAAATGGAGCACAGATTGGGTATTGTGGCATGACCATGGTGCTCAGTGGGATGGATTGAGAACAGATCTAGCAGCTCAAAATCAGGCATCAAAACACTGGGTAGTGGGACTAATTTGGGATTAATACAGGAGTGTAAGGAGGTAATGGGCGCAGCCTATGATTGATTCAGGGGTATGGTGTGAGAGGAGGACAGAGGGATTCATTTGGATTTGATAGAGGACAGTAGGAAATGAGCAGAATGTTAGGATAAGTTTGGGATTGATACAGGGCTATGATGAGAGAGAGACACAGTGGAATGAGTTTGGGATTGATACAGTGCAGTGGAGAAATGTGGCCCAGGAGAATGATGAACCCAGTCACTGGCTCAGCAGGAAACACAAACCCTAAGGAAAGGGCTGGGGGCTAATCAATGAAGCTTTACATTTGGAGAGTCTCTTTAATCACACTCTCCATCATCTGGGATTGGGGGTGATATATTAACTTGGATTGAGGAATTCTTATTGGACAATAAACAGAGATTGGAATAAACTGAACACTTTCAGTTAGCAATCTTTGCGTGGGCGACACAACATTCTAACAATCACAGAATCCCAGGATAGTAACAGTTCAGAAGGAGGCCATTCGGCCCATCGTGTCTGCACCGGCTCTCTGAGCATTTTAACTTAGTGCCAATCTCCTGCCTGTTCCCCGTACCCTAGCACATTGTTTCTATTTAAATAACCATCCAATGCCCTCTTGAATGCCTCAATCAAACCTGCCTCCACCACACTTCCAGGCAGTGCATTCCAAACCCTAACTGCTCGCTGTGTGAAAAAAACATTTTCTCACCTCGCATTTACTTTGTTTGCAAAATACTTTGAAACTGTGCCCTCTGGTTCTTGACTTGTTGACGATTTTGAACAGTTTCTCCCTATATACTCTGTCCAGACCCCTCATGATTTTTAAATCTTCCATCAATTCTCCTCACTCCCAACTGCTCCAATCTTTCCTCATTACTGTAACGCCTCATCCCTGGAGCCATTCTTGTAGTCCTCTTCTGCACTCCAATGCGCTCACAACTGTCCTATAGTGTGGCGCCCAGAACTGTGCACAGTACTCCAGCTGAGATCTAACCATTATCTTATCTAAGTTCATCATAACCTCCCTGCTCTTGTACTCTATGTCCCTGTTAATGAAGTTTAGAATACTGCATGCTTTAGAAACAGCTCTCTCTACCTGTCCTGCCACCTTTAATAACTTATGTACATATACACCCAGGTCTCTCTGCTCCTGCACACCCTTTAGAATACTATCCTTGCAAGGTAGTTTCATATTTTTGGGATAAAATACTTGAGGAAGGATCTGAAGGGCTTTGGAGAGGGTGTGAGATTGGACTGGCTGGACCGGCATCAGGGAGGAGAGACTTCAGTTAATGTGGAGAGACTGAAGTCTCTATTAAATCTTCTCCTGAGAGCAGAGAAGACTAAGAGGAGATTTATTGGAGGCATTCAACATCATGAAAAGTTTCACCGTCTCCCCACTGGCAGGAGTTTTGCTGACCAGAGGACATAGATTGAAGATAAAGGCTAAAAGGTCCAGAGATAAGGAGAAGTGATTCCCCGCAGTGAGATGTTGTGAACTGGAACCTGCTGTCTGAATGGAGCGGACAAATAGGAATTCAATAATTATTGAAGGCAAAAAATTCCACCATTCTGTTTCCCAAGTCTTCCCTTGGAAGTGCTCGTTGCGTAAAGTACTGACTCCCTCATACCTATTCCTACGACAATCTGATAGTGACCTCCCTGCACCAGGTTGAATGTTGTTTCTCAGCTTCTACGGGAAGGGATGACTCCAGGGCAAAAAACTATTTTAGAAAAATATCCCTGTGCAAATATGTTCGCTGCCTAAGGATTCATTTAGCAGTTTTGGATCCCCGTCCATGAGATTTCGGTCTGTTTCAAGTGGACCTCAATCGCACTCTCTCATCTCTGAACCTGAAGGTCGCGGGCCCAGGAAAATATTTCAGAGATTTGAGCCCCATGACATAGCGCTTAACACTTTGGCTCCAGTTATGCATCGCACCCTCAGTCCTGGTCCTCCGACACTGCAGCACTCCCTCAGTACGAACCCTCCGACACTGCAGCACTCCCTCAGTACTGACCTTCTGACCGTGCAGCAGTCCCTCATTCCTGACCCTCTGATAGCGCAGCGCTACCTCAGCATTGCCCCTCTGACAGTGGAGCACTCCCTCAGCACTGTCACTCCAACAGTGCGGTGCTCCGTCAGTACTGTCGCTCTGACAGTACAGCACTCGGGCAGTGCCAACATTCTAACAGTACACCATATTATTGTACTGTTGCAGCATAGTGATTGTTTTCATGTGCTAGTATTTCAGAGACCTGGAAGTTGAGAGACCTGGAACTTGAGTTCAAATCCCATCTGGACACTTTGCAAATGGAAATTGAAGTAATTAAGATATTCGGCAATAAAGGCTGGTATCTGAAGTGCAGGATTTGACAGTATTGCATTCTCATGGAAATCCATCTGGATCACTAATACCCTTTCGAGCAGAAAATCTAGTGGCCTTAGCCCATCTGGCCATTCTGTCACTCCAAACCCACAGCAATGTGCTTGACTCATGACTACCCCCTGAATTGCCCTCATAACATACTTAGTTATATTGAACAGTGACAGAAAAGCTCCAATCAGAATAAGGATGGTGAACTTCCAAGCATCGACCGAGGCACCAGAAATGAAAATGGAGCACAGATTGGGTATTGTGGCACGACCATGGTGCTCAGTGGGATAGATTGAGAACAGATCTAATTAATTAATCTAATTAATTTGGGATTAATACAGGAGTGTAAGGAAGCAATGGGCACAAGCTGTGATTGATTCATGGGTTGATTCAGGGGTATGGTGTGAGAGGGGGACAGAGGGATTCATTTGGTTTTGATAGAGGACAGTAGGAGATTAGCAGAATGTTAGTATTAGTTTGGGATTGATACAGGGCTTTGATTAGAGAGAGGGAGAGAAAGTGCAATGAGTCTGGGATTGATACAGGGCTTTGATGTGACAGAGACTGACAGTGGAATGAGTCTGGGATTGATACAGGGCTATGATGAGAGAGAGAAAGTGCAATGAGTCCTTAACTCCCACTCTCTGCTCTCTGCCCTACGACCCTTTACTCCCACTGTCTGCTCTCTGCCCAACAATCCTTAACTCCCACTGTCCGCTCTCTGCCCAACGATCCTTAACTCCCACTATCCGCACTCTGCCCAACGATCCTTAACTCCCACTGTCTGCTCTCTGCCCAGTGACCCTTAACTCCCACTGTATGCTCTCTGCCCAACGATCCTTAACTCCCACTGTCTGCTCTCTGCCCAACAATCCTTAACACCCACCGTCCGCTCTGTGCCCAACGACCCTTAACTCCCACTGTCTGCTCTCTGCCCAACGATCCATCACTCCAACTGTCTGCTCTCTGCCCAACGATCCTTAACTCCCAATGTCCGCTCTCTGCCCAACGTCCCTTAACTCCCACTGTCTCCATTCTGCCCAATGACCCTTAACTCCCACTGTCCGCTCTCTGCCCAACGGCTCTTAACTCGCACTGTCTGCTCTCTTCCCAAAGATTCTTAACTCCCACTGTCCGCTCTCGGCCCAATGACCCTTAACTCCCACTGTCCACTCTCTGCCAACGACCCTTAACTCCCACTGTCTGCTCTCTGCCCAACGACCCTTAACTCCCACTGTCTGCTCTCTGCCCAACGATTCTTAACTCCCACTGTCCGCTCTCTGCCCAACGATCCTTAACTCCCACTGTCTGCTCTCTGCCCAACGACCCTTAACTCCCTCTGTCTGCTTTCTGCCCAACGACCCTTACCTCCCACTGTCTGCTATCTGCCCAACCATCCTTTACTTCCACGGTCCGCTCTCTGCCCAACGACCCTTAACTCACACTGTCCACTCTCTGCCCAAAGACACTAAACTCCCACTGTCTGCTCTCTTCCCAACGACACTTAACTCCCACTGTCTGCTCTCTGCCCAACGACCCTTAACTCCCACTTCCTGCTCTCTGCCCAACTACCCTTAACTCCCACTGTCTGCTTTCTGCCCAACGACACTTAACACCCACTTTACGCTATCTGCCCTACGATTCTTAACTCCCACTTTCCACTCTATGCCCAACGATTCTTAACTCCCACTGTCCCCTCTCTGCCCTCCGACCCTTTACTCCCACTGTCTGCCATCTGCCCAACGATTCTTAACTCCCACTGTCTCCTCTCTGCCCAACGACCCTTAACTCCCACTGTCTGCTCTCTGCCCAACGATCCTTAACTCCCACTACCCGCTCTCTGCCCAACGACCCTTAACTCCCACTATCTGCTCTCTGCCCAACGACCCTTAACTCCCACTGCCAGGTCTGGGCCCAAAAAGCCTTAACTCTCACTGTCCACTCTCTGCCCAACGACCCTTAACTCTCACTGCCTACTCTCTGCCCAACGACCCTTAACTCCCACTGTCTGCTCTCTGCCCAACGACCCTTAACTCCCACTGTCCGCTCTCTGCCCAACGATCCTTAACTCCCACTTTCTGCTCTCTGCCCAACGACCCTTAACTCCCACTGTCCACTCTCTGCCAACGACCCTTAACACCCACTGTCTGCTCTCTGCCCAACGACCCTTAACTCCCGCTGTCTGCTCTCTGCCCAACGATTCTTAACTCCCACTGTCCGCACTCTGCCCAACGACCCTTAACTCCCACTGTCTGCTCTCTGCCCAACGACCCTTAACTCCCACTGTCTGCTCTCTGCCCAACGACCCTTACCTCCCACTGTCTGCTCTCTGCCCAACGACCCTTACCTCCCACTGTCTGCTCTCTGCCCAACGATCCTTTACTTCCACGGTCCGCTCTCTGCCCAACGACCCTTAACTCACACTGTCCACTCTCTGCCCAACGACACTAAACTCCCACTGTCTGCTCTCTGCCCAACGACACTTAACTCCCACTGTCTGCTCTCTGGCCAACGACCCTTAACTCCCACTTTCTGCTCTCTGCCCAACTACCCTTAACTCCCACTGTCTGCACTCTGCCCAACGATCCTTCACTCCCACTTTCTGCTTTCTGCCCAACGACACTTAACACCCACTTTACGCTTTCTGCCCTACGATTCTTAACTCCCACTTTCCGCTCTATGCCCAACGATTCTTAACTCCCACTGTCCGCTCTCTGCCCAACGATTCTTAACTCCCACTGTCTCCTCTCTGCCCTACGACCCATTACTCCCACTGTCTGCTCTCTGCCCAACGATTCTTAACTCCCACTGTCTCCTCTCTGCCCTACGACCCATTACTCCCACTGTCTGCTCTCTGCCCAACGATTCTTAACTCCGACTGTCCGCTATCTGCCCAACAACCCTTAACTCCCACTGTCTGCTCTCTGCCCAATGATCCTTAACTCCCACTGACCGCTCTCTGCGTAACAACAATTAACTCCCACTGTCCGCTCTCCGCCCAACGATCCTTAACTCCCACAGTCTGCTCTCTGCCCAACGATCCTGGACTCCCACTGTCCTCTCTCTGTCCAATGATCCTTAACACCCACTGTCCACTCTCTGCCCAACGATCCTTTACTCGCACTCTCTGCTCTCTTCCCTACGACCCTTAACTCCCACTGTCTGCTCTCTGCCCAACGATCCTTAACTCCCACTGCCCGTTCTCTGCCCAACGACGCTTAACTCCCACTATCTGCTCTCTGCCCAACGACCCTTAACTCCCACTGCCAGGTCTGGACCCAAAAACGCTTAACTCTCACTGTCCACTCTCTGCCCAACGACCCTTAACTCCCACTGTCTGCTCTCTGCCCAACGATCTTTAACTCCCACTTTCTCCTCTCTGCCCAACGATCCTTAACTCCCACTGTCTGCTCTCTGCCCAACGATCCTTAACTCCCACTGTCTGCTCTCTGCCCTAGGACCCTTAACTCCCACTTTCGTCTTCTGCGCAACGATCCTTAACTCCCTCTGTCCGCCTCAGCGCAACGACGCTTAACTCCCACTGTCTGCTCTCCGACCAACGATCCTGAACACCCACTGTCCTCTCTCTGTCCAACGATCATTAACACCCACTGTCCGCTCTCTGCCCAACGATCCTTTACTCGCACTCTCTGCTCTATTCCCAACAGCCATTAACTCCCACTGTCTGCTCTCTGCCCAACGATCCTTTACTCTCACTGTCCGCTCTCTGCCCAATGACCCTTAACTCCCACTGTCCGCTCTCTGCCCAACGACACTTAACTCCCACTGTCCGCTCTCTGCCCAACGATCCTTAACTCCCACTGCCTACTCTCTGCCCAACGACCCTTAACTCCCACTATCTGCTCTCTGTCCAACGACCCTTAACTCCCACTGTCCGCTCTCTGCCCAACGATCCTTAACTCCCACTTTCTGCTCTCTGCCCAATGACCCTTAACTCCCACTGTCTGCTCTTTGCCCAACGATCCTAAACTCCCACTGTCCGCTCTCTGCCCAACGAGCTTTAATTCCCACTTTCTCCTCTCTGCCCAATGATCCTTAACTCACACTGTCTGCTCTCTGCCCAACGATTGTTAACTCCCGCTGTCCGCTCTCTGCCCAACGATCCTTAACTCCCACTGTCTGCTCTCTGCCCAACGATCCTGGACTCCCACTGTCCTCTCTCTGTGCAACGATCCTTAACACCCACTGTCCGCTCTCTGCCCAACGATCCTTTACTTGCACTCTCTGCTCTCTTCCCAACGACCATTAACTCCCACTGTCTGCTCTCTGCCCAACGATCCTTTACTCCCACTGTCTGCTCTCTGCCCAACGATTCTAAACTCCCACTGTCTGCTCTCTGCCCAACGATCCTTAACTCCCGCTGTCCGCTCTCTGCCCAACGATCGTTAACTCCCACTGTCTGCTCTCTGCCCAACGACCCTTAACTCCCACTGTCCGCCTCTGCGCAACGACCCTTAACTCTCACTGTCTGCTTTCTGCCCAACGACCCCTTAACTCCCACTGTATGCTCTCTGCCCAATGACCCTTAACTCCCACTTTCGTCTTCTGCGCAACGATCCTTAACTCCCTCTGTCCGCATCTGCGCAACGACGCTTAACTCCCATTGTCTGCTCTCCGACCAACGATCCTGAACACCCACTGTCCGCTCTCCGCCCAACGATCCTTAACTCCCACTGTCTGCTCTCTGCCCAACGATCCTTAACTCCCACTGCCCGTTCTCTGCCCAACGATCATTAACACCCACTGTCCGCTCTCTGCCCAACGATCCTTTACTCGCACTCTCTGCTCTATTCCCAACGGCCATTAACTCCCACTGTCTGCTCTCTGCCCAACGATCCTTTACTCTCACTGTCCGCTCTCTGCCCAATGACCCTTAACTCCCACTGTCCGCTCTCTGCCCAACGACACTTAACTCCCACTGTCCGCTCTCTGCCCAACGATCCTTAACTCCCACTGCCTACTCTCTGCCCAACGACCCTTAACTCCCACTATCTGCTCTCTGTCCAACGACCCTTAACTCCCACTGTCCGCTCTCTGCCCAACGATCCTTAACTCCCACTTTCTGCTCTCTGCCCAATGACCCTTAACTCCCACTGTCTGCTCTTTGCCTAACGATCCTAAACTCCCACTGTCCGCTCTCTGCCCAACGAGCTTTAATTCCCACTTTCTCCTCTCTGCCCAACGATCCTTAACTCACACTGGCTGCTCTCTGCCCAACGATTCTTAACTCCCGCTGTCCGCTCTCTGCCCAACGATCCTTAACTCCCACTGTCTGCTCTCTGCCCAACGATCCTGGACTCCCACTGTCCTCTCTCTGTGCAACGATCCTTAACACCCACTGTCCGCTCTCTGCCCAACGATCCTTTACTCACACTCTCTGCTCTCTTCCCAACGACCATTAACTCCCACTGTCTGCTCTCTGCCCAACGATCCTTTACTCCCACTGTCCGCTCTCTGCCCAACAACCCTTAACACCCACTGTCCGCTCTCTGCACAACGACACTTAACTTCCACTGTCTGCTCTCTCCCCAACGACCCTTAACTCCCACCGTCTGCTCTCTGCCCAACGACACTTAACTCCCACTGTCTGCTCTCTGCCCAACGACCCTTAACTCCCACTGTCTGCTCTCTGCCCAACGATCCTTAACTCCCACTGCCCGCTCTCTGCCCAAAAACCCTTAACTCTCACTGTCCACTCTCTGCCCAACGACCCTTAACTCCCACTGTCTGCTCTCTGCCCAACGACCCTTAACTCCCACTGTCTGCTCTCTGCCCAACGACCCTTAACTCCCACTGTCCGCTCTCTGCCCAACGATCCTTAACTCCCACTTTCTGCTCTCTGCCCAATGACCCTTAACTCCCACTGTCCGCTCTCTGCCCAACGATCCTAAACTCCCACTGTCCACTCTCTGCCCAACGATCTTTAACTCCCACTTTCTCCTCTCTGCCCAACGATCCTTAACTCCCACTGTCTGCTCTCTGCCCAACGATCCTTAACTCCCGCTGTCCGCTCTCTGCCCAACGATCCTTAACTCCCACTGTCTACTCTCTGCCCAACGACCCTTAACTCCCACTGTCCGCCTCTGCGCAACGACCCTTAACTCTCACTGTCTGCTCTCTGACCAACGAACCTTAACACCAACTGTCTGCTTTCTGCGCAACGACGCTTAACTCCCACTGTCTGCTCTCCGCCCAACGATCCTGTACACCCACTGTCTGCTCTCTGCCCTATGACCCTTTACTCCCACTGTATGCTCTCTGCCCAACGATTCTTTACTCCCACTGTCTGCTCTCTGCCCAAAAATCCTTAACTCCCGCTGTCCGCTCTCTGCCCAACGATCCTGAACTCCCACTGTCTGCTCTCTGCCCAACGACCCTTAACTCCCACTGTCCGCCTCTGCACAACGACCCTTAACTCTCACTGTCTGCTCTCTGCCCAACGAACCTTAACTCCCACTGTCTGCTCTCTGCCCAACGACCCTTAACTCCCACTTTCGTCTTCTGCGCAACGACCCTTAACTCCCACTGCCAGGTCTGGGCCCAACGACCCTTAACTCTCACTGTCCACTCTCTGCCCAACGACCCTTAACTCCCACTGTCTGCTCTCTTCCCAACGACCCTTAACTCCCACTGTCCGCTCTCTGCCCAACGATCCTTAACTCCCACTTTCTGCTCTCTGCCCATTGACACTTAACTCCCACTGTCTGATCTCTGCCCAACGATCCTAAACTCCCACTGTCCACTCTCTGCCCAACGAGCTTTAATTCCCACTTTCTCCTTTCTGCCCAACGATCCTTCACTCCCACTGTCTGCTCTCTGCCCAACGATCCTTAACTCCCGCTGTCCGCTCTCTGCCCAACGATCCTTAACTCCCACTGTCTGCTCTCTGCCCTAGGACCCTTTACTCCCACAGTCTGCTCTCTGCCCAACGATTCTCAACTCCCGCTGTCCGCTCTCTGCCCAACGATCGTTAACTCTCACTGTCTGCTCTCTGCCCAACGACCCTTAACTCCCACTGTCCGCCTCTGCGCAACGACCCTTAACTCTCACTGTCTGCTTTCTGCCCAACGACCCCATAACTCCCACTGTCTGCTCTCTGCCCAACGACCCTGAACTCCCACTTTCGTCTTCTGCGCAACGATCCTTAGCTCCCACTGTCCGCCTCTGCGCAACGACGCTTAACTCCCACTGTCTGGTCTCCGACCAACGATCCTGAACACCCACTGTCTGCTCTCTGCCCAACGATCCTGGACTCCCACTGTCCTCTCTCTGTCCAACGATCATTAACACCCACTGTCCGCTCTCTGCCCAACCATCCTTTACTCGCACTCTCTGCTCTCTTCCCAACGACCATTAACTCCCACTGTCTGCTCTCTGCCCAACGATCCATTACTCCCGCTGTCTGCTCTCTGCCCAACGACCCTTAACTCCCACTGTCCGCTCTCTGCCCAACGACCCTTAACTCCCACTATCTGCTCTCTGCCCAATGACCCTTAACTCCCACTGCCAGGTCTGGGCCCAAAAACCCTTAACTCTCATTGTCCACTCTCTGCCCAACGACCCTTAACTCCCACTGTCTGCTCTCTGCCCAACGACCCTTAACTCCCACTGTCTGCTCTCTGCCCAACGATCCTTAACTCCCACTTTCTGCTCTCTGCCCAATGACCCTTAACTCCCACTGTCTGCTCTCTGCCCAACGATCCTAACCTCCCACTGTCCACTCTCTGCCCAACGAGCTTTAATTCCCACTTTCTCCTCTCTGCCCAAAGATCCTTAACTCCCACTGTCTGCTCACTGCCCAACGATCCTTAACTCCCACTTTCTGCTCTCTGCCCAATGACCCTTAACTCCCACTGTCCGCTCTCTGCCCAACGATCCTAAACTCCCACTGTCCACTCTCTGCCCAACGATCTTTAACTCCCACTTTCTCCTCTCTGCCCAACGATCCTTAACTCCCACTGTCTGCTCTCTGCCCAACGATCCTTAACTCCCGCTGTCCGCTCTCTGCCCAACGATCCTTAACTCCCACTGTCTACTCTCTGCCCAACGACCCTTAACTCCCACTGTCCGCCTCTGCGCAACGACCCTTAACTCTCACTGTCTGCTCTCTGCCCAACGAACCTTAACTCCCACTGTCTGCTTTCTGCCCAACGACCCCTTAACTCCCACTGTCTGCTCTCTGCCCAACGACCCTTAACACCCACTTTGGTCTTCTGTGCAACGATCCTTAACTTCCACTGTCCGCCTCTGCGCAACGACGCTTAACTCCCACTGTCTGCTCTCCGACCAACGATCCTGAACACCCACTGTGCGCTCTCTGCCCAACGATCCTTAACTCCCACTGTCCCCTCTCTGTCCAACGATCATTAACACCCACTGTCTGCTCTCTGCCCAACGATCCTGGACTCCCACTGTCCTCTCTCTGTCCAACGATCATTAACACCCACTGTCCGCTCTCTGCCCAACGATCCTTTACTCGCACTCTCTGCCCTCTTCCCAACGACCATTAACTCCCACTGTCTGCTCTCTGCCCAACGATCCTTTACTCCCGCTGTCCGCTCTCTGCCCAACGACCCTTAACTCCCACTGTCCGCTCTCTGCCCAACGACCCTTAACTCCCACTGTCCGCTCTCTCCCCAACGACCCTTAACTCCCACTGCCCACTCTCTGCCCAATGACCCTTAACTCCCACTATCTGCTCTCTGCCCAACGATCCTTAACTCTCACTGCCAGGTCTGGGCCCAAAAACCCTTAACTCTCATTGTCCACTCTCTGCCCAACGACACTTAACTCCCACTGTCCGCCTCTGCGCAACGACCCTTAACTCTCACTGTCTGCTTTCTGCCCAATGACCCCTTAACTCCCAGTGTCTGCTCTCTGCCCAACGACCCTTAACTCCCACTTTCGTCTTCTGCGCAACGATCCTTAGCTCCCACTCTCCGCCTCTGCGCAACGACGCTTAACTCCCACTGTCTGCTCTCCGACCAACGATCCTGAACACCCACTGTCCGCTCTCCGCCCAACGATCCTTAACTTCCACTATCTGCTCTCTGCCCAGCGACCCTTAACTCCCACTGCTAGGTCTGGGCCCATAAACCCTTAACTCTCATTGTCCACTCTCTGCCCAACGACCCTTAACTCCCACTGTCTGCTCTCTGCCCAACGACCCTTAACTCCGACTGTCCACTCTCTGCCCAACGACCCTTAACTCCCACTGTCAGCTCTCTGCCCAACGACCCTTAACTCCCACTGTCTGCTCTCTGCCCAACGACCCTTAACTCCCACTGTCCGCTCTCTGCCCAACGATCCTTAACTCCCACTTTCTGCTCTCTGCCCAATGACCCTTAACTCCCACTGTCCGCTCTCTGCCCAACGATCTTTAACTCCCACTTTCTCCTCTCTGCCCAACGATCCTTAACTCCCACTGTCTGCTCTCTGCCCAACGATCCTTAACTCCCGCTGTCCGCTCTCTGCCCAACGATCCTTAACTCCCACTGTCTACTCTCTGCCCAACGACCCTTAACTCCCACTGTCCGCTTCTGCACAACGACCCTTAACTCTCACTGTCTGCTCTCTGCCCAACGAACCTTAACTCCCACTGTCTGCTTTCTGCCCAACGACCCCTTAACTCCCACTGTCTGCTCTCTGCCCAACGACCCTTAACAGCCACTTTGGTCTTCTGTGCAACGATCCTTAACTCCCACTGTCCACCTCTGCGCAACGACGCTTAACTCCCACTGTCTGCTCTCTGCCCAACGATTCTTAACTCCCACTGTCTGCTCTCTGCCCAACGATCCTTAACTCCCGCTGTCTGCTCTCTGCCCAACGATCCTTAACTCCCACTGTCTGCTCTCTGCCCAACGACCCTTAACTCCCACTGTCCGCCTCTGCACAACGACCCTTAACTCTCACTGTCTGCTCTCTGCCCAACGAACCTTAACTCCCACTGTCTGCTCTCTGCCCAACGACCCTTAACTCCCACTTTCGTCATCTGCGCAACGATCCTTAACTCCCACTGCCAGGTCTGGGCCCAAAAACCCTTAACTCTCATTGTCCACTCTCTGCCCAGCGACCCTTAACTCCCACTATCTGCTCTCTGCCCAACGACCCTTAACTCCCACTGTCCGCTCTCTGCCCAACGATCCTTAACTCCCACTTTCTGCTCTCTGCCCAATGACACTTAACTCCCACTGTCTGATCTCTGCCCAACGATCCTAAACTCCCACTGTCCACTCTCTGTCCAACGAGCTTTTATTCCCACTTTCTCCACTCTGCCCAACGATCCTTCACTCCCACTGTCTGCTCTCTGCCCAACGATCCTTAACTCCCGCTGTCCGCTCTCTGCCCAACGATCCTTAACTCCCACTGTCTGCTCTCTGCCCTAGGACCCTTTACTCCCACAGTCTGCTCTCTGCCCAACGATTCTTAACTCCCGCTGTCCGCTCTCTGCCCAACGATCGTTAACTCCCACTGTCTGCTCTCTGCCCAACGACCCTTAACTCCCACTGTCCGCCTCTGCGCAACGACCCTTAACTCTCACTGTCTGCTTTCTGCCCAACGACCCATTTACTCCCACTGTCTGCTCTCTGCCCAACGACCCTTAACTCCCACTGTCCGCTCTCTGCCCAACGACCCTTAACTCCCACTATCTGCTCTCTGCCCAATGACCCTTAACTCCCACTGCCAGGTCTGGGCCCAAAAACCCTTAACTCTCATTGTCCACTCTCTGCCCAACGACCTTTAACTCCCACTGTCTGCTCTCTGCCCAACGACCCTTAACTCCCACTGTCCGCTCTCTGCCCAACGATCCTTAACTCCCACTTTCTGCTCTCTGCCCAACGACCCTTAACTCCCACTGTCCGCTCTCTGCCCAACGATCCTTAACTCCCACTTTCTGCTCTCTGCCCAGTGACCCTTAACTCCCACTGTCTGCTCTCTGCCCAACGATCCTAACCTCCCACTGTCCACTCTCTGCCCAACGAGCTTTAATTCCCACTTTCTCCTCTCTGCCCAAAGATCCTTAACTCCCACTGTCTGCTCACTGCCCAACGATCCTTAACTCCCGCTGTCCGCTCTCTGCTAATGATCCTTAACTCCCACTGTCTGCTCTCTGCCCTAGGACTCTTTACTCCCACTGTCTGCTCTCTGCCCAACGATTCTTAACTCCCACTGTCTGCTCTCTGCCCAACGATCCTTAACTCCCGCTGTCCGCTCTCTGCCCAACGATCGTTAACTCCGACTGTCTGCTCTCTGCCCAACGACCCTTAACTCCCACTGTCCGCCTCTGCGCAACGACCCTTAACACCCACTGTCTGCTCTCTGCCCAACGACCCTTAACTCCCACTTTCGTCTTCTGCGCAACGATCCTTAACTCCCACTGTCCGCCTCTGCGCAACGACGCTTAACTCCCACTATCTGGTCTCCGACCAACGATCCTGAACACCCACTGTCCTCTCTCTGTCCAACGATCATTAACACCCACTGTCCGCTCTCTGCCCAACGATCCTTTACTCGCACCCTCTGCTCTATTCCCAACGACCATTAACTCCCACTGTCTGCTCTCTGCCCAACGATCATTTACTCTCACTGTCCGCTCTCTGCCCAACGACCCTTAACTCCCACTGTCCGTTCTCTGCCCAACGACACTTAACTCCCACTGTCCGCTCTCTGCCCAACGACCCTTAACTCCCACTGCCAGGTCTGGGCCCAACGACCCTTAACTCTCACTGTCCACTCTGTGCCCAACGACCCTTAACTCCCACTGTCTGCTCTCTGCCCAACGACCCTTAACTCCCACTGTCTGCTCTCTGCCCAACGACGCTTAACTCCCACTGTCCGCTCTCTGCCCAACGACACTTAACTCCCACTGTCTGCTCTCTGCCCAACGACGCTTAACTCCCACTGTCCGCTCTCTGCCCAACGACACTTAACTCCCACTGTCCGCTCTCTCCCCAACGATCCTTAACTCCCACTGCCCACTCTCTGCCCAACGACCCTTAACTCCCACTATCTGCTCTCTGCCCAACGACCCTTAACTCCCACTGCCAGGTCTGGGCCCAAAAACCCTTAACTCTCATTGTCCACTCTCTGCCCAACGACCCTTAACTCCCACTGTCTGCTCTCTGCCCAACGACCCTTAACTCCCACTGTCCGCTCTCTGCCCAACGATCCTTAACTCCCACTTTCTGCTCTCTGCCCAATGACCCTTAACTCCCACTGTCTGCTCTCTGCCCAATGATCCTAAACTCCCACTGTCCACTCTCTGCCCAACGAGCTTTAATTCCCACTTTCTCCTCTCTGCCCAACGATCCTTAACTCCCACTGTCTGCTCTCTGCCCTAGGACCCTTTACTACCACTGTCTGCTCTCTGCCCAACGATTCTTAACTCCCACTGTCTGCTCTCTGCCCAACGATCCTTAACTCCCGCTGTCCGCTCTCTGCCCAACGATCGTTAACTCCCACTGTCTGCTCTCTGCCCTAGGACCCTTTACTACCACTGTCTGCTCTCTGCCCAACGATTCTTAACTCCCACTGTCTGCTCTCTACCCAACGACCCTTAACTCCCACTGTCCGCCTCTGCGCAACGACCCTTAACTCTTACTGTCTGCTTTGTGCCCAACGACCCCTTAACTCCCACTGTCCGCTCTCTGCCCAACGATCCTTAACTCCCACTGTCCCCTCTCTGTCCAACGATCATTAACACCCACTGTCTGCTCTCTGCCCAACGATCCTGGACTCCCACTGTCCTCTCTCTGTCCAACGATCATTAACACCCACTGTCCGCTCTCTGCCCAACGATCCTTTACTCGCACTCTCTGCCCTCTTCCCAACGACCATTAACTCCCACTGTCTGCTCTCTGCCCAACGATCCTTTACTCCCGCTGTCCGCTCTCTGCCCAACGACCCTTAACTCCCACTGTCCGCTCTCTGCCCAACGACCCTTAACTCCCACTGTCCGCTCTCTCCCCAACGACCCTTAACTCCCACTGCCCACTCTCTGCCCAATGACCCTTAACTCCCACTATCTGCTCTCTGCCCAACGATCCTTAACTCTCACTGCCAGGTCTGGGCCCAAAAACCCTTAACTCTCATTGTCCACTCTCTGCCCAACGACACTTAACTCCCACTGTCCGCCTCTGTGCAACGACCCTTAACTCTCACTGTCTGCTTTCTGCCCAATGACCCCTTAACTCCCAGTGTCTGCTCTCTGCCCAACGACCCTTAACTCCCACTTTCGTCTTCTGCGCAACGATCCTTAACTCCCACTGTCCGCCTCTGCACAACGACGCTTAACTCCCACTGTCTGCTCTCCGCCCAACTCCTCAGTCAGGCAGCTACCGACTGTTCTGTCTGGTTCACTGTCACTTTCTCCTTTTACCGATTTGCGGCCATTTGTTGCCAGAGACTGAAAAAAAATATTGCACTGAGAAAACTGCGGCTGGGTTTCTAGCAATAACCTGCGTTTTGCTCTGTTTAAAAAATTTCCCGTACTACTTTACACTTGAACCCCAATGGACAAATGAACACGTACCATGGTTCTGTGAGGTAAAGGCAAAATATTTCACTGAGCCTGGATGGATTGGATTTGACTGGTTCGATACGGCTTCAACTCCACTGCTCCCAATCGCTTTCATCCTGTTACTCAACGCTTTGACCGTCAGACACATTTTAGTGTCCAGTCGAGTCCGTAAGGGACTGAGGGGTCGGAGCCAGGGAGAGAATGGCAGTGACCCAGAGATGGAGAGCAGGACTAGGTATGTGATTTTACTCTTCACCATTTCCGGCAGCTTCATTCTCCTGTGGTCGGTTTATGTTGTAGAATTCTTATATCATATCATCACAGGAACAGATCCCAGGGATTACAACGATTCAGAAAATATATTTGAAAATGTAGGTGACATGCTGCAGGTTTTGAACTGCTGCACCAACACATTTATTTATGGGGCGACCCAGTCCAGGTTTAGGGAGCAGTTGAAGATGGCGGTAAAATATCCGGTTACGTCAATTGTTCAATTAATTGAAAAATGAAACTGAGAGGAGGCAGAGACAAGTCCATGATTGAATTATGTATGAATATATTTTTATATGCATGAATATAAGCGGAATATACATTAGCTGAGATGGCTAAAGCCTTGGTGGGAAAGCAATTTTGAAAGGAGATCCTTTCTTGAGCTAGAGAGGCAGAGAGGGGTGGGGAAGGTAGTCAAGAGTAAGACCAATGTCGGAGCAATTAAAATTGGGGATGCACATGAGGACAGAATTGGATTAGCACAGATATCCCGGAGCGCTGTGCGGCTGAAGGAGATTAAAGTGATAGGGCCATGGAGGGATTTGTAAACAAAGGAAGGGGGAGAAAATGCAATCAATGAGTTGCTTGACTGGGAGGCAATGTCGCTCACCCATAACAAAGCGAGGGGGGAATTGGGCTACCTGTGCGTTACAACACGGGCAGAAGGGTTTCGGATGGCCTCCTGTTTACTGGTGTAAAATGTAGGAGCTGAGAAAGAAGCACATTGGAATAACTTAGTCTAGAGGAGGCAAAAACATGAATGAGGGTTCCCGCAGCGGATCAGCCGAGACAGGCGTAAGTTCAGGTTCCGTTAAAAGCTGGAAGTAGGCCATCTTACCCATGACATGAATGTACAACACAGGCTCAAATGTGGTTGACTCTTAACTGCCCCCTGAAATCGGCTAGCAAGCCATTCGATTCAAGGGCAGATGGGGAAGGGCAATGAAGGCTGTCCTTGTCGGAGATGCACCAATCCCCCCATGACATTTAACATTTGGAAAATGTGAATCTGCAGTTGTGGCGAGGCTGGCTGAATCTCAGAATGCGGACAAGGAGAACGATGGGTGGGGTCAGTAGCTTAAAGCAAAATGGAATTGGATCGGGGATCGAGAACAACGGCCTCAGTCTTTCCCAAAACTGGATGTGGGGTAGGGAGCATCGCAGGGGTTGGGAGAAGTGACGCTGAAAGCTCCCATGTCGCCTTTGAATCGGGTCACTGAGGGGCAACGCACAGCTGAGGAATAGGATGGGGCCAAGGGGAAATCCTTGGCAGCGCCAGAGATAAGGCTCTGGCAGCAGGAGGTGAAGCAATTCCAACTGATTTGCTGGCTACCATGAGCTTTTTCTTATTCATTCATGGGATATGGGCATCACTGACTAAGCTGGCATTTATTGCCCATCCCTAATTGCCCTTGTTCAGAGGGTCAGGAGTCACATATAGGCCCAGGCCAGGTAAGGACAGAAGATTTCCTTCGCTAAAGGGCATTAGTGAACCAGATGGGTTTTTAGAATTTCAGACCTTCAATTCCAGGCTTTTATTTAATTCAATTCAATTTGCTACGGGGAGAATTTGAACCCAGATCCCCAGAACATTACCCTGGGTCTCTGGAATACCAGGATAGGGACAATGCCACTATGGCACCGACTCCCCCTATTAAGGCTTAGATTAAGAATAGGAAGACGTGATAGATAGCCATCCCAGCTGGATGTTAGTAAAGGGGCGTTGCAAGGGTGGATGTCAGGAGCTGCAGGCAGGTCGAGAAACCCCGAACAATCAACCCCCACAACACAGAGCCCACAAATCCCACTTAGGCCCCAAACCGCACTTTCACTGAACCCACAAATCCCACTGAACCCACAAATCCCACTAACACTGAATTCCCCAAATACCATGATCACCAAACCCACAAATCCTGCTAACATAAACCCCCAAATACCACTTTCATTGAACCCACAAATCCCACTGAACTCCTAAATCCCTTGAACACCAAACCCACAAATCTCACTCCCACTGAATCCCCAAATACCACCAACACTTTGGCCTCAACCTGCTAAAACTGAACCCCCAAATCCAACTAATACTGACCCCACAAATCCTACTAACACTTAGGCCCCAAATCGCACATTCACAGAACCCACAAATCCCACTAACACTTAGGCCCCGAACCACACTTTAACTGAACCCACAAATCCCACCGAACCCCTAAATCCCGCTAACACCGAACCCACACATTACATCCTACTGAACTCACAAATCCCACTGAACTGCGAAATCCCGATAACACCTAGGCCTCAAACCGCTAACGCTGAACCCCCAAATCCAACTAACACTGTACCCACAATCCAACTAATACTGAACCCAAAATCCAACTAACCCTGAACCCCCAAATCCAACTAACTCTGAACCCCCAAATCCAACTAACACCGAACCCCCAAATCCAACTAACACCAAAACCCCAAATCCAACTTACACCAAAACCCCAAATCCATCTAACATTGAACCCCCAATCCAACTAACACCGAACCCCCAAATCCAACTAACACCAAAACCCCAAATCCAACTTACACCAAAACCCCAAATCCATCTAACATTGAACCCCCAATCCAACTAACACTGAATCCCCCAACCCAACTAACACCGAACCCCCAAATCCAACTCACATTGAATCCCAATACAACTAACACTGAACCCCCAATCCAACTAACACTGAATCGCCAAATCCAACTAACACCGAAACCCCAAATCCAACTAACATTTAATCCCCCAACCCAACTAACACTGAACCCCCAAATCCAACTAACATTGAGCCCCCAATCCAACTAACACTGAACCCTCAATCCAAGTAACACTGACCCCACAAATCCCACTAACACTTAGGACCCAAATCATAGTTTCACAGAACCCAAAAATCCCACTCACACAAGCCTCAAACCCTTAACAATGAACCTTCAACTATCACTGAACCCCCAAATGCCTCTAACACAGAACCCACAAATCCCGCTAACACCTAGGAACAAAACCGCACTTCGCTGAACCCACAAATCCCACTGAACCACCAAACCCCACTAACACTGAACCCACAAATCCCACTAACACTTAGAAAGCAAACCGCACTTCATTGAACCCCACAATCCCACTAACACTGAACCCTCAAATCCCACCAGACTCCTAAATCCCAAACTGCACTTCACTGGACCCACAAATTCCACTGAACCCACAAATCCCACTAACACTTAGGCCCCCAACAACTCATTCCCTGAACCCACAATTCCCGCTGAACCCCACAATCCCACTGACACTGAGCCCACAAATCCCACTAACACCTTGGAACCGAACCACATGTTCACTGAAACCCCAAATCCTACTGAAACCCCAAAAACCACTGACTCTGAACCCACAAATTCCTCTTCGGCCCCAATCCGCACTTTCACTGAAACCACAAATCCCACTGAACCGCTAAATCCCACTAACGCTTAGGTCTCAAACCCCTAACACTGAACCCCGAAATCCAACAAACACTGAACCCCCAATCCAATTAAAACGGAACCCCCAATCCAACTAACAATAAACCCCCAAATCCAACTAACACTGACGCCCAAATCCAACTAACAACGAACCCCCAAATCCAACTAACACTGAACACCCCATCCAACTAACACTGACCCAACAAATCCCACTAACACTGAACCCCAAATCCAACTAACACTGAACCCCAAATCCAACTAACACTGAACCTCCCATCCAACTAACACTGAACCCCCAAATACAACTAACACCGAACCCCCAAATCCAACTAACACAGTCCCCACAAATCATACTTACACAGAACCCGTAAATCCTACTAACACTGAACCCCCATCCAACTAACACTGAGCCCCCAAACACCACTAACACAGAACCCACGAATCCCGCTAACACCTAGGAACCAAACCGCACTTCACTGAACCCACAAATCCCACTGAACCCCCGACCCCACTATCACTGAACCCACAAATCCCACTAACACTGAACCCACAAATACCACTAACACATAGTCCCCAAACCACGCTTCCAGTGAGCCCACACATCCCACTAATTCTTCGGTCTCAACCCGCTAACACTGAACCCCCATATCCAACTAACATTGACCCCACAAATCCTACTCGCACTTAGGCCCTAAATTGCACTGTCACAGAACCCACAAATCCCACTAACATTTAGGCCCCGAACCACACTTTTACTGAAACCACAAATCCCACCGAACCCCTAAATCCCACCAACACTGAACCCACAAATTACATCCCCACTGAACCTTCAAATCCCACTGAACCCACAAATCCAACTAACACTTAGGCCTGAAATCGCGCTATTACAGAACCCACAAATCCCACTAACACTTAGGCCCCAAACCGCGCTCTCATTGAACCCACAAATCCCACTGAACTGGTAAATCCCACTAACACTTAGACCTCAAACCCCTAACCCCAAATTAAACTAACACTGTACGCCCAATCCAACTAACACTGAACGCCCAAATCCAACTAACACTGAACCCCCAATCCAATAAAAACGGAACCCCCAAATCCAACTATCACCGGACCCCAAATCCAACTAACACTGAACCCTCTAATCCAACTAACAACGAACCCCCCAAATCCAACTAACACTGAACACCCCATCCAACTAACACTGACCCAACAAATCCAATTAACACTGAACACCCCATCCAACTAACACTGGCCCAACAAATCCAACTAACACTGAACACCCCATCCAACTAACACTGACCCAACAAATCCCACTAACACTGAACCCCAAATACAACTAACACTCAACCCCGCATCCAACTAACACTGAACCCCCAAATACAACTAACACTGAACCCCCAAATACAACTAACACTGACCCCACAAATTGTATTTTCACAGAACCCACAAATCCCACTAACACTGAGCCTACAAATCCCACTGAACCCGTAAATCCCACTAACACTGAACCCCTCCATCCAACTAATACTGAGCCCCCAAATGCCACTAACACAGAACCCATAAATCCCGCTAACACCTAGGAACCAAACCGCACTTCTCTGAACCCCCAAACCTGACTATCACTGAACCCACAAATCCCACTAACACTGAACCCCCAAATACCACTAACACATAGTCCCCAAACCACACTTCCACTGAGACCACACATCCCAATAACACTTCGGCCTCAACCCACTAACACTGAACCCCCCATATCCAACTAACACTAACCCCACCAATTCTACTCGCACTTAGGCCCCAAACCGCGCTTTCATTGAACCCACAAATACCACTGAACTGGTAAATCCCACTAACACTTAGGCCTCAAACCTCTAACACAGGACCCCCAAATCCAACTAACACTGTACCCCTGATCCAACTAACACTGAACCCCCAAATCCAACTAACATTGAATCCCCAATCCAACTAACACTGAACCCACATATCCCACTGGCACTGAACTCACAAATACCACTGAACCCCCAAACCCCACTAACACTGAACCCACAAATCCCACCAGACCCCTAAATCCCAAACTGCACTTCACTGGACCCACAAATCCCACTAACAGTTAGGCCCCCAACCACACATTCACTGAACCAACAAATCCCACTGAACCCCACAATCCAACTGACACTGAGCCCACAAATCCCATTAACACCTTGGAACCGAACCACACATTCACTGAAACCCCAAATCCTACTGAAGCCCCAAATCCTACTGAAACCCCAAATACCACTAACACTGAACCCACAAATCACACTAACACCTAGGAAGCAAACCACACTTCACTGAACCCACAAATCCCACTGAAACCCAAAATCCCACTAACACTGAACCCACAAATTCCACTGAACCGCTAAATCCTGCTAACACTTGGGCCTCAATCCCATAACAATGAACCCACAACTCCAACTAACACTGAAACCACAATTCCCACTAACACTTAGGCCCCGAACCACATTTCACTGAACCCACAAATCCCACTGAACCCCGAAATCCCACTGGCACTGAGTGGCAATGCACAGCTGAGAAATAGGATGGGGCCAAGGGGGAAATCCTTGGCAGCGCCAGAGATAAGGCAGCAGGAGGTGAAGCAATTCCAACTGATTTGCTGGCTACCATGATTCGATAGAGAAAGAGTCTTGCTGCTCTTCAATGAAGAGGGAGTGTCACTGCTCTTCGATAAATAGAGAGCTTCGCTGCTCTCCGATGAAGAGTGTCTTGCTGCTCATCGATGGAGGGAGAGAGAGTCTCACTGTTCTTCAATAGAGAGAAAGTCTCGTTGGTCTCCGATGGAGAGAGAGCCTCGCTGTTCTTCGATGCAGAGGGATAGAGTCTCATTGCTCTTCGATGGAAAGAGAGAGAGAGTCTCGCTGCTCTTTGATGGGAAGTCTCACTGCTCTGTGCTGGAGAGAGAAAGAGTCTCGCTGCGCTATGAAGGCAAGAATGTCTCATTACTTTTCGATGGAAAGAGAGAGTCTCACTGCACTTCGATATCGAGAGTGTCTCACTGCTCCTCGACGGAGAGAGTCTCACTGCACTTCGATATTGAGAGTGTCTCACTGCTCCTCGACGGAGAGAGTCTCACTGTACTTCGATATTGAGAGTGTCTCACTGCTTTTCGATGCAGAGAGAGTCTCGCTGCTCTTCGACGGAGAGAGAGTCTTGCTGCTCTTCGATGGAGAGTGTCTCGCTGCTCTTTGGTGGAGAGGGAGAGTCTCACTGCTCTTCGATATTGAGAGAGTCTCACTGCTCTTTGATATTGAGAGAGTCTCACTGCTCTTTGATATTGAGAGAGTCTCACTGCTCTTTGATATTGAGAGAGTCTCACTGCTCTTTGATATTGAGAGAGTCTCACTGCTCTTCGATAGAGTCTAGCTGTTCTTCAATGGAGAGAGACAGAGTCTCACAGCTCTGCGATGGACAGAGTGCCTGGCTGCTCTTTGATAGAGAGAGGGTATTTTGCCGCTCTTCGATAGAAAGAGAGTTTGGCTGCTCGTCGATAGAGGGAGAGAGTCTCGCTGTTCTGCGATAGAGAGTCTCACTGCTCTTTGATGGAGAGAGAGCCTCGCTGCTCTTGGATGGAGAGAGAGAGAGAGAGTCTCACTGCTCTTCGAAGGAGAGGGAGTCTCACTGCTCTTTCATGAGGAGAGAGAGTCTCGCTGCTCTTTGATGGAGAGAGTGAGAGAGTCTTGCTGCTTTTCACTGGAGAGAGTCTCGTTACTCTTTGATCGAGAGGGTCTCGCTGCTCTTCGATGGAGAGAGTCTCGCTGCTCTTTGATGGAGAGGGAGAGTCTCACTGCTCTTCGATATTGAGAGAGTCTCACTGCTCTTTAATATTGAGAGAGTCTCACTGCTTTTTGATAGAGTCTCACTGCTCTTCGATAGAGAGAGTCTAGCTGTTCTTCAATGGAGAGAGATAGAGAGCTTCAGTGCTCTTCAATGGAGAGAGAGAGAGTCTCACAGCTCTGCAATGGAGAGAGAGATAGAGAGCTTCAGTACTCTTCAATGGAGAGGGAGAATCTCACTGCTCTTCGATGATGGGAGATAGAGAGTCTCACTGCTCTTCGACACAGAGAGAGTCTTACCTCTCATCGATGGAGAGGGAAAATCTCGCTGCTCTTCGATGATGGGAGATAGAGAGTCTCACTGCTCTTCGACAGACAGAGAGTCTCTTCGATAGAGAGGGAGAATCTCGCTGTTCTTCAATGGAGGGAAAGCTGCTCTCCGATAGAGAGAGTCTCATTGCTCTTCGAAAGATAATCTCGCTGCTCTTCGATGGAGGGAGAGAGACTTGCTGATCTTCCATGGAAAGAGAGAGTCTCACTGCTCTTTGGCAGAGAGAGAGTCTCGCTGCTCTTCCTTGGAGAGAGGGTCTCGCTGCTCTTTAATGGAGAGAGAGTCTTGATGCTCCCCAATAGAGAGAGTCTCGCTGCTCTTCGATGGAGAGGGAGAATCTCGCTGCTCTTCGATGGAGGGAAATAGAGATTTTCGCTGCTCTCCGATAGAGTCCCATTGCTCTTTGACAGAGAGAGAGTCTCCCTGCTCTTTGATGGAGTGAGGCTCTCGCTGCTCTTTGATGGAGGGAGAGAGACTTGCTGATCCTCCATGGAGAGAGAGAGCATCGCTGCTCTTCCTTGGAGAGAGGGCCTCGCTGCTCTTCAATGGAGAGAGAGTCTCGCTGCTCCCCAATAGAGAGTATGACTCTCTGCTCTTCGATGGAGATAGAGACTTGCTGCTCATCGATAGAGAGAGTCTTCCTGCTCTTTGAGGGAGGATGTGTCTCGCTGCTTTTTGATAGAGAGAGAGCCTTGCTCCTCTTCAATGGAGAGAGTCTCATTGCTCTTCAATGGAGAGAGAGGGAGTCTCGCTGCTCTTTGATGGAGAGTCACATTGGTCTTCGATAGAGAGAGAGTCTCACTGCTCTTCAATGGAGAGAGAGAAAGAGTGCACTGCTCTTCAATGGAGAGAGAGAGTGCGCTGCTCTTTGATGGAGAGAGAGAGAGCCTCGCTGCTCTTCGATGGTGGGAGAGCCTCACTGCTCTTCGATGGAGAGAGAGCCTCGCTGCTCTTCAATGGGGAGAGTGTCTCACTGCTCTTCAATGGTTTGAAAAGGGTCCCTGCATTCAGCATATATACTGTATATGTTTGCAACAAATATCTTCTTTATCCAATAAATTTTAAAGCACAGTTGGTGAGCTATGTCAGTGCAGCAGCTGTTTGATACAAATTCTTTGTGAGATTGGCACCTGTATCACACAAACATCACCTGGAGGAACCTTTGTTATCTGTATAATTGATGGGAAGTCATTAACAGTAAGGACCGGGTGCATTTTTCACAATGCACTTCAACCACACCCATTCTTGTTTACTGGCACCGAGCAGAGTGAGATTGTGGGATTCATTATAGGCAAGAATTGAACTCCGGGTTTATGTGCAGTTGTTAACAAGATTGGTCGTGTATACATTAACTCAGCGTTAGCATCGAACGCACCTCGACCCAGACAAATCCGGTGGTACCAGTTAAAGGGACCAGTGACCCTGATACCTATCACCGTACACAGGGTGTGACGAGTCTCTTAGGTATGTGCTTGTGTGAAAACTGCTCATGCTGTCTTATGCCCAGCTCTTTCTCTGTTTGTTCCTACCTTTCACTGAACTTTTTGTCAGACTGAAGCAACTCAGTCACTAGATGTTCTGTGCCAGATTCCTGTAGATGTTTTGAGTGCTGCAATTCCTCCTCAGTTACTGTGTGACAGACCCAAGGGGCTGAAAAACCTCTTCCTGTGTAATAGGCTTTTGGGGCTGATTGACCTTCTCCTGTTCCTGTGTAACAGGCTCTAGGGGCTGAATAACCTCCCCCTGTTCCTGTGTAATAGGCTTTTGGGGCTGATTGACCTTCTCCT
The DNA here is from genome assembly GCF_964194155.1 of Cetorhinus maximus. Taxonomy (NCBI): domain Eukaryota; kingdom Metazoa; phylum Chordata; class Chondrichthyes; order Lamniformes; family Cetorhinidae; genus Cetorhinus; species Cetorhinus maximus. The sequence continues at coordinate 31,340 of NW_027596290.1, read as the reverse complement.
GTTCCTGTGTAACAGGCTCTAGGGGCTGAATAACCTCCCCCTGTTCCTGTAACAGGCTCTAGGGGCTGAATAACCTCCCCCTGTTCCTGTGTAATAGGTTCTAGGGGCTGAATAACCTCCCCCTGTTCCTGTGTAACAGGCTCTAGGAGCTGAATGACATCCTCTTGTATTTGTATCCCAAATCGAGTCAAATAATCTTAATCTGAAAAATAATTCCTCTTGCATTTTCTGGATTCCACCAAACCCAACTTGTTTATTTTATTTTACAGGTGCTTCGAGCATGAAGATATTTTCTCAAAGAAACTTTTGTTTGAAATCATTTCTCAAAAGGAAATGGTTGTTTGTTGTTGCCCCCTTGTTAATCTTTCCTCTGATCAGATATTTAAGCCAATACGGTGTTGAACATTGGCATTCTGCAAAGTTAAATGACCATTCCTTCCTCATGCTGCCCAACAGCAGCTGTGACACCAGTCCCCCATTCCTGGTCCTTCTGGTCACCAGTGCCCAAGACCAGTTGGAAGCTCGCTCGGTCATTCGCCAGACCTGGGGGCGAGTGCGGACAACCCATGGCAAGAGGGTGGTGAGCTACTTCCTGCTCGTGTACAGCCGAGAGCATCAGGAGCAGCTGCTGAAAAAAGTTCACTGCACAAGGACATCATCCAGAAAAATTTCACCGACACTTATTACAACCTGACCACCAAGGTGCTGATGGGCCTGGAATGGGTGAGCCGATTCTGTCTGTCCACCTCCTTCGTGTTGAAAACCGATTCCGACATGTTTGTCAACGCCGATCACCTGACCAAGCTCTTGTTGGGAATGAATCACACGTATATCTTCACCGGCTTCATCATGAGGAATTTTGGACCTGTCAGGGAGAAATCCAGTAAATGGTACGTCAGCAAACAGGAATATCCTCAGGAAACATACCCACCATTCTGCTCCGGCACTGGGTACATGCTTTCGGCCGATGTTGCCCACCGAGTCTGGAATATTTCCAGGACGGTCCCCCACTTTAAACTGGAGGATGTTTACGTCGGGCTGTGCTTGGCGGAGTTGAAGATCACACCAGTGGAAATCCACTCGGAGCAGAAGTTCCACAATTGGAATGTGAAGTTTTCTGTTTGCGGCTTCCGTAAACTCGTCACCTCTCACAGGGTGACACCCTACGAGCTGCTGATCTACTGGAAAGCACTGGAGGATGCAGCAGACGAGGCCTGTCCTGGAGATGGGTGAAGGGGGCCATCTTGAAGAGGCTTTTCACTGACACCTTCAAATAAGCGTGTTATCTTTGCAGGGCAACAGAAACAGCATGCCTTATGGAAGTCAATTACCCAACTAAACTGTGTAATCTGGTTTGTTTATATACATACATACGTACATACACAAATGGCCACAAGAGGGTGCTATTTCACCCCTCCCTCCATTAAAAATGTGCACAATATTCAACATTTCTCAGAACTTATATAGATATGTTTTGCATTTATTTACAAATCCAACTTTGCTACTAGTTGAATAAAAATAAATTAAACTTATTTTTATCTGAATGCATGAAGCATCTCTAATAAGATAGATGAATTAGTGGCACAGATACAGATAAATGATTTAGATCTAATCACCATTACAGAAACACGGTTACGATGTGTTTGGGGGTTCAGTGATAGTGGGATTTGTGGATTCAGTGGTAGTGGGATTTGGGGGTTCAGTGATAGTCGGTTGGGGTTCAGTGAAAGTGGGGTTTCAGGCACAAGTGTCAGTGCGATTTGGGGGTTCAGTGGTAGTGGGGGTTGAGGCCTAAGTGTCAGTGGGATCTGAGGGTTCGGCGATAGTGGAATTTGAGGACTACCTCTCAGTGGCATTTGGGGGTCCAGTGATTGTGGGGTTGTGGGTCCTATGTTTTATTTGAATTTGGGGGTTCAGTGATAGTTGGGCTGGGAGGCCTAAGATTTAGTTGGATTTGAGGTTCAGTGTCAGTGGGATTTGTGGGTTCAGGTGTTAGTGGGATTGAGGTGTTAGTGGGATTTGTGGGTTCAGTGAAAGTGTGCTTTGGGGCCTAAGTGTTAGTGGGATTTGGGGGTTCCGTGTTAGTTGGATATCGGGGTTCAGTGCTAGTGGGAGTTGTGGGTTCAGTGATAGGGGTTTGAGGCCTAAGTGCTCGTGGGATTTGTGGATTCTGTGACAGTGCAGTTTGGGGCCTAAGAGTTAGTGGGATTTGTGGGTTCTGTGATAGTGGGATTTGTGGGTTCCACGTTAGTGGGATTTGCGGGTTCCGTGTTAGTGGGATTTGAGGATTCCGTGTTAGTGGGTTTTGGGGGTTCAACATTAGTGGGATATGGGGGTTCAGTGTTAGGGGTTTGAGGCCAAAATGTTAGGGGCCTAAGTGTCAGTGGGATTTGTGGGTTCAGTGATAGTTGGTTTGAGGTTCAGTGACAGTTGGTTTGTGGGTTTAGTGAGAGGGCAGTTAGAGGACTAAGTGTTAGTGAGATCGGGGAGTTCAGTGATAGTGGGATCTAGGGGTTTCTGTGTTAGTGGGATTTGGGGGTTCAGTGTTAGTGTGATTTAGGGGGTCAGTGATGGTGAGATTTAGGGGTTCTGTGTTAGTGAGATTTGGGGGTTCAGCGATAGTGGGATCTAGGGATTCTGCATTAGTGGGGTTTAGGGATTCTGTGTAAGTGGAATTTTGGGGTTCAATGTTAGTGGCATTTGGGGGTTCAGTGATAGTGGGATTTAGGGGTTTGATGTTAGTGGGACTTGGAGGGTTCGGTGATAGTGGGATTTAGGGGTTCTGCATTAGTGGGATTTAGGATTTCTGTTTCCGTGGGAATTGTGGGTTCAGTGATACTGGGTTTGAGGACAAAGTGTTAGTGGGATTTAGCGGTTCAGTGTTAGTGGGATTGAGGGGTTCAGTGGGATTTGTGGGTTCAGTGTTAGTGGTCTTAGGAGTTCAGTGGGAATTGTGGGTTCAGTGAAGTGCGGTTTTCGAGTTTCAGTGGGATTTGTGCGTTCCGTGCTAGAGGGATTTGTGGGTTCAGTGGGAATTGCGGGTTCAGTGGGAATTGCGGGTTCAGTGAAGTGCAGTTTGGTTCCTAGGTGGCAGCGGGATTCATGGGTTCTGTGATAGCATGATTTCAAGCCTAAGTGTTGGTTGGATCTGAGGGTTCAGTGGGAATTGTGGGTTCAGTGAAGCGCGGTTTGTTTCCTAGATGTTAGTGGGATTTGTGGGATCAGTGTCTATGGGAGTTAGGGGTTCAGTGGGATTTGTGGGTTCAATGAAAGTACGGTTTGTGGTCTAAGTGTTGGTGGGATTTGAGGGTTCAGTGTTAGTAGGATTTGTGGGTTCGGTGTTAGTGGGATTTAGGGGTTCAGTGGGATTTGTGGTTTCAGTGAAAGTGCGGTTTGAGGCCTAAGTGTTAGTGGGATTCGTGGATTCTGTGATATCACGATTTAAGGCGTAAGTGTTAGTTTGATTTGAGGGTTCAGTAGGATTTGTGGGCACAGTGAAGTGCCATTTGGTTCCCAGGTGTTAGTGGGATTTGTGTGTTTACTGTCACTGGGATTATGGGTTCAGTGGGATTTGTGGGTTCAGTGAAGTGCAGTTTGAGGGTCTCAGTGGGATTTCGGGTTCAGTGTTAGTTGGATTTGTGGGTTAAGTGTTAGTAGGATTGCGTGATTCAGTGGGACTTTTGGGTTCAGTGTTAGTGGAATTTGGGGTTTAGTTGGGCGGGATTTGTTGGTTGAGTGAAGTGCAGTTTGAGGGTTTCAGTGGGATTTGGAGTTCAGTGTTAGTGGGATTTAGGTGTCAGTGGGATTCGTGGGTTCAGTGAATGTGTGGTTTGGGGCCGAAGTGTTAGTGGGATTTGTGGGTTCATTGATAGCGCGATTTCAGGCCTAAGTGTTAGGTGGATCTGGGAGTTCAGTGGGATTTGTGGGTTCAGTGGAAATGCGGTTTGGTTCCTAGGTGTTAGTGGGATTTGTAGTTTCAGTGTCAGCGGGAATGCAGGGTTAAGTGGGATTTGTGGGTTCAATGAAAGTGCGGTTTGGGATCTAAGTGTTAGTGGGATTTGTGGGTTCAGTGAAGTGTGGTTTGCTTCCTAGGCATCAGTGGGATTTCTGGGTTCAGTGAAATATGGTTTGGTTCCTGGGTGTTAGTGGGATTTGTGGGTTTAGTGTCAGCAGGAATTTGGGGTTCAGTGGGATTTGTGGGTTCAGTGAAGTGCGGTTTTAGAGTTTCATTGGGATTTGTGGGTTCAGTGAATGTGTGGTTTGGGGCCTAAGTTTAGTGGAATTTGTGGGTTCACTGTTAGTTGGGTTTAGGGGTTCAGTGGGATTTGTGTGTTCAGTGAAGTGCAGTTTTAGGGTTTCAGTGGGATTTGTGGGTTCACTGAAGTGGAGTTTTCGAGGCTCCGTGGGATTTGTGGGTTCTGTGCTAGAGGGATTTGTGAGTCCAGTGGGAATTGTGGGTTCAGTGAAGTGCGGTTTGGCTCCTATGTTTTAGTGGGACTTGTGGGTCCTGCGATAGCGCGATTTCAGGCCTAAATGTTAGCTGGATCTGGGGTTCCAGTGGGATTTGTGGGTTCAGTGAAATTCGGTTTGTTTCCAAGGTGTTAGTGGGATTTGTGGGTTCAGTGAAGGGCACTTTGGTTCCTAGGTGTTAGTGGGATTTGTGGGTTCAGTTTCTGTGGGATTTAGCGGTTCGGTGGGATTTGTGGGTTCAGTGAAGTGTGGTTTTAGGGTTTCAGTCGTATTTGTTGGTTCAGTGAAGTGCGGTTTTTGAGTTTCAATGGGATTTGTGGGTTCCGTAAATGTGTGGTTAGGGGCCTAAGTGTTAGTGGGATAAATGCGTGCAATGTTAGTGGGATTTAAGGGTTCAGTGAAGTGCGGTTTGCTTCCTAGGCGTCAGTGGGATTTAGGGGTTCAGTGAAAGTGTGGTTTTGGGGCCTCAGAGTTAGAGGTGTTTGGGGCTCAGTGGGATTGGGGTTCAGTGAATGTGTGGTTTGGCGCCTAAGTGTTAGTGGGATTTGTGTGTTCAATGTTAGTGGGACTTAGGGGTTCGTTGGGATCTCTGGGTTCAGTGTTCGTGGGATTTAGGGGTTCAGTGGGATTTGTGGGTTCAGTGGAAATGCGGTTTGGTTCCTCGGTGTTAGTGGGGTTTGTGGTTTCAGTGTCAGCGGGAATTCGGGGTTAAGTGGGATTTGTGAGTTCAATGAAAGTGCAGTTTGGGATCTAAGTGTTAGTGGGATTTGTGGGATCAGTGAAATTTGGTTTGGTTCCTGGTTGTTAGTGGGATTTGTGGGTTCAGTGTCAGCGGGAATTTGGGATTCAGGGCGATTTGTGGGTTCAGTGAAGAGCGGTTTTAGAGTTTCAGTGGGATTTGTGGGTTCAGTGAATGTGTGGTTTGGAGCCTGAGTTTAGTGGGATTTGTGGGTTCAGTGTTAATGGGATTTAGGGTTTCAGTGGGATTTGTGGGTTCAGTGAAGTGCAGTTTGCGAATCTCAGTGGGATTTGTGGTTTCCGTGCTAGAGGGATTTGTGGGTTCAGTGGGAAATTTTAAATTTTACATCTTCCATCAATTCTCCTCAGTCCCAACTGCTCCAATCTTTCCTCATTACTGAAGTGTCTCATCCCTGGAACCATTCTGGTAAACCTCTTCTGCACTCCCTCCAATGCGTTCACACCCTTCCTATAGTGTGGCATCCAGAACTATGCACAGTACTCCAGCTGAGGTCTAACCAGTGTCTTATATAAGTTCATCAGAACCTCCCTGCTCTTGTACTCTATGTCCCTATTAATGAAGTCGAGAATACTGCATGCTTTAGAAACAGCTCTCACTACCTGTCCTGCCAACTTCAATGGCTTATGCACATATCCACCCAAGACTCTCTGCTCCTGCACTCCCTTTAGAATACTATCCTTACAAGATAGTTTCATATTTTTGGGATAAAATACATGAGGAAGGATCTGAAGGGCTTTGGAGAGGGTGTGAGATTAGACTGGCTGGACCGGCATCAGGGAGGAGAGACTTCAGTTAATGTGGAGAGACTGAAGTCTCTATTAAATCTCCTCCTGAGAGCAGAGAAGACTAAGAGGAGATTTAATGGAGGCATTCAACATCATGAAAAGTTTAATGGTGATCCCACTGGCAGGATTATTGCTCTGACCAAAGGACATAGATTGAAGATAAAGGCTAAAAGGTCCACAGATAAGGAGAAGTGATTCCCCGCAGCGAGATGTTGTGAACTGGAACCTGCTGTCTGAATGGAGCGGACAAATAGGAATTGAAGAATTATTGAAGGCAAAACATTCCACCATTCTGTTTCCCAGGTCTTCCCTTGGAACTGCTCGTTGCGTAAAGTAATGACTCCCTCATACCTATTCCTACGACAATCTGATAGTGATCTCCCTGCACCAGATTGAATGTTGTTTGTCAGCTTCTACAGGAAGGGATGGCTCCAGGGCAAAAAACTATTTTAGAAAAATATCCCTGTGTAAATATGTTCCCTGCTTAAGGTTTCATTTAGCAGTTTTGGATCCCGTCCATGAGATTTCGGTCTGTTGCAAGTGGACCAGAATCGCACTCTCTCGTCTCTGAACCTGAAGGTCGTGGGCCTAGGAAACTATTCGAGAGATTTCAGCCCCATGACATAGCGCTTAACACTTTGGCACCAGTTATGCATCGCTCCCTCAGTTCTGGTCCTCTGACACTGCAGCACTCCCTCAGTGCTGGTCCTCTGACACCGCAGCACTCCCTCAGTACAAACATTCTGGCCGTGCAACAGTCCCTCATTCCTGACCCGCTGATAGTGCAGCGCTACCTCAGCACTGCCCCTCTGACAGTGCAGCACTCCCTCAGTACTGTCACTTCAACAGTGCAGTGCTGTGACAGTACAGCACTCGGGCAGTGCCAACATTCTAGCAGTACAAGATATTATTGTACTGTTGCAGCATAGAGATTGCTTTCATGTGCTAGTATTCCAGAGACCTGGAATTTGAGTTCAAATCCCATCTGGACACTTTGTAAATAGAAATTGAAGTAATTAAGATATTAGGCAATAAAGGCTGGTATCGGAAGTGAAGGATTTGACAGTATTGCATTCTCATGGAAACCCATCTGTATCACTAATACCCTTTCGAGCAGAAAATCTTGTGGCCTTAGCCCATCTGGCCAATCTGTCACTCCAAACTCACAGCAATGTGCTTGACTCATGACTACCCCCTGAATTGCCCTCATAACATACTTAGTTATATTGAACAGTGACAGAAAAGCATCGGAATAAGGATGGTGAACTTCCAAGCATCGGCCGAGGCACCAGAAATGAAAATGGAGCACACACTGGGTATTGTGGCACGACCATGGTGCTCAGTGGGATAGATTGAGAACAGATCTAGTAGCTCAAAATCAGGCATCAAAACACTGGGTAATAGGACTAACTTGGGATTAATACAGAAGTGTAAGGAAGCAGTGGGCGCAGACTGTGATTGATTTAGGGGTATGGGGTGAGAGGGGGACAGAGGGATTATTCTGGGTTTGATAGGGGACGGTAAGAAATGAGCAGAATGTTAGGATTAGTTTGGGATTGATACAGGGCTATGATGAGAGAGAGAGATAGTGGAATGAGTCTGGGATTGATACAGGTACTTGATGACAGAGAGAGACAGTGGAATGAGTTTGGGATAAATACAGGGCAATGATGAGAGAGAGAGAGAGACAGTGGAATGAGTCTGGTATTGATACAGGGCTATGATGAGAGAGGAAGTGGAATGAGTTAGGAATTGATACAGGGCTATGATGAGAGAGGAAGTGGAATGCATTTGGAATTGATACAGGGCTATGATGAGAGGAAGAGAGACACAGTGGAATTAGTCTAGAATGGATACAGGGTTATGATGAAAGAGAGAGAGAGACAATGGAATGAGTCTGGGATTGAAACAGGGCTAGGATGAGAGAGAGAAACAGTGCAATGAGTCTGGAATTGATTCAGGGCTATGATGAGAGAGAGAGAGACAGTGGAATGAGTCTGGGATTGATACAGGGCTAGGGTGAGAGAGACATTGACAGTGGAATAAGTCTAGGATTGATACAGGGCTATGATGAGAGAGAGAGAGAGAGAGAGAGACAGTGCAATGGGTCTGAGATTGATACAGGGCTAGGATGAGAGAGAGAAACAGTGCAATGAGTGCGGAATTGATACTGGGCTATGATGAGAGAGAGAGACAGTCGAATGAGTCTGGGATTGATACAGGGCTACAGTGAGAGAGACAGTGACAGTGGAATTAGGCCGGGATTGATAGAAGTCTATGATGAGATAGAGAGCGACAGTGGAATGAGTCTGGGATTATTACATGGCTATAATGAGAGAGAGAGTGACAGTGGAATGAGTCTGCGATTGATACAGGTCTATGATGAGAGAGGGACAGTGGAATGAGTTTGGGATTGATACAGGGCTATGATGAGAGACAGACAGTGAAATGAGTCTGGGATTGACACAGGGCTATGATGAGAGAGAGAGAGAGAGAGACAGAGGAATGAGTCTGGGATTGATACAGGGCTCTGATGAGAGAGACACAGTGTAATGAGTTTGGGATTGATACCGGGCTATGATGAGAGAGAGAGAGACGGTGGAATGAGTCTGGGATTGATACAGGGCTTTGATGAGAGACAGAGTGACAGTGGAATGAGTCCGGGATTGATACAGGGTTATGATGAGAGAGAGAGTAACAGTGGAATCAGTCTGGGATTGAAACAGGGCTATGATAAGATAGAGACAGAGTGGAATGAGTTTGGGATTGATACAGGGTTATGATGAGAGACAGACAGTGAAATGAGTCTGGGATTGACACAGGGCTATGATGAGAGAGAGAGAGAGACAGAGGAATGAGTCTGGGATTGATACAGGGCTCTGATGAGAGAGACACAGTGTAATGAGTTTGGGATTGATACCGGGCTATGATGAGAGAGAGAGAGACGGTGGAATGAGTCTGGGATTGATGCAGGGCTTTGATGAGAGACAGAGTGACAGTGGAATGAGTCCGGGATTGATACAGGGTTATGATGAGAGAGAGAGTAACAGTGGAATCAGTCTGGGATTGAAACAGGGCTATGATAAGATAGAGACAGAGTGGAATGAGTTTGGGATTGATACAGGGTTATGATGAGAGAGAGAGAGAAAGTGGAATGAGTTTGGGGTTGATACTGGTCTATGATGAGAGAGAGACAGTGGAATGAGTTTGGGATTGATACAGGGCTATGATGAGAGAGACACAGTGGAATGAGTTTGGGTTAGACACAGGGCTATGAATTGAGAGAGAGACAGTGGAATGAGTCTGGGATTGATACAGGGCTATGATGAGAGAGAGACAGAGTGGAATGAGTCTGGGATGGATACAGGGCTATGATGAGAGAGAGAGAGACACAGTGCAATGAGTCTGGGATTGATACAGGGCTATGATGAGAGAGAGAGAGAGAGTGGAATGAGTCTGGGATTGATACAGGTCTATGATGAGAGAGAAACACAGTGGAATGAGTCTGGGATTGATACAGGGCTATGATGAAAAAAAGAGAGAGACAGTGGAATGAGTCTAGGATTGATACAGGGCTATGGTGAGAGAGACAGTGACAGTGGAATGAGTCCGGGATTGATAGAAATCTATGATGAGATAGAGGGTGACAGTGGAATGAGTCTGGGATTGAAACAGGGGTAGGATGAGAGAGAAAAACAGTGCAATGAGTCTGGAATTGATACAGGGCCATGATGAGGGAGAGAGAGAGACTGTGGAATGAGTCTGTGATTGATACAGGGCTATGGTGAGAGAGACAGTGACAGATGAATTAGTCCGGGATTGATAGAAGTCTATGATGAGATAGAGAGTGAGAGTGGAATGATTCTGGGATTGAAACAGGACAATGATGAGATAGAGTGACAGTGGAATGTGTCTGGGATTGATACAGGGCTATGATGAGAGAGAGACAGTGGAATGAGTCTGGGATTGATTAGGGCTATGATGAGAGAGAGACACAGTGGAATGAGTCGGGGATTGATACAGGGCTATGATGAGAAAAAGAGAGAGACAGTGGAATGAGTCTAGGATTGATACAGGGCTATGATGAGAGAGAGACAGTGGAATGAGTCTGGGATTGATTAGGGCTATGATGAGAGAGAGACACAGTGGAATGAGTCGGGGATTGATACAGGGCTATGATGAGAAAAAGAGAGAGACAGTGGAATGAGTCTAGGATTGATACTGGGCTATGATGAGAGAGAGAAACAGTGCAATGAGTCTGGGCTTGATACAGGGCTACGGTGAGAGAGACAGTGACAGTGGAATTAGTCCGGGATTGATAGAAGTCTATGATGAGATAGAGAGCGACAGTGGAATGAGTCTGGGATTATTACATGGCTATGGTGAGAGAGACAGTGAGAGTGGAATGAGACCGGGATTGAAACAGGTCAATGATGAGATAGAGTGACAGTGGAATGTGTCTGGGATTGATACAGGGATATGATGAGAAATAGAGAGAGACAGTGGAATGAGTCTAGGATGGATAGAAGTCTATGATGAGATAGAGAGCGACAGTGGAATGAGTCTGGGATTATTACACGGCTATGATGAGAGAGAGACAGTGGAATGAGTTTGGAATTGATACAGGGCTATGATGAGAGAGAGAGAGACGGTGGAATGAGTCTGGGATTGATACAGGTCTATGATGAGATGGAGACAGAGAGGAATGAGTTTGGGATTGATACAGGGTTATGATGAGAGAGCGAGAGATAGTGGAATGAGTTTGGGGTTGATACTGGTCTATGAGGAGAGAGAGACAGTGGAATGAGTCTGAGATTGATACAGGGCTATGGTGAGAGAGACAGTGACAGTGGAATGAGTCCGGGATTGATAGAAGTCTATGATGAGATAGAGAGTGACAGTGGAATGAGTCTGGGATTGATACAGGGCTATGATGAGAGAGAGACAGTGGAATGAGTCTGGGAATGATACTGGGCTATGTGAGAGAGATAGTGACAGTGGAAGGAGACCGGGATTGAAACAGGTCAATGATGAGATAAAGTGACAGTGGAATGTGTCTGGGATTGATACAGGGATAGGATGAGAGAGAGAGAGAGAGAGAGGGACAGTGGAATGAGTCTGGGATTGATACAGGGATAGGATGAGAGAGAGAAACAGTGCAATGAGTCTAGAATTGATACAGGGCTATGATGAGAGAGAGAGAGACAGTGGAATGAGTCTGGGATTGATACAGGGCTACGGTGAGAGAGACAGTGACAGTGGAATTAGTCCGGGATTGATAGAAGTCTATGATGAGATAGAGAGCGACAGTGGAATGAGTCTGGGATTATTACATGGCTATGATGAGAGAGAGAGTGACAGTGGAATGAGTCTGCGATTGATACAGGTCTATGATGAGAGAGAGACAGCGGAATGAGTTTGGGATTGATACAGGGCTATGATGAGAGAGAGACAGTGAAATGAGTGTGGGATTGACACAGGGCTATGATGAGAGAGAGACAAAGTGGAATGAGTCTGGGATTGATACAGGGCTATGATGAGAGAGAGACAAAGTGGAATGAGTTTGGGATGGATACAGGGCAATGATGAGAGAGAGAGAGACACAGTGCAATGAGTCTGGGATTGATACAGGGCTATGGTGAGAGAGACAGTGACAGTGGAATTAGTCCGGGATAAATAGAAGTCTATGATGAGATCGAGAGTGAGAGTGGAATGATTCTGGGATTGAAACAGGTCAATGATGAGATAGAGTGACAGTGGAATGTGTCTGGGATTGATACAGGGCTATGATGAGAGAGAGACAGTGGAATGAGTCTGGGATTGATACAGGGCTATGGTGAGAGAGAGACACAGTGGAATGAGACTGGGATGGATACAGGGCTATGATGAGAGAGAGAGAGAGAGACAGTGCAATGAGTCTGGGATTGATACAGGGATAGGATGAGAGAGAGAAACAGTGCAATGAGTTTGGGATGGATACAGGGCTATGATGAGAGAGAGAGAGACACACTGCAATGAGTCTGGGATTGATACAGGGCAATGATGAGAGAGAGAGAGAGAGAGTGGAATGAGTCTGGGATTGATACAGGGCTATGATGAGAAAAAGAGAGAGACAGTGGAATGAGTCTAGGATTGATACTGGGCTATGATGAGAGAGAGAAACAGTGCAATGAGTCTGGGATTGATACAGGTCTATGGTGAGAGAGACAGTGACAGTGGAATGAGTCCGGGATTGATAGAAGTCTATGCTGAGATAGAGAGTGAGAGTGGAATGAGTCTGGTATTGAAACAGGGCTAGGCTGAGAGAGAGAAACAGTGCAATGAGTCTGGAATTGATACAGGGCTATGATGAGAGAGAGAAAGAGAGACAGTGGAATGAGTCTGAGATTGATACAGGGCTATGGTGAGAGAGACAGTGACAGATGAATTAGTCCGGGATTGATAGAAGTCTATGATGAGATAGAGAGTGAGAGTGGAATGATTCTGGGATTGAAACAGGACAATGATGAGATAGAGTGACAGTGGAATGTGTCTGGGATTGATACAGGGCTATGATGAGAGAGAGACAGTGGAATGAGTCTGGGATTGATTAGGACTATGATGAGAGAGAGACACAGTGGAATGAGTCGGGGATTGATACAGGGCTATGATGAGAAAAAGAGAGAGACAGTGGAATGAGTCTAGGACTGATACTGGGCTATGATGAGAGAGAGAAACAGTGCAATGAGTCTGGGCTTGATACAGGGCTACGGTGAGAGAGACAGTGACAGTGGAATTAGTCCGGGATTGATAGAAGTCTATGATGAGATAGAGAGCGACAGTGGAATGAGTCTGGGATTATTACATGGCTATGGTGAGAGAGACAGTGAGAGTGGAATGAGACCGGGATTGAAACAGGTCAATGATGAGATAGAGTGACAGTGGAATGTGTCTGGGATTGATACAGGGATATGATGAGAAATAGAGAGAGACAGTGGAATGAGTCTAGGATGGATAGAAGTCTATGATGAGATAGAGAGCGACAGTGGAATGAGTCTGGGATTATTACACGGCTATGATGAGAGAGAGACAGTGGAATGAGTTTGGAATTGATACAGGGCTATGATGAGAGAGAGAGAGACGGTGGAATGAGTCTGGGATTGATACAGGTCTATGATGAGATGGAGACAGAGTGGAATGAGTTTGGGATTGATACAGGGTTATGATGAGAGAGCGAGAGATAGTGGAATGAGTTTGGGGTTGATACTGGTCTATGAGGAGAGAGAGACAGTGGAATGAGTCTGAGATTGATACAGGGCTATGGTGAGAGAGACAGTGACAGTGGAATGAGTCCGGGATTGATAGACGTCTATGATGAGATAGAGAGTGACAGTGGAATGAGTCTGGGATTGATACAGGGCTATGATGAGAGAGAGACAGTGGAATGAGTCTGGGAATGATACTGGGCTATGTGAGAGAGATAGTGACAGTGGAAGGAGACCGGGATTGAAACAGGTCAATGATGAGATAAAGTGACAGTGGAATGTGTCTGGGATTGATACAGGGATAGGATGAGAGAGAGAGAGAGAGAGAGGGACAGTGGAATGAGTCTGGGATTGATACAGGGATAGGATGAGAGAGAGAAACAGTGCAATGAGTCTAGAATTGATACAGGGCTATGATGAGAGAGAGAGAGACAGTGGAATGAGTCTGGGATTGATACAGGGCTACGGTGAGAGAGACAGTGACAGTGGAATTAGTCCGGGATTGATAGAAGTCTATGATGAGATAGAGAGCGACAGTGGAATGAGTCTGGGATTATTACATGGCTATGATGAGAGAGAGAGTGACAGTGGAATGAGTCTGCGATTGATACAGGTCTATGATGAGAGAGAGACAGCGGAATGAGTTTGGGATTGATACAGGGCTATGATGAGAGAGAGACAGTGAAATGAGTGTGGGATTGACACAGGGCTATGATGAGAGAGAGACAAAGTGGAATGAGTCTGGGATTGATACAGGGCTATGATGAGAGAGAGACAAAGTGGAATGAGTTTGGGATGGATACAGGGCAATGATGAGAGAGAGAGAGACACAGTGCAATGAGTCTGGGATTGATACAGGGCTATGGTGAGAGAGACAGTGACAGTGGAATTAGTCCGGGATAAATAGAAGTCTATGATGAGATAGAGAGTGAGAGTGGAATGATTCTGGGATTGAAACAGGTCAATGATGAGATAGAGTGACAGTGGAATGTGTCTGGGATTGATACAGGGCTATGATGAGAGAGAGACAGTGGAATGAGTCTGGGATTGATACAGGGCTATGGTGAGAGAGAGACACAGTGGAATGAGACTGGGATGGATACAGGGCTATGATGAGAGAGAGAGAGAGAGACAGTGCAATGAGTCTGGGATTGATACTGGGCTATGTGAGAGAGATAGTGACAGTGGAAGGAGACCGGGATTGAAACAGGTCAATGATGAGATAAAGTGACAGTGGAATGTGTCTGGGATTGATACAGGGATAGGATGAGAGAGAGAGAGAGAGAGAGGGACAGTGGAATGAGTCTGGGATTGATACAGGGATAGGATGAGAGAGAGAAACAGTGCAATGAGTCTAGAATTGATACAGGGCTATGATGAGAGAGAGAGAGACAGTGGAATGAGTCTGGGATTGATACAGGGCTACGGTGAGAGAGACAGTGACAGTGGAATTAGTCCGGGATTGATAGAAGTCTATGATGAGATAGAGAGCGACAGTGGAATGAGTCTGGGATTATTACATGGCTATGATGAGAGAGAGAGTGACAGTGGAATGAGTCTGCGATTGATACAGGTCTATGATGAGAGAGAGACAGCGGAATGAGTTTGGGATTGATACAGGGCTATGATGAGAGAGAGACAGTGAAATGAGTGTGGGATTGACACAGGGCTATGATGAGAGAGAGACAAAGTGGAATGAGTCTGGGATTGATACAGGGCTATGATGAGAGAGAGACAAAGTGGAATGAGTTTGGGATGGATACAGGGCAATGATGAGAGAGAGAGAGACACAGTGCAATGAGTCTGGGATTGATACAGGGCTATGGTGAGAGAGACAGTGACAGTGGAATTAGTCCGGGATAAATAGAAGTCTATGATGAGATCGAGAGTGAGAGTGGAATGATTCTGGGATTGAAACAGGTCAATGATGAGATAGAGTGACAGTGGAATGTGTCTGGGATTGATACAGGGCTATGATGAGAGAGAGACAGTGGAATGAGTCTGGGATTGATACAGGGCTATGGTGAGAGAGAGACACAGTGGAATGAGACTGGGATGGATACAGGGCTATGATGAGAGAGAGAGAGAGAGACAGTGCAATGAGTCTGGGATTGATACAGGGATAGGATGAGAGAGAGAAACAGTGCAATGAGTTTGGGATGGATACAGGGCTATGATGAGAGAGAGAGAGACACACTGCAATGAGTCTGGGATTGATACAGGGCAATGATGAGAGAGAGAGAGAGAGAGTGGAATGAGTCTGGGATTGATACAGGGCTATGATGAGAAAAAGAGAGAGACAGTGGAATGAGTCTAGGATTGATACTGGGCTATGATGAGAGAGAGAAACAGTGCAATGAGTCTGGGATTGATACAGGTCTATGGTGAGAGAGACAGTGACAGTTGAATGAGTCCGGGATTGATAGAAGTCTATGCTGAGATAGAGAGTGAGAGTGGAATGAGTCTGGTATTGAAACAGGGCTAGGATGAGAGAGAGAAACAGTGCAATGAGTCTGGAATTGATACAGGGCTATGATGAGAGAGAGAAAGAGAGACAGTGGAATGAGTCTGAGATTGATACAGGGCTATGGTGAGAGAGACAGTGACAGATGAATTAGTCCGGGATTGATAGAAGTCTATGATGAGATAGAGAGTGAGAGTGGAATGATTCTGGGATTGAAACAGGACAATGATGAGATAGAGTGACAGTGGAATGTGTCTGGGATTGATACAGGGCTATGATGAGAGAGAGACAGTGGAATGAGTCTGGGATTGATTAGGACTATGATGAGAGAGAGACACAGTGGAATGAGTCGGGGATTGATACAGGGCTATGATGAGAAAAAGAGAGAGACAGTGGAATGAGTCTAGGACTGATACTGGGCTATGATGAGAGAGAGAAACAGTGCAATGAGTCTGGGCTTGATACAGGGCTACGGTGAGAGAGACAGTGACAGTGGAATTAGTCCGGGATTGATAGAAGTCTATGATGAGATGGAGAGCGACAGTGGAATGAGTCTGGGATTATTACATGGCTATGGTGAGAGAGACAGTGAGAGTGGAATGAGACCGGGATTGAAACAGGTCAATGATGAGATAGAGTGACAGTGGAATGTGTCTGGGATTGATACAGGGATATGATGAGAAATAGAGAGAGACAGTGGAATGAGTCTAGGATGGATAGAAGTCTATGATGAGATAGAGAGCGACAGTGGAATGAGTCTGGGATTATTACACGGCTATGATGAGAGAGAGACAGTGGAATGAGTTTGGAATTGATACAGGGCTATGATGAGAGAGAGAGAGACGGTGGAATGAGTCTGGGATTGATACAGGTCTATGATGAGATGGAGACAGAGTGGAATGAGTTTGGGATTGATACAGGGTTATGATGAGAGAGCGAGAGATAGTGGAATGAGTTTGGGGTTGATACTGGTCTATGAGGAGAGAGAGACAGTGGAATGAGTCTGAGATTGATACAGGGCTATGGTGAGAGAGACAGTGACAGTGGAATGAGTCCGGGATTGATAGAAGTCTATGATGAGATAGAGAGTGACAGTGGAATGAGTCTGGGATTGATACAGGGCTATGATGAGAGAGAGACAGTGGAATGAGTCTGGAAATGATACTGGGCTATGTGAGAGAGATAGTGACAGTGGAAGGAGACCGGGATTGAAACAGGTCAATGATGAGATAAAGTGACAGTGGAATGTGTCTGGGATTGATACAGAGATAGGATGAGAGAGAGAGAGAGAGAGAGGGACAGTGAAATGAGTCTGGGATTGATACAGGGATAGGATGAGAGAGAGAAACAGTGCAATGAGTCTAGAATAAATACAGGGCTATGATGAGAGAGAGAGAGACAGTGGAATGAGTCTGGGATTGATACAGGGCTACGGTGAGAGAGACAGTGACAGTGGAATTAGTCCGGGATTGATAGAAGTCTATGATGAGATAGAGAGCGACAGTGGAATGAGTCTGGGATTATTACATGGCTATGGTGAGAGAGACAGTGAGAGTGGAATGAGACCGGGATTGAAACAGGTCAATGATGAGATAGAGTGACAGTGGAATGTGTCTGGGATTGATACAGGGATATGATGAGAAATAGAGAGAGACAGTGGAATGAGTCTAGGATGGATAGAAGTCTATGATGAGATAGAGAGCGACAGTGGAATGAGTCTGGGATTATTACACGGCTATGATGAGAGAGAGACAGTGGAATGAGTTTGGAATTGATACAGGGCTATGATGAGAGAGAGAGAGACGGTGGAATGAGTCTGGGATTGATACAGGTCTATGATGAGATGGAGACAGAGTGGAATGAGTTTGGGATTGATACAGGGTTATGATGAGAGAGCGAGAGATAGTGGAATGAGTTTGGGGTTGATACTGGTCTATGAGGAGAGAGAGACAGTGGAATGAGTCTGAGATTGATACAGGGCTATGGTGAGAGAGACAGTGACAGTGGAATGAGTCCGGGATTGATAGAAGTCTATGATGAGATAGAGAGTGACAGTGGAATGAGTCTGGGATTGATACAGGGCTATGATGAGAGAGAGACAGTGGAATGAGTCTGGGAATGATACTGGGCTATGTGAGAGAGATAGTGACAGTGGAAGGAGACCGGGATTGAAACAGGTCAATGATGAGATAAAGTGACAGTGGAATGTGTCTGGGATTGATACAGGGATAGGATGAGAGAGAGAGAGAGAGAGAGGGACAGTGAAATGAGTCTGGGATTGATACAGGGATAGGATGAGAGAGAGAAACAGTGCAATGAGTCTAGAATTGATACAGGGCTATGATGAGAGAGAGAGAGACAGTGGAATGAGTCTGGGATTGATACAGGGCTACGGTGAGAGAGACAGTGACAGTGGAATTAGTCCGGGATTGATAGAAGTCTATGATGAGATAGAGAGCGACAGTGGAATGAGTCTGGGATTATTACATGGCTATGATGAGAGAGAGAGTGACAGTGGAATGAGTCTGCGATTGATACAGGTCTATGATGAGAGAGAGACAGCGGAATGAGTTTGGGATTGATACAGGGCTATGATGAGAGAGAGACAGTGAAATGAGTGTGGGATTGACACAGGGCTATGATGAGAGAGAGACAAAGTGGAATGAGTCTGGGATTGATACAGGGCTATGATGAGAGAGAGACAGTGGAATGAGTCTGGGAATGATACAGGGCTATGGTGAGAGAGACAGTGACAGTGGAAGGAGACCGGGATTGAAACAGGTCAATGATGAGATAGAGTGACAGTGGAATGTGTCTGGGATTGATACAGGGATAGGATGAGAGAGAGAAACAGTGCAATGAGTCTGGAATTGATACAGGGCTATGATGAGAGAGAGAGAGAGACAGTGGAATGAGTCTGGGATTGATACAGGGCGATGATGAGAGAGAGAGAGACACAGTGCAATGCGTCTGGGATTGATACAGGGCTATGATGAGAGAGAGAGAGAGAGAGAGAGTGGAATGAGTCTGGGATTGATACAGTTCTATGATGAGAGAGAGACACAGTTGAATGAGTCTGGGATTGATACAGGGCTATGATGAGAAAAAGAGAGAGACAGTGGAATGAGTCTGGAATTGATACAGGGCTATGATGAGAGAGAGAGAGAGAGAGTGGAATGAGTCTGGGATTGATACAGGGCGATGATGAGAGAGAGAGAGACACAGTGCAATGAGTCTGGGATTGATACAGGGCTATGATGAGAGAGAGAGAGAGAGAGACAGTGGAATGAGTCTGGGATTGATACAGTTCTATGATGAGAGAGAGACACAGTTGAATGAGTCTGGGATTGATACAGGGCTATGATGAGAAAAAGAGAGAGACAGTGGAATGAGTCTAGGATTAATACTGGGATATGATGCGAGAGAGAGAGAGAGAGAGACAGTTGGATGAGTCAGGGATTGATACAGGGCTAGGATGAGAGAGAGAAACAGTGCAATGAGTCTGGAATTGATACAGGGCTATGATGAGAGAGAGAGAGAGACAGTGGAATGAGTCTGGGATTGATACAGGGCTATGGTGAGACAGACAGTGACAGTGGAATGAGTCCGGGATTCATAGAAATCTATGATGAGATAGAGAGTGACAGTGCAATGAGTCTGGGATTGATACAGGGCTAGGATGAGAGAGAGAAACAGTGCAATGAGTCTGGAATTGATACAGGGCTATGATGAGAGAGAGAGAGAGACAGTGGAATGAGTCTGGGATTGATACAGGGCTATGATGAGAGAGAGACACAGTGGAATGAGTTTGGGATGGATACAGGGCTATGATGAGAGAGAGAGAGACACAGTGCAATGAGTCTGGGATTGATACAGGGCTATGATGAGAGAGAGAGAGAGACACTGGAATGAGTCTGGGATTGATACAGGGCTATGGTGAGAGAGAGAGTGACAGTGGAATGAGTCTGCGATTGATACAGGACTATGATGAGAGAGAGACACAGTGGAATGAGTTTGGGATTGATACAGGGCTATGATGAGAGAGAGAGACAGTGGAATGAGTCTGGGATTGATACAGGGCTATGATGAGAGAGAGAGACAGTGGAATGAGTCTGGTATTGGCATAGGGCTATGATGAGAGAGAGAGAGAGACAGATGAATGAGTCTGGGCTTGATACAGGGCTACGGTGAGAGAGACAGTGACAGTGGAATTAGTCCGGGATTGATAGAAGTCTATGATGAGATAGAGAGCGACAGTGGAATGAGTCTGGGATTATTACATGGCTATGGTGAGAGAGACAGTGAGAGTGGAATGAGACCGGGATTGAAACAGGTCAATGATGAGATAGAGTGACAGTGGAATGTGTCTGGGATTGATACAGGGATATGATGAGAAATAGAGAGAGACAGTGGAATGAGTCTAGGATGGATAGAAGTCTATGATGAGATAGAGAGCGACAGTGGAATGAGTCTGGGATTATTACACGGCTATGATGAGAGAGAGACAGTGGAATGAGTTTGGAATTGATACAGGGCTATGATGAGAGAGAGAGAGACGGTGGAATGAGTCTGGGATTGATACAGGTCTATGATGAGATGGAGACAGAGTGGAATGAGTTTGGGATTGATACAGGGTTATGATGAGAGAGCGAGAGATAGTGGAATGAGTTTGGGGTTGATACTGGTCTATGAGGAGAGAGAGACAGTGGAATGAGTCTGAGATTGATACAGGGCTATGGTGAGAGAGACAGTGACAGTGGAATGAGTCCGGGATTGATAGAAGTCTATGATGAGATAGAGAGTGACAGTGGAATGAGTCTGGGATTGATACAGGGCTATGATGAGAGAGAGACACAGTAGAATGAGTTTAGGATTGATACAGATCTATGATGAGAGAGAGAGAGAGACAAGTGGAATGAGTCTGGGATTGATACAGGGCTACGATGAGAGGGTGAGAGAGAGAGAGACAGTGGAATGAGTCTGGAAATGATACTGGGCTATGTGAGAGAGATAGTGACAGTGGAAGGAGACCGGGATTGAAACAGGTCAATGATGAGATAAAGTGACAGTGGAATGTGTCTGGGATTGATACAGGGATAGGATGAGAGAGAGAGAGAGAGAGAGGGACAGTGGAATGAGTCTGGGATTGATACAGGGCTAGGATGAGAGAGAGAAACAGTGCAATGAGTCTAGAATTGATACAGGGCTATGATGAGAGAGAGAGAGACAGTGGAATGAGTCTGGGATTGATACAGGGCTACGGTGAGAGAGACAGTGACAGTGGAATTAGTCCGGGATTGATAGAAGTCTATGATGAGATAGAGAGCGACAGTGGAATGAGTCTGGGATTATTACATGGCTATGATGAGAGAGAGAGTGACAGTGGAATGAGTCTGCGATTGATACAGGTCTATGATGAGAGAGAGACAGCGGAATGAGTTTGGGATTGATACAGGGCTATGATGAGAGAGAGACAGTGAAATGAGTGTGGGATTGACACAGGGCTATGATGAGAGAGAGACAAAGTGGAATGAGTCTGGGATTGATACAGGGCTATGATGAGAGAGAGACAAAGTGGAATGAGTTTGGGATGGATACAGGGCAATGATGAGAGAGAGAGAGACACAGTGCAATGAGTCTGGGATTGATACAGGGCTATGGTGAGAGAGACAGTGACAGTGGAATTAGTCCGGGATAAATAGAAGTCTATGATGAGATCGAGAGTGAGAGTGGAATGATTCTGGGATTGAAACAGGTCAATGATGAGATAGAGTGACAGTGGAATGTGTCTGGGATTGATACAGGGCTATGATGAGAGAGAGACAGTGGAATGAGTCTGGGATTGATACAGGGCTATGGTGAGAGAGAGACACAGTGGAATGAGACTGGGATGGATACAGGGCTATGATGAGAGAGAGAGAGAGAGACAGTGCAATGAGTCTGGGATTGATACAGGGATAGGATGAGAGAGAGAAACAGTGCAATGAGTTTGGGATGGATACAGGGCTATGATGAGAGAGAGAGAGACACACTGCAATGAGTCTGGGATTGATACAGGGCAATGATGAGAGAGAGAGAGAGAGAGTGGAATGAGTCTGGGATTGATACAGGGCTATGATGAGAAAAAGAGAGAGACAGTGGAATGAGTCTAGGATTGATACTGGGCTATGATGAGAGAGAGAAACAGTGCAATGAGTCTGGGATTGATACAGGTCTATGGTGAGAGAGACAGTGACAGTGGAATGAGTCCGGGATTGATAGAAGTCTATGCTGAGATAGAGAGTGAGAGTGGAATGAGTCTGGTATTGAAACAGGGCTAGGATGAGAGAGAGAAACAGTGCAATGAGTCTGGAATTGATACAGGGCTATGATGAGAGAGAGAAAGAGAGACAGTGGAATGAGTCTGAGATTGATACAGGGCTATGGTGAGAGAGACAGTGACAGATGAATTAGTCCGGGATTGATAGAAGTCTATGATGAGATAGAGAGTGAGAGTGGAATGATTCTGGGATTGAAACAGGACAATGATGAGATAGAGTGACAGTGGAATGTGTCTGGGATTGATACAGGGCTATGATGAGAGAGAGACAGTGGAATGAGTCCGGGATTGATTAGGGCTATGATGAGAGAGAGACACAGTGGAATGAGTCGGGGATTGATACAGGGCTATGATGAGAAAAAGAGAGAGACAGTGGAATGAGTCTAGGACTGATACTGGGCTATGATGAGAGAGAGAAACAGTGCAATGAGTCTGGGCTTGATACAGGGCTACGGTGAGAGAGACAGTGACAGTGGAATTAGTCCGGGATTGATAGAAGTCTATGATGAGATAGAGAGCGACAGTGGAATGAGTCTGGGATTATTACATGGCTATGGTGAGAGAGACAGTGAGAGTGGAATGAGACCGGGATTGAAACAGGTCAATGATGAGATAGAGTGACAGTGGAATGTGTCTGGGATTGATACAGGGATATGATGAGAAATAGAGAGAGACAGTGGAATGAGTCTAGGATGGATAGAAGTCTATGATGAGATAGAGAGCGACAGTGGAATGAGTCTGGGATTATTACACGGCTATGATGAGAGAGAGACAGTGGAATGAGTTTGGAATTGATACAGGGCTATGATGAGAGAGAGAGAGACGGTGGAATGAGTCTGGGATTGATACAGGTCTATGATGAGATGGAGACAGAGTGGAATGAGTTTGGGATTGATACAGGGTTATGATGAGAGAGCGAGAGATAGTGGAATGAGTTTGGGGTTGATACTGGTCTATGAGGAGAGAGAGACAGTGGAATGAGTCTGAGATTGATACAGGGCTATGGTGAGAGAGACAGTGACAGTGGAATGAGTCCGGGATTGATAGAAGTCTATGATGAGATAGAGAGTGACAGTGGAATGAGTCTGGGATTGATACAGGGCTATGATGAGAGAGAGACAGTGGAATGAGTCTGGAAATGATACTGGGCTATGTGAGAGAGATAGTGACAGTGGAAGGAGACCGGGATTGAAACAGGTCAATGATGAGATAAAGTGACAGTGGAATGTGTCTGGGATTGATACAGGGATAGGATGAGAGAGAGAGAGAGAGAGAGGGACAGTGAAATGAGTCTGGGATTGATACAGGGATAGGATGAGAGAGAGAAACAGTGCAATGAGTCTAGAATTGATACAGGGCTATGATGAGAGAGAGAGAGACAGTGGAATGAGTCTGGGATTGATACAGGGCTACGGTGAGAGAGACAGTGACAGTGGAATTAGTCCGGGATTGATAGAAGTCTATGATGAGATAGAGAGCGACAGTGGAATGAGTCTGGGATTATTACATGGCTATGGTGAGAGAGACAGTGAGAGTGGAATGAGACCGGGATTGAAACAGGTCAATGATGAGATGGAGTGACAGTGGAATGTGTCTGGGATTGATACAGGGATATGATGAGAAATAGAGAGAGACAGTGGAATGAGTCTAGGATGGATAGAAGTCTATGATGAGATAGAGAGCGACAGTGGAATGAGTCTGGGATTATTACACGGCTATGATGAGAGAGAGACAGTGGAATGAGTTTGGAATTGATACAGGGCTATGATGAGAGAGAGAGAGACGGTGGAATGAGTCTGGGATTGATACAGGTCTATGATGAGATGGAGACAGAGTGGAATGAGTTTGGGATTGATACAGGGTTATGATGAGAGAGCGAGAGATAGTGGAATGAGTTTGGGGTTGATACTGGTCTATGAGGAGAGAGAGACAGTGGAATGAGTCTGAGATTGATACAGGGCTATGGTGAGAGAGACAGTGACAGTGGAATGAGTCCGGGATTGATAGAAGTCTATGATGAGATAGAGAGTGACAGTGGAATGAGTCTGGGATTGATACAGGGCTATGATGAGAGAGAGACAGTGGAATGAGTCTGGGAATGATACTGGGCTATGTGAGAGAGATAGTGACAGTGGAAGGAGACCGGGATTGAAACAGGTCAATGATGAGATAAAGTGACAGTGGAATGTGTCTGGGATTGATACAGGGATAGGATGAGAGAGAGAGAGAGAGAGAGGGACAGTGGAATGAGTCTGGGATTGATACAGGGATAGGATGAGAGAGAGAAACAGTGCAATGAGTCTAGAATTGATACAGGGCTATGATGAGAGAGAGAGAGACAGTGGAATGAGTCTGGGATTGATACAGGGCTACGGTGAGAGAGACAGTGACAGTGGAATTAGTCCGGGATTGATAGAAGTCTATGATGAGATAGAGAGCGACAGTGGAATGAGTCTGGGATTATTACATGGCTATGATGAGAGAGAGAGTGACAGTGGAATGAGTCTGCGATTGATACAGGTCTATGATGAGAGAGAGACAGCGGAATGAGTTTGGGATTGATACAGGGCTATGATGAGAGAGAGACAAAGTGGAATGAGTCTGGGATTGATACAGGGCTATGATGAGAGAGAGACAAAGTGGAATGAGTTTGGGATGGATACAGGGCAATGATGAGAGAGAGAGAGACACAGTGCAATGAGTCTGGGATTGATACAGGGCTATGGTGAGAGAGACAGTGACAGTGGAATTAGTCCGGGATAAATAGAAGTCTATGATGAGATAGAGAGTGAGAGTGGAATGATTCTGGGATTGAAACAGGTCAATGATGAGATAGAGTGACAGTGGAATGTGTCTGGGATTGATACAGGGCTATGATGAGAGAGAGACAGTGGAATGAGTCTGGGATTGATACAGGGCTATGGTGAGAGAGAGACACAGTGGAATGAGACTGGGATGGATACAGGGCTATGATGAGAGAGAGAGAGAGAGACAGTGCAATGAGTCTGGGATTGATACAGGGATAGGATGAGAGAGAGAAACAGTGCAATGAGTTTGGGATGGATACAGGGCTATGATGAGAGAGAGAGAGACACACTGCAATGAGTCTGGGATTGATACAGGGCAATGATGAGAGAGAGAGAGAGAGAGTGGAATGAGTCTGGGATTGATACAGGGCTATGATGAGAAAAAGAGAGAGACAGTGGAATGAGTCTAGGATTGATACTGGGCTATGATGAGAGAGAGAAACAGTGCAATGAGTCTGGGATTGATACAGGTCTATGGTGAGAGAGACAGTGACAGTGGAATGAGTCCGGGATTGATAGAAGTCTATGCTGAGATAGAGAGTGAGAGTGGAATGAGTCTGGTATTGAAACAGGGCTAGGATGAGAGAGAGAAACAGTGCAATGAGTCTGGAATTGATACAGGGCTATGATGAGAGAGAGAGAGAGAGACAGTGGAATGAGTCTGGGATTGATACAGGGCTATGGTGATAGAGACAGTGACAGTGGAATTAGTCCGGGATTGATAGAAGTATATGATGAGATAGAGAGTGACAGTGGAATGAGTCTGGGATTGAAACAGGTCAATGATGAGATAGAGTGACAGTGGAATGTGTCTGGGATTGATACAGGGCTATGATGAGAGAGAGACAGTGGAATGAGTCTGGGAATGATACAGGGCTATGGTGAGAGAGACAGTGACAGTGGAAGGAGACCGGGATTGAAACAGGTCAATGATGAGATAGAGTGACAGTGGAATGTGTCTGGGATTGATACAGGGATAGGATGAGAGAGAGAAACAGTGCAATGAGTCTGGAATTGATACAGGGCTATGATGAGAGAGAGAGAGAGACAGTGGAATGAGTCTGGGATTGATACAGGGCGATGATGAGAGAGAGAGAGACACAGTGCAATGAGTCTGGGATTGATACAGGGCTATGATGAGAGAGAGAGAGAGAGAGAGAGTGGAATGAGTCTGGGATTGATACAGTTCTATGATGAGAGAGAGACACAGTTGAATGAGTCTGGGATTGATACAGGGCTATGATGAGAAAAAGAGAGAGACAGTGGAATGAGTCTGGAATTGATACAGGGCTATGATGAGAGAGAGAGAGAGACAGTGGAATGAGTCAGGGATTGATACAGGGCGATGATGAGAGAGAGAGAGACACAGTGCAATGAGTCTGGGATTGATACAGGGCTATGATGAGAGAGAGAGAGAGAGAGAGAGTGGAATGAGTCTGGGATTGATACAGTTCTATGATGAGAGAGGGACACAGTTGAATGAGTCTGGGATTGATACAGGGCTTTGATGAGAAAAAGAGAGAGACAGTGGAATGAGTCTAGGATTAATACTGGGATATGATGCGAGAGAGAGAGAGAGAGAGACAGTTGGATGAGTCAGGGATTGATACAGGGCTAGGATGAGAGAGAGAAACAGTGCAATGAGTCTGGAATTGATACAGGGCTATGATGAGAGAGAGAGAGAGACAGTGGAATGAGTCTGGGATTGATACAGGGCTATGGTGAGACAGACAGTGACAGTGGAATGAGTCCGGGATTCATAGAAGTCTATGATGAGATAGAGAGTGACAGTTGGATGAGTCAGGGATTGATACAGGGCTAGGATGAGAGAGAGAAACAGTGCAATGAGTCTGGAATTGATACAGGGCTATGATGAGAGAGAGAGAGAGACAGTGGAATGAGTCTGGGATTGATACAGGGCTATGATGAGAGAGAGACACAGTGGAATGAGTTTGGGATGGATACAGGGCTATGATGAGAGAGAGAGAGACACAGTGCAATGAGTCTGGGATTGATACAGGGCTATGATGAGAGAGAGAGAGAGACACTGGAATGAGTCTGGGATTGATACAGGGCTATGGTGAGAGAGAGAGTGACAGTGGAATGAGTCTGCGATTGATACAGGTCTATGATGAGAGAGAGACACAGTGGAATGAGTTTGGGATTGATACAGGGCTATGATGAGAGAGAGAGACAGTGGAATGAGTCTGGGATTGATACAGGGCTATGATGAGAGAGAGAGACAGTGGAATGAGTCTGGTATTGGCATAGGGCTATGATGAGAGAGAGAGAGAGACAGATGAATGAGTCTGGGATTGATACGGGGCTCTGATGAGAGAGACACAGTGTAATGAGTTTGGGATTGATACAGGGCTATGATGAGAGAGAGAGAGAAGCTGGAATGAGTCTGGGATTGATACAGGGCTTTGATGAGAGAGAGAGAGTGACAGTGGAATGAGTCCGGGTTTGATACTGGGTTATGATGAGAGAGAGAGAGAGAGAGACAGTGGAATGAGTCTAGGATTGATACTGGGCTATGATGAGAGAGAGAAACAGTGTAATGAGTCTGGAATTGATACAGGGCTATGATGAGAGAGAGAGACAGTGGAATGTGTCTGGGATTGATACAGGGCTATGGTGAGAGAGAAGTGACAGTGGAATGAGTCCGGGATTGATAGAAGTCTATGATGAGATAGAGAGTGACAGTGGAATGAGTCTTGGATCGAAACAGGGCTAGGATGAGATAGAGATACAGTGGAATGAGTCTGGAATTGATACAGGGCTATGATGAGAGAGAGAGAGAGTCAGTGGAATGAGTCTGGGATTGATATAGGGCTTTGATGAGAGAGAGAGAGAGTGACAGTGGAATGAGTCCGGGATTGCTACAGGGCTATGATGAGAAAAAGAGAGAGACAGTGCAATGAGTCTGGGATTGATACAGGTCTATGGTGAGAGAGACAGTGACAGTGGAATGAGTCCGGGATTGATAGAAGTCTATGCTGAGATAGAGAGTGAGAGTGGAATGAGTCTGGTATTGAAACAGGGCTAGGATGAGAGAGAGAAACAGTGCAATGAGTCTGGAATTGATACAGGGCTATGATGAGAGAGAGAGAGAGAGACAGTGGAATGAGTCTGGGATTGATACAGGGCTATGGTGATAGAGACAGTGACAGTGGAATTAGTTCGGGATTGATAGAAGTATATGATGAGATAGAGAGTGACAGTGGAATGAGTCTGGGATTGAAACAGGTCAATGATGAGATAGAGTGACAGTGGAATGTGTCTCCAATTGATACAGGGCTATGATGAGAGAGAGACAGTGGAATGAGTCTGGGAATGATACAGGGCTATGGTGAGAGAGACAGTGACAGTGGAAGGAGACCGGGATTGAAACAGGTCAATGATGAGATAGAGTGACAGTGGAATGTGTCTGGGATTGATACAGGGATAGGATGAGAGAGAGAAACAGTGCAATGAGTCTGGAATTGATACAGGGCTATGATGAGAGAGAGAGAGAGACAGTGGAATGAGTCTGGGATTGATACAGGGCGATGATGAGAGAGAGAGAGACACAGTGCAATGCGTCTGGGATTGATACAGGGCTATGATGAGAGAGAGAGAGAGAGAGAGAGTGGAATGAGTCTGGGATTGATACAGTTCTATGATGAGAGAGAGACACAGTTGAATGAGTCTGGGATTGATACAGGGCTATGATGAGAAAAAGAGAGAGACAGTGGAATGAGTCTGGAATTGATACAGGGCTATGATGAGAGAGAGAGAGAGAGAGTGGAATGAGTCTGGGATTGATACAGGGCTAGGATGAGAGAGAGAAACAGTGCAATGAGTCTGGAATTGATACCGGGCTATGATGAGAGAGAGAGAGAGACAGTGGAATGAGTCTGGGATTGATACAGGGCTATGGTGAGACAGACAGTGACAGTGGAATGAGTCCGGGATTCATAGAAATCTATGATGAGATAGAGAGTGACAGTGCAATGAGTCTGGGATTGATACAGGGCTAGGATGAGAGAGAGAAACAGTGCAATGAGTCTGGAATTGATACAGGGCTATGATGAGAGAGAGAGAGAGACAGTGGAATGAGTCTGGGATTGATACAGGGCTATGATGAGAGAGAGACACAGTGGAATGAGTTTGGGATGGATACAGGGCTATGATGAGAGAGAGAGAGACACAGTGCAATGAGTCTGGGATTGATACAGGGCTATGATGAGAGAGAGAGAGAGACACTGGAATGAGTCTGGGATTGATACAGGGCTATGGTGAGAGAGAGAGTGACAGTGGAATGAGTCTGCGATTGATACAGGACTATGATGAGAGAGAGACACAGTGGAATGAGTTTGGGATTGATACAGGGCTATGATGAGAGAGAGAGACAGTGGAATGAGTCTGGGATTGATACAGGGCTATGATGAGAGAGAGAGACAGTGGAATGAGTCTGGTATTGGCATAGGGCTATGATGAGTGAGAGAGAGAGACAGATGAATGAGTCTGGGATTGATACGGGGCTCTGATGAGAGAGACACAGTGTAATGAGTTTGGGATTGATACAGGGCTATGATGAGAGAGAGAGAGAAGCTGGAATGAGTCTGGGATTGATACAGGGCTTTGATGAGAGAGTGAGAGTGACAGTGGAATGAGTCCGGGGTTGATACTGGGCTATGATGAGAGAGAGAGAGAGAGAGACAGTGGAATGAGTCTAGGATTGATACTGGGCTATGATGAGAGAGAGAAACAGTGTAATGAGTCTGGAATTGATACAGGGCTATGATGAGAGAGAGAGACAGTGGAATGAGTCTGGGATTGATACAGGGCTATGGTGATAGAGACAGTGACAGTGGAATTAGTCCGGGATTGATAGAAGTATATGATGAGATAGAGAGTGACAGTGGAATGAGTCTTGGATTGAAACAGGTCAATGATGAGATAGAGTGACAGTGGAATGTGTCTCGGATTGATACAGGGCTATGATAAGAGAGAGACAGTGGAATGAGTCTGGAATTGATACTGGGCTATGATGAGAGAGAGAGAGAGACAGTGGAATGAGTCTGGGATTGATACAGGGCGATGATGAGAGAGAGAGAGACACAGTGCAATGAGTCTGGAATTGATACAGGGCTATGATGAGAGAGAGAGAGAGAGAGAGAGTGGAATGAGTCTGGGATTGATACAGTTCTATGATGAGAGAGAGACACAGTTGAATGAGTCTGGGATTGATACAGGGCTATGATGAGAAAAAGAGAGAGACAGTGGAATGAGTCTGGAATTGATACAGGGCTATGATGAGAGAGAGAGAGAGACAGTGGAATGAGTCAGGGATTGATACAGGGCGATGATGAGAGAGAGAGAGACACAGTGCAATGAGTCTGGGATTGATACAGGGCTATGATGAGAGAGAGAGAGAGAGAGAGAGTGGAATGAGTCTGGGATTGATACAGTTCTATGATGAGAGAGAGACACATTTGAATGAGTCAGGGATTGATACAGGGCTATGATGAGAAAAAGAGAGAGACAGTGGAATGAGTCTAGGATTAATACTGGGATATGATGCGAGAGAGAGAGAGAGAGAGACAGTTGGATGAGTCAGGGATTGATACAGGGCTAGGATGAGAGAGAGAAACAGTGCAATGAGTCTGGAATTGATACAGGGCTATGATGAGAGAGAGAGAGAGACAGTGGAATGAGTCTGGGATTGATACAGGGCTATGGTGAGACAGACAGTGACAGTGGAATGAGTCCGGGATTCATAGAAGTCTATGATGAGATAGAGAGTGACAGTGCAATGAGTCTGGGATTGATACAGGGCTAGGATGAGAGAGAGAAACAGTGCAATGAGTCTGGAATTGATACAGGGCTATGATGAGAGAGAGAGAGAGACAGTGGAATGAGTCTGGGATTGATACAGGGCTATGATGAGAGAGAGACACAGTGGAATGAGTTTGGGATGGATACAGGGCTATGATGAGAGAGAGAGAGACACAGTGCAATGAGTCTGGGATTGATACAGGGCTATGATGAGAGAGAGAGAGAGACACTGGAATGAGTCTGGGATTGATACAGGGCTATGGTGAGAGAGAGAGTGACAGTGGAATGAGTCTGCGATTGATACAGGTCTATGATGAGAGAGAGACACAGTGGAATGAGTTTGGGATTGATACAGGGCTATGATGAGAGAGAGAGACAGTGCAATGAGTCTAGGATTGATACTGGGCTATGATGAGAGAGAGAGAGAGAGACACTGGAATGAGTCTGGGATTGATACAGGTCTATGATGAGAGAGAGACAGTGGAATGAGTCTGGGATTGGCATAGGGCTGTGATGAGAGAGAGAGAGAGACAGATGAATGAGTCTGGGATTGATACGGGGCTCTGATGAGAGAGACACAGTGTAATGAGTTTGGGATTGATACAGGGCTATGATGAGAGAGAGAGAGAAGCTGGAATGAGTCTGGGATTGATACAGGGCTTTGATGA